>NC_060283.1:31903613-31931573 GCF_021613505.1 Equus quagga | reverse complement strand
GGTGGTGATGATGGCGATGATGATGATGGTGATGATGATGATGATGGAGATGGCAATGATGGTGATGATGGTGATGGTGATGATGATGATGAAGATGATACTGGTGATGATGGACATGATGATGATGATGATGGTGATGGTGGTGGTAAGCATGATTATATGTGGTGATGATGATATTTTACAAATATTGTTTTCATAATAATCCTGTGAGGTTAGTACTTTCTTTATCCTTATTTAATGTCCTGTTCAGTCCACCCTTCTGAGGTCTCATACCATCGGTCTCAATTCAGAGTTGAGTAAACTGAGGCCCAGGGATACACGGGGGTAGCTCTGCCCAAGGTCACAAGGGCAGTAAAAGGTAAACTGGATATACCCCTGGCCTGTCCAGCCCCCGAGTCCAGGGCTCATCTTTGTCTTGAATCAGAAAATCCCAGGAAGGTCATCAGATTTGACTGTCTTGTCGTGAAGGGAACTGAGATATGAGCCAGGGACTGATTAAATAAATTTTAAAAAGTCTAGAGTCCACCTGCCCTTGGGCTCGTCCTCAAATGATCGATGGGTGAGAAATTGCTTGGGAGCAACTGCCCCTGAGCTGGGCAGCAGGGAAGAACCAGAGGCAGCTCCTAGTGGCCATCGCAGAATTTCCCTCCTCTCTATGCACCTCCTGAGACTTGAGCGCCAGGACAGGTCCAGAGCAGGCTCGCCCCGTCTCCTTCTCAGAGGTGATTTCAGAGTTTTGTGGCCATTTTCATGGAGTGGTTCTGACATCTTAGACACTCAACCCCCAAATACATGACATCTGGCCCTCAGTGCCCACGTGGTCCACTGCCGTCCTGCTTGTTCTGGGAGGACAGTGTCTTTTCAGATCTTGCGGGCCAATTGAAGTTAAGGCTCTTTGTCAATGAGTGGCGCTCTAAAATTGCATTGGAAATGATTGGGATCTAAGGGAGAAGACTTTTTTGGAGTTGGTATTGTTAGTGGAATCAAAAAAGTAGTTCCTAGAGAAATTGCAAAATATTTTTTGTCAAAATTTGAAATGATGACAGTAAGTTTACAAGTGTTTCTCCTTAAGCTTCTTATTAAAATATCAGCTCCCTTGATGATTCTGCATGTGAGTGAAACCTCGGACCCATGCATTATCTGAAGTGTGGTTTACTTTTTATTCTTGTCTGAAGAAAACACCGAGCCTGGTGTTCTGAATCAGTCTCAGTGTTGTGACCCTAACTTGACCAGGGCCTGAATCTCAGCCAGACTCCCTCCCTGAGCCAGCCGACGTGGCCTCAGAAGCTTCTTTGCAGGGCTGGGGTCCTGAGTTCATGAACCAGGTAACCCTTCCCTATTTTCTGTGTGGCCGCAAGGCCATTTGTGGCAAAAGAAAATTTAGATTAAATAGAAATTGTGATGCATTGAGCCCAGGAAATTCTAAAAGGGGCACAAAGGTGCATTTATTTTCATATTGCAAGCCTGTGGATATATTGGATTTAAAAATACATTTATATGGCAACAAAGAAATATTTAATGCTTTTTATGTAAAACTAAATTTTTTAACAGATGCAATATACATGCTTGGAAAAGCAGAGGGGGAAGTACAATTTAGTCATATAAATCAAACGCTCTGATAGCAAAAGCAACACTACTTCTAATTTCTAAGGTGTTACTATGTCTGCAACTTTGTTTCATTTTATGCTGCATAATTACCTGATAGTGTTTCATTCTTGAGTCATTCAAGAGTCCTGTTCATGTCTTTGTTAGTAGCAGCTGCTTGCTTCAGTGTGGGGTATCCAGGGTGCATGGGAGCTGCCCTGCTTCGAGGTCCCAGCTTCACCACTCACTGGGTACCCACCCTCACTGCGGGATTTGCATCTCCTTGGTTTCACGCCCTCCTACTCTGCAATGACTCCCCATTCACAGGGATCACGCGAGAACCGTAAACTGTGAAGCTATTCGCAGAAAGAGTCTTGATGGATACGGGGACCTCTGGAGGTGGTGCTGGAATCGTCCCAGAAGCAGGAAGCCACACGGACTGACCACGCTCTGCTCAGCGCCCTCAGCACTGCTGCAACCACTTGCTAGATTTGATGAACAGCTTTAGACATGAAGATACCATTCTCAGAGAATGAGACGTAACAGTATCACACATTCTGCATTTATAACAGCTCCTCTTCCAACCTCACTTCTGCGGGTGGAGGGGGTGCAATTTTGTGTCATAGACTCTCTGCTGAGTAACTGGGTGAAACCAAAAGCAACAGTGGAAATCCAAACCACAGCCCATCATACAAGGAGTAAGTCTCTTAAATGACATGTTTAACAGACGGAACTGAATGCTATCACATATCAAAGCATCCAAGGTATCAGAGTGGAAGAGTCGATGCTTTTCCTACACAAGCCATCACCTGACACTTTGGAAGGAACCAGCAATTACCACTAATGGGTGTGGACCCGGCCACGAGGACGAAGGGCACTAACATTCATCTTATTGAAATATTGAAAGAAACTCGTTAGCACTAAGCAAAAAAACAGACGCATTTTTCTCCAAGTGGAACTGGCAAAGCTCCAAAGCTAGAAAGAGAAAGGAAGCAGAAATTTTTAATGCATATTATTCTTTAATACTTTTTCATTTCTATTCATCAACTAACACAATTACAAAGTGTGTACCACAAGGCTTATTGGAAAAACACAAGACATTTGTGTATTGTGGAATGCAAATAAACAGAAGTTTAGTTTAGCGATGCTGAAAGTGAATTGCGCGTGTGTTGAGCAAGAGATTTTGGTAAAATATCTCACCGTTGGTTATGTTTTATGTAAGGTCTTGGTGAGCACATTGATCCTATGAAACAAGAAACATGGCCACAGCAGGGGCAGGGTTGGCTGTCCCTGAGGGGTTTGGCAGCATCTATTTCAGTGGAGGAAGCAGAATGTGACAGTCCTTAAATTATGTAACTTAGAAGGAAGATGCTTTTTAAACAAAGGAGAGTGTGACTTTAAGTAATTGAAGATAAATCATATGAGATTTGTTAAAAATCTGATTTTACCAGCCTAATTGCCATCTGCAGAGTGCGATGGCTCCGCTGTCTGAAGGCGTTTTTCAGGGTGCGTTAAGACGGCGTGATCTGTGCTTTGGGTGTCTTCAGTTAGGAGGGCTTGTTCCCTGCCAGCCAGCCCCAGATTGATTGTGATTGTTTTCGCTGTATCGTCTGAGGCTTCAGATGATCACCTCACATCTTGTGTGTCTGAACAGTGCTTTCTATTATGGATGGAAGAACCATGTGCACCCAAAGTGAGATGTGGTCCCAACCGCGTGCTCTGGGGGCTGGGGAGCCAGCCGTGGCCACACTCTGCTGCTGTTGAAGAACCTCTTGATGGGGAGATTGGACGGCAGGTGCCTGGAACAGCCCAAGGGGTGGAGAAGCATCAAGGCCCCCTCGTCTCCATCCCCAACACAGCTCGGCAGCCCTGCCCCCTGAGCCCTGCCTTGGCATTCCCCACTCGACTGCGCCCAGGAGAGCCTGGGACCTCGCTGGACAGGGAGGCCTGGCTCTCACTTGCTCGTCTGCTCTGCTCTCTCTACGTCGGGAGCTCCTTGAGATGAGGGTCTCAAGAGAGTCTCCACATCACTGTTTCCTGCCCGTGGCTTCCCAGAGCCCGACAATCTTGCCACCTGAATGAGCAGTGCCAGGGGGACGGGCGGTCAGGGGAGAGTCCACTGCACAAGGACAGCTGCCATCACAGTCCCACACCCCATCACACTGCCTTTCTTATCTTTTCTTTTTTTCTTATCTTTATGTGAGCACTCTTGCCCATTTCCAAACAATTTTGGGCCCCTGATGAATGTGCCGAGTGCCCACTGGACCCCATTCATGTGGATTCTGTGGTCTGGATATAACACTGTAATGGTCCAGAGGGAGCGCAGGTCTGGGAAGCATAGGCCGACTCCAGCAGAGAGAGGGGTATGCTGCATTTGGTGACAGACAGGAGTGGAGGAGGTCAGCATGCAGATGGTGGGGAGCAACGCCCTCAGGGCAAACTCTTCATTCCCCTAGGACCCTTGTGCACAGAGCAGAAAAGAAGAAAGGCTAACACTTGGTAATCCGCACTTATACGACAAGAAGCTGAAAGAAAATCCAGCAATGCAGACATAAAGAAAGGAGAAAATGATGAATATTTGAGCTGAAATTAAAGTAATAGTGAAATTTAATTAATAAAAGGAAGCTAGGACGAACAACCTTCTGAAAATAAATTTGACAATTTAGGTGAAGCAGTTAATCCCTTGAAAAACATAGTTTGCAAAAACTGACAGTATAACAAATTGATATTGGATTACTCCACTATCTATTAAAGATATTAAATCAATAAGTTAAAACTTTGCAGAGAAAACCCCATGACACTCCAGGCCCCTAGTTTCCCTGTTGAATTCTAAAATAGTTTCAAGAAAATAACTTAAATCTGTCACAAAGTATTCCAGGCTATAGAAAAAAGAGGTAAAAATTCTTAATTTGTTTTAAAGAACAGCATAATCTTAATTCTAAACCTGGCAAGGACAAGGACACTACAAAAGAAAAATTAAGAGGAAAATTAAAGACCTATCATTCATTAAAACGAATACAAATATCCAAAATACGAATAAGCTGAATCCAGCTCTGCGTGTGTGTGTATTTATCTGCAGCTATGTCTGTGCCTACATCTAATCTATGTAATACATCACAACAAATTCAGGCTTATTCCAGAGATGCCAAGTTTGTGGATGATTAAAAAATGAGCCAAACTTCAGTCTCTGATTCAGCGTGTGAGGAGCCTAGAAGTTTCCGCTGCATCCTGACAACAGGTAAAAACTGAACAATCTGGAAAATTGGCAGCTCTTCTTAGATCTGTCAGAGAAGTGAGGTCACAGGGCAAACCACTGTCCCCAGAGCTGGAGGGATGGACAGGCAGACACACAGACTCACACTTCCCGGAGCAGAAACCCAGAAGCAGAAACCTCCATGGAACCAGTGCCAGGAGAGAAACCTGAACTGCAACTGAGGGATTGCTGGGCCCAGCATGGGCGAGTGTGAGAGTTAAAAATGCCAGGGGGCCCAGGCACAGGGGACCCCGCACTTCTGTGGGTTTGACCTCCAGGAGCTCCACCAGGTCCTCACAGTGAATGCTGAAGAAGAATCCCCTCATGCCTCCTGCAGAAGGAGAGGAAAAGGCACCGTTCTGGAACACGCCAGGACACTGTTCTTCACAAGGTCTGCCCTCAGGAAGCTGGTACCAGATCCTGACCTGCTGGTGTTATCAGGGCCTCACTTAGCTGGGGAGGAGACACCCACTCCCGCCCTCTTTAGCCATCTTGTCCCACCTAAGGGGGAAAGGAGAGCAGCACGGGTGTGGCTCACAGTCCCCAGCACAGGCTCCCCAGACGACTGAGTCCTCCTCACAGGGCTCTAGAGGGAACCTGTGTCCTCCCCCCACCTCACCACCACATCACTGAAGGCCTGTTTACAGCAGTTCCTGTGACCCAGGACATCATGGCCAACTTTCAACAAAAATGACAAGGTGGGGCTGGCTCTGTGGCTGAGTGGTTAAGTTCATACGCTCCACTTCAGTGGCCCAGGGTTTTGCTGGTTTGGATCCTGGGCGTGGACCTAGCACCACTCATCAGGCCATGCTGAGGTGGTGACCCACATAGCAGAGCCAGAAGGACCTACAATTAGAATATATAACTAGGTACTGGCAGACTTTGTGGAGAAGAAGCAGCAGAAGAAAAAAAGAAGATTGGCAACAGATCTTAGCTCAGGTGCCAATCTTTAAAAAAAAATGACAAGGCATACCAACAGGCAATAAAGACAATTTTAAGAGACAGAGTAAGCATCAGAACCAGACCCAGACATGGCAAGGATGCTGGATTTATCAGACCATGGATTCAAAGCAATGGCGATGAATAGGCTAAGGACGTAATGGAGAAAGTGGACACAATGATGCAAGAACAGATGGGCAATGCCAGCAGAGAGGTGGAAATCCTAAGAAAGAATCCAAAAGAGATACCAGAGATCAAAACATTGTGACAGAAATGACAGTGTCTTTGTGGACCTGTTAGCACATTGGACACGGCTGAAGAAAGAATCTCTGAGCTTGAGGCTATGTCAGTAGAAACTTCCAAAACAGAAAACGTCAACAGAAATAAAACAAAACCAAACAGAATATCCAAGGACCGTGGGGCAGCTACAAAAGGAGTAACATGCACATAATGGGAGTTCCGGAAGGAGAAGAGAGAGAGAAAGGACCAGGAGGAGGAGTTGAAGTAATAATGATGGAGAAATTGATGCCAGACACCAAACCACAGATCCAAGGAACTCAGAAAACCCCCAGAATAAATGCCAGCTGAAACACACATGCTCCCCAGGACATCATACTCAAACTGCAGAGAATCAGAGGGAAAGATAAAATGTTAAAAGAAGTTGGAGAGAAACCCATCTCCCCTACAGAGGAGCAAAGACGCGAATTAGATCCGACTTCTCAGAAATTACGCAAGTTAGGAGATAGGACTGAGATATTTGAAGTGTTGAGAGAGAAAGACCCACCAACTTAGAATTCTGTACAATGCAAAATTATCCTTCAAAAGTGAAGTAAAAGTAAAGATGTTCTTAGATAAATAAAAGTTGAAGAAGTTAGTTGCCGTTTGGAACAGTTGGTCCTCCATCTTTTCACTTACATCAGAGCTGGGAGAGGAACAGCTTGCTCGGGGTTTTTGTGGCTGGAGGAGATTTAGCTTTCTAGAAGCTTCCTGAGTGCTCTTCAGAGTAGCTGTCCATTTTGCATTCCCGCCAGCGATGGAGGAGAGTTCTGGTAGCTCCATGTCCTTGCAAACGGAGCTGGTCAGCTCTTTTGTAACCATCTGACAGTTTTGCAGCCGTGTCTGTGGTTTTAATTTGCAGTTTCCTACCGAGGAAGGCATCGAGCATCTTCCCCTGGTCTTGCTTGTCATCTCGTTAAAGTCTTTGTTGCAGTGTTGTTCAAATCTTTCGCCACTTTTTAAGCGCATTTTTTGTTTCGTTTTTGAGCTGTGAGAATTACTTATATATGCTGAATACCAGCCTTTATCAGATGTGTGTTTGCAAAGATTTTCTCCCAGTGTGTGGCTTCCTTCCTTCCTTTCTTAACGTGTCTTTTGAAGAGTGGGCGTTGTTAATGGTGATGAAATCCAATTTACCATTTTTTTATGGTTCGTGCTGTTATTGTCCTGTCTAAGAAATCTTTGTCTAACCCAAGGTCGTGCATGTCTCCCTATGTTTTTCTTTAGGAGGAGTAATTGAGTTTTCAGGTGGTGGCAGTGGAGCGCGTCTGTAAGGAATCAATCCCATTGATTTCCACTTATGCAGATGGCTCTTGTACGATGGCTGGAATTCTCCATTTCAGGGAGATTGGAGTCCAGGGGAGGGCCAATTGTTCACATTCTCCCAAATTTCTCCTGAAAGTTCCCAAAACTTTTTGAATAGACAGTAATTAGTTCTAAGATTTAAATCATCTGCATAACTACACTGACATGAAATTCCTAAACAAAGATGAAATACAAGATGCTGATGAGAATTGGGTAAAATGTGGAACACTTATGAAACCTAAAATGGGAGTGTTTTGTTTCAAGACTTTAAACCACTAACATCAAGGGGAAGTCTGAGTAACAGTTTCAGAATTCAAAGCAAGAACTGCTTCTTCACAGATTGGCGGTCCCTCTAAGTATCCTGAAAATGAGTCCCGTCTCATCGCGAGTCATAGTGGGGACTGGAGCCCGGTATTTCGTTTTTTGTTCTTGCTGCTGTTTGTGGTGTGGAACAAGCCACTGGAAATGCCTGGACGTTATTCATGTAGAGAAATTCGGCTCTGAGTCTCTGGTGGCCTCAGCTTCTGCCGGGCAGTAAGTGTTCATCTCCCGAATTTCCTGTGCCTCCTCCAATCCCCCTGCCAGATTCAGTGCTCCATCCTCCCTCTGGCTCCTCCTCCTCCCTCAGTGAGTGGCACCGTCACTCCCCTGAGAATTAGTGCAGCTGCCACCTGCTCACCTGCCCCTGGCCAGCAGGGTCTCCTGGGACCCCGAACCTCATCCGATGACAGCTCTCCAGCCACTTCTCATTCATTCCCAGGGCAGCTGCCTGGGGTCCAGCCCATGTCACTTCTCTCTGGGCCTGTTATAATAAACTGTGAGCTGACCCTTGGTCTTACCTGCCCTATTTCTTCCTCACATTGCTGTCACAGTAATCTCCAAAAAATGGAAATCCGACCCAATTCACCCCCCAGCCTGATATTCAGCTCTCAGGAAAATGAAGAAGCCCCTTCAGTCAGCACACAGAGGGTCTTTGCTGAGTGTCAGCTGCATGACAGGTGTCTGGAAATGCAGGTTTATGACAGGCCATCGGCAGCACCCACTCAGCTTCCCAGCTCTGTCATCCCAGGGGCGGCTCTGATCCCTTCTGTCACGGGCACTAGGACCCTCCGTCCTCTCTGCCTTGCACTACCCTGACCTGAGCTCCCACAGCTTAACAGAGAGAAGGCAGATCTGGTTTACGGAACACTGAGATGGTTTAATTAATGTCATGATGCCACTGGCATGGAGGAAGTGGAGACCTTGCTGAGAAAATATTCATAAAGATTTTTTAGAAAAAACACTCGTCTTTATACAACTTTTCTAAATCCCTGCTATTCGACAACCTCCATCCTCCCTAACAACCCACAGGCTGTGATGAATGATTAGAGGGAAAAGAAGAGAGAGTGCAGCATCAATATCTCCTGGACACTTTACCTCGTGCGCACATCACCGCCACGCTGAGCCCCTGGCCGTTCTGCTGTCAGAGTTAGAATATGACCCACAGACAAGTGTAAAACACATAGGTGTCGAAGGTTGTGTTCAACTCATTAGCAAATGGCAGAGCTGGTAAAACGTCAAGGCTGGTCCCGGAGAGTGCAAGGGTGTTAGTTGGGTCAGCCCAGTGGCGCAGTGTTTAAGTTCACGAGCTCCCCTTCTGCAGCCTGGAGTTCACTGGTTTGGATCCCGGGCATGGACCTAGCACCGCTTATCAAGCCATGCTGTGGTGGCATCCCACATACAAAATAGAAAAAGATGGGCATGGATGTCAGCTTGGGGCCAGTCTTCTCCACAAAAAGGAGGAGGATTGGCAGTGGATGTTCAGGGCTAATCTTCCTTGAAAAAAAAGACAAAGAAAGGGGTGTTAGACCCCAAATTCCTGCCGTTGTCAGTCTCTTAGTTCCCTTGAGCTTCTTTCCCTAAGCGTGACCAGGGCCTCTGCTCAGATCCCAAGGGCAGCAGCTCCTGGACAGGCCTTGGAGCATCTTTCCCAGCAGCTCCTCAGTGAGGTGTGGACGTGCTCGCCTTGCAGACCGGCCCTGTCCTGGCAGCGCTGAGCCGAGCTGCACCTTCTCTGCCATAACACATGTGGGTTGCATCTTCACGCCCCACCTACTCGTGCATACTGGTACTCCTTGAGAATCACAACTCATTTGTGAATATTAAATAAAATCAAATGAACAAGTGGCTATAAAATCACGTAGGCCGTGTCTATAAACATGGTCTTTCACTAAGCAGTGCGTGACCTGACATCCTTCACATCAACTTCCACCAATTTCCTCGTCGTCAGCCCAATTCCTTCAAAACGAAGATCACCTGCACCACAAGATTCAAATTGGCTACAGAGCCCACCTTTACTTTTAAAGGAAACCATAAAGGAAGTTATAGTTCAACGTGTATGTTTTTTAAATGTATTCCTGGGGGTCATTTTCTTAAGTTGTCTTTTAAATTTTTTGTCACAGTGCTTTTCTGATATATATACATATTTACATATGTTATAGATATATACACACACAACATAATTAAAACAATCACTTTTGAATCATTAAAGTTTTCAGTTCCTAAAACTACTAAAGTTTATTTTTATTTTACTGGCTTCCTCCAAGTGGGAAATTAATACGCATGTAATTACAGCTCCTCATCCTTTGAAATGTTGGTGAATCAAGGAATATTGCACTCTTTTGTTGAAAGTCTGAATTTAGTTTGCATGTTCAGAATGTAAATCAGAGGATAAACAAATAGAGTGAATACATCTTTACAAATGTGCTCTGCAGTGCTGTTACCTAAAATTAGGATGCTACAGCTCTTAGGGATTCAGTCTGTAATTTTTAAAATCATCTGATCTATTTTACTTAGATTGTTTATTTTGATATTCTCTGAGAATTAAATAACAGATTTACAACAAAGGAGAGGAGGCAACTTTGGGTTGGCTTGGCCAAACCGTTCTAATATGTGAGCATTATTCCAGAAAGTTCCATTTGACTGTGTCAGTGTTTTCTCTTGATTTCACTCATTCATTGGCTGAACAAATTCTGACCAGGCTACTGTTTTGTGGGAGGAAGTGTGCTGGGTCCTGCAGCAGAATATGAAAGTAAAATCAGTGGCTGCATCCACTTTGAAGAAGAGTGTGTGAAGTGAGCTCTGACATCTAGAGATGATGCGACACACGACACGCCCTGTCTTCATGATGCAATGCTTTTAATAATGAATGCCCTTCATCAGAGATGTGATTTTCTCAGGACAAAAAACTTCATCTCAATTTAACTGACCAAAAGAATTAAGTGCAAGTAAAATGTATCATCAAAAAATGTCATTTTCAGGAAAAGTCCTAATCAGAATAGCCAACATATATTAATAATTTTTAAATAAATAAAGCAGATTGCCACAGATGTCAGCACAACCTAATTACCTGCTCATGACTAACGGATAATTATCAGTAATGATTTATATAAAGTTACCACTATTCTAGGACCCTTTTTAACTTTCAACGCACATTTTCAGCCTCCATGGCGCATAGAAGGATGGAAAATGGGATCAGCGTTGTTCACTGTTGGGGTTCCAGTTGTCTGCACAAATAATCAACACGGGTCTCTAAGATGCCATCCCCCTGGTTCACGTAAAGAAGACTTGTCACAACTGCCAATGGGTTGGTGACGTTATTAACCTAATGGAACCTTGGTCGTAATAGTCACATTTGGGGACAGGGCTTGATGGAGCCCATTCGGAGCCCTGACATCCCACGTTGGGACCGCTGTGAGGAAGGGGGTGGGTGATGGAGAGAGAGCGGGCAGGCAGCCTCACCTCCCCGTGTTCTTGTCAGCTGTGGTGACTCAGCTTCTTTTGAGCAGCTCATCTTGTCACCAAACTTCTTCCCAAGTCACCACTACTAATTTTTAAAAATCTTGCAGTTTAGTTTTTATTTTAGCATTTTGCAAATAGAACAATGAGAAGAGTTGAAAAAAAATAAGACGCTTTATTCTTCTCTTGATTTTTTCTTCCACAGTGGTTTCCTTTATCGACTTGGTAGAATTCAGTTTGGAGAAACCAAACCCAGCCGAATCTGCCATGAATAACTGTTGCTCCCAAACGTGATGGGTTTTTAGGCAACTGTAGCTCATGTCCCTCCTGGCGTGTGAGCAGACGGGGGAGGCGGCCACGAGCACGCTGTGCTTTTCATCCATTTCATACGTTCCTGCTGCTTTTCCTCTTGTGTCTCCAGGGGACAAGCTGGCACTTGAGGAGTGGACCTGATATTTTATTAAATTTTAAGTCGACTTGGCACTCCTGAGTGATTTGTCCTTCTCCACGGCCAGCAGACATTGTCTGGACACTGAAATCGAGTCGTGAGATAGAAACAACTTGAAGGCCAGCTCTCAACATGTGTTTGGTGGCAGCCTGGTGGCATCTGGCTGGGGTGTTTGGCAGCATCCTTGTCCGGGACGCACGGCTGGGGTGGTTGTGCAGTGGGGCTGCCGGAATCTCGCACAGCAAGGACCCGCTGAGTTGAAACCACCTTTCAGTTCGCACTCGGTGACCCGGCCAATACAAGGGCGCCACAGCTCCCCAACGCTGCGTTCTGGCGGGGCAGACGACCCTTCTGTCCACGTTGCACACTGGACGTAAGTTGTAGCAGCGTCTCAGTGATGTACCCACGGGAGGAGAAGCAATGAGGCGGTGAAATTTAGAATGCAGGGCTCAGAGGAAGCTTGGAAAAGGGAAATACATTGGTGTGTAAGACCACTGTGCAGTTTGCAAAGCCTAGATTAAAAAAAATCCACTTTTCTTACAAGTGTCTTATCTTGTACACTTTGGGGATTTTATTCTCTAATTTGAGAGCCAATTACCAGGCTGTCGTATATGTTTGTGGTTCTTATGAGCTAAAGCCAGGCTGGGGTGCTAAGACAGTTTGTGAATTAATTAGTCATTCATTCAACACGTGCTGATGAGCTCCAGGTCAGAGTCAGACTTGGGGTTGGGCTGTGGACAGATGGACGACGGGCCCTGGGCGCAGCGCCTGAGTCTCATGGGACAGTGTGTGTTGGGACATTTGTGTGCTGTTTAGGGGGAAGGTCACCAGAAGGAAATGAGGTAACATATGTGTAATGCCAGTTGGCTACAGACCTCCCAGCTGTGGGACATGGGAGCTAGAAATCATAATGGGAAGATGAATGTGGTGATTTTGTGGTAAAAAAAACTCCTGCCATCAACTCGGTGTGGCTGGCCTCTTGCTGCCCACGCCGCCCATCACTCTCTCCAGTTAGTCTCCCGCTCCCACATGCTGAAGCCCTCACCCCCCGGCTGCATTTGGAGATGGGGCCTCTGGAAGCAATTAGGTTGGACGAGGTCGGCAGGGTGGGGCCCTGATCCCATGGGAGCTGCGTAAACACTAAAGGAGGGACCTGGCGGAGGCGTGGTTCACCTGGTTCCATCGGTTCCCTGTGCTCTGTGGCCTGGCCGCTGAGGGAGATGGCTCCCAAGAGCCCAGAGCCCTAATGTACATGGACGGACGGCAGCACAGCAAGGAGAAGCCAATAACCGAACCCCTCTTCACCCTCCTGCGGACTCAAGTCCTGTTTGATGATCGTCTCTGTTCAACATTCAGAACAGACTGGAGACTCCATGTCGCTGTGCAGCCTTGTGGGCGTGACAGCCCTGTGGACCTGTTTGTGAGATGGCTCCTGTCCGGGATGGCTGGCTCCCGTCTGTCCGGGAGCTGCCGCCCAAAGCCCTCGGCACAGTGATTGAAAGAGAATCTGTCGTTTGTGTTAAATGAAAGAAGAAAAAGCCAAATGTAAAATTGTGTGGATATAAAGAAATTGCTGTCCTACAGTCTCACAAACCAAACAGCACGAGTGAGAACACTGTGTGCAGCACCGTCCCACTTTCTGTTAAAACTTACCTGTGTGTGTGTGTCTGTGAAAACCCGAGAGTGTCTGGTTCCTGGAGGAGAAGCGAGGGATCAGAGGCTGAGAAGGGGGACGTGGATTCATCTCAACAGAGAAGATTTTTATAGTGAGCACATGTTCCTTTTATAACGAAAACTGATACAAATATATGTTTTAAATTACTGCATATAAATAAAACAAGGGGAAAATAGGAAATCTGTCCTATGTCTGTCTATTGATTAAAAAGTACGTTTGAAACAGACCGTTTTGCCTCGCTAATAAATCTATAATGCCTTAACCATGAAGGACGGTAGATTTGGCTCACTAATAGCATTTTCCAGCTTAAATCAATGATTTGATCGGCGTGAAGAACATGCATTTCAGCTGATCCACACAGCCTCGATTCCTAAAAAGATCATAACACAGAGAAAAGTGGGTCCCGCTGGGGCACCGGCACAGGCCCCCTGCAGAGCTGCCCGCCGTGGTCTGACGTTGGGGATTTAACACAGTGGCAGGTGGACCAGATGCCGGGAGATGACCAGTGGGGGCCCGCATGGTGACATACGCTGTTTGGCTGGGTTCTCCCTTCCTGAAGGGGCAGCACTCTTGCTGCTGACAGAGGAGAAAGCCTTCTGCGCTCCGCACTGGATGCGGAGGAGGGTCACGTGCCACTTCCTGCTTCTGGGGGTTGCAGACGGGGATGAATTGCACTGTGAGGGAACATTTTCCCCTCAGGAACGCGTCCAGGGCCTGAGCACTTCTCTTCCTTCCTAGTGAGCAGAGGCCTTTTCTTCTGGAGAAAGACTTTCTTCCAACGGAAGATTTGCAGCGGAGAGGTGGAGACGCATTTTCTCCAGGCGGTAGGAAGAAGTCGAGCAGGGATCCTCAAGGCCGTGTCGTCTGTCTGTCGACATTTCCTTTCTGAGTTGTGCGAGTCCCACGCTCTTCTCCAGGGCTGTGCACGTCCCTGGCCCTGGTCCCTGCGTGGACCCCAGGATGGGGGAGTTCCTCACTCGGCACCCCACGTGCTCCCGTCACGCATGCCGTCAGTGCACACCCCCGCATCCACCCCCTCGAGGACTCGCACGCACTCTCACACCGGGCACGTCCACCTAGCGTGAACTTGAACTGAATCGAGCAGGCTGCCGAGAATCATTTTCCTTGAAAAGTCAAAATTAGGGCTTGTTGAGCATGCAAAGCGTATTTTAAAGAAGCACCTCTTTGATGGCATATTGAAGGGAATTTGTAGCCTGTGGTGTGTTGTTCGGAGCTGGCTCTGATGATTGCTACAACCAGGAAAGAGACGCTGTTTTACAGGAGCCCTCAGGGCTAGATGGAGGCAGGTGGGGAAATAAGTCAGCATGGATTGTCTCTGGGTCGTGGGACTAAACAGAGATTATTTCTATTCTCATTTCTACTTTTCTGTATTTTCCAAATGCTTTTAAATCACCTATATTAGATTTATGACAGATGAGACAAAAAGCTTAAAATGGCTTGTCCTGCATTGCACATCATATTCAATCAGCTTGTTTATTTATTCCGTAGATGTTTATCAAACGCTTCGTACCTGCTGAGCTTTGTGTGAGACCTCCAGTAATGTGGTGAGAGCTCTGAGCATCTCGTGCATTTGTGGGACTTAAAGGTGGGAGAAAAGACCCACCGCCGACAGGTGGCTTTGCCCTGCGAGGCACCCTGAGGGCTAATTCCAGCAGCCTGGAGGTGAGCTGAGCTGTTTTTCTAGAAGAAGAGATGGACTGGCCACTGGTGGTGGCATGGAACATACTTATTGATGGTGTTGATTTGTAACTATGGGATTGAGGCAAATCTTGGGGTGGTTTGTACAAACTTTGTCAGAGTTGTTTATAGGTAATGTCAAATTTGTGATTTACACCTGGCTCTGGTGAGATCCCCCAAGGAGCCTATTGTTGGGGGGGGGTCCCACAGCAGGAACGTGCCCGTGTGGTCAAGAGGGTGCAGGAGGGCTCCCCGAGACTGTTTGGGGCCCTCGTGTTGACGCGTTTTGTGCACTGTCACTGTTTCCTGGTCTGAGAGAGAAAGTGAGCCCAGTGGAGGGGGGGCGCAACAGGAAGCTGAGTGTACCTGTGCGCCCCTCCATATAGCTCAGCTGGAACAACACGCTGGCGGTGAGGGCCGCTCCGCAGGGGTCTGGGTGGTGCGTTTTTCTTGCTGCCAGGCTGTGCGGTGGTTTGAGGGAACAACTCTGGAGCAGGAAGGTCAGTGCCAAGCTGCTGTTCCGAGAGACGGTGACAACTGGGGTAAGATGACAGCAGCAGGGGCACCGAAGGCAGGACCCACAGGATGGAATCCCACTTGCTGGCTCCTCTCTGTGCCCTCTGTGCCGTGAGGTGACATCTGTGACATGGGACCAACTCGTGAGATAAGGTACTTGAGTTCAGGGCCGCATGTCGAGTCTGGTGGAATGTTCAATAGCCAAGGGGACATACGACTCTCAGATGGAGAAGAGGAGTCAGGCTGAAAACAAATATGTGGGCCTTGTGAGCCCAGCTTCGGCGACTCCTTCTGCGGGAGAGGTGAGCTTCTGACAGGAGTCTGCAGCATGAGAAGACACGGGACCAAAACAGACACTTAAGAATTAAAAATTAAATTCACAACGGTTTGAAACATGGCAGAGGTGTGAACCGCTAAGAGATGTCAAAGGAGCCTCCAGAGACGGAGGAGCAGAACCCGAGTGTGTGGCCTTGTGGGAAGCCTAGGGGACAGAGTGTCCCCCGGGGGACTGGTCAGCAGTGTCAGAGGTGCCAAGGGGTGGGCATTGCCAGGCGGCTGAGAGGGAGGACAGGAGTGAGGGCGTGGAGCACCCAGTGGGGCTACAGGTGCCTAGACTGTTGTGCTCAGGGGTACAAATCATTCTCTAATGTGGGGAAGGTGTCCTGGCGCGACAGTTAGCGCTTGCCTGTGGAGCTGTTCCTTAACACAGTGCTTCATCCTATGTCAACCGCTGCCTTCAAAGTCAAGCTGCTTCCTAGATTTTTTGCTTACTGACGTAGGAGGTATTCCTGCCCTAGCACGTACGGCAAGGCACCATGCCTGTGGCAGAGACCTGGGAGACCAGATGATCCCTAGGTCAACCTTCCAATATAACGCTGCAGATGCTGCTTTAAAGCAGCATGGTGTTTAACATCGTTTATTAATTTTTATTTTTTGTTTATGTATTTATTTTGCTGAGGAAGATTAGCCCTGAACTAACATGTGTGCTAATCTTTCTCCACTTTATGTGTGGGTCACTGACACGGCATGGCCGATGCGTCATGTAGGTCCCCACCCAGGTTGAAACCCAGGAAGCAGGGCTGCCGAAGCAGAGCGCGCCGAACTCAACCACTACCCACGGGGTCGGTCCCATCATTTATTTTAAGTAAATAATTTTATTAGTTCAAGAAGTCTATTTCATGCATATAGGCAAAGCATTCAACAATTTGAAAATAATTTGTCTTCTCAGAATCTACAAAATGTAGGGGCCAGCCTGGTGGGGCAGTGGTTAAGTTCTCATGTTCCGCTTTGGCGCCCCGGGGTTCACTGGTTCGTATCCCCAGTGTGGACCTATGCATTGCTTGGCAAGCCACGTTGTGGCAGACGTCCCACATGTAAAGTAGAGGAAGATGGGCATGGATGTTAGCCCAGGGCCAGTCTTCCTCAGCAAAAAGAGGAGGATTGGTGGTGGATGTTAGCTCAGGGCTAATCTTCCTCAAAAAAAAAAAAAAAATTTACAAAATGTATGACATGTATGTGTTATAGAATGATACATTAAAAAAATATATTTCTAAGAAGAAATGTGTAGCTGAATCTACCTGTATCTGATTGTACTTTTATGACCAAGTTATGACTTTTCAGAGTTTTTAATAATGTCCTAATGATTTTATCCTAGGAGCTTCATCAAAACAACTTTATGATGGGGGCTGCCCGGTGTCGTAGGGGTTAAGTTCGTGCGCTCTGCTTTGGCGTCTCAGGGCTCTTAGGTTTGGATTCAGGGTGTGATCTACACACCGCTCATCAAGCCATGTTGCGGCAGCATCCCACATACAAAATAGATGAAGATTGGCATGAATGTTAGCTCAGGGACAATCTTCCTTACCAAAAAAATAAAAAATAAAAAAGATAAAAAATAACTTTGTGAAAAAAAGAACCCCCAAACCAAAACACCAAAAAATAAAAAACAAATGTAAAATCATCCTGCACAAATTTGAAAATGCCCAGAATGAGGGAGACGATGGAGTCGTTTGTTCTTTCCTGTTTGGTCTTGGCTCATAATGCTGTTTGTAAAACTCTTAGCAAATGTCCTCATGTAGTAAGAGCTCCACAAATGGTGCCACGGAGGACTCACGGTGTCTCAGGGATGCATTGTCACCTCTAAATGTCCATCTTCTGCGTCTGTGTGTGTGCGTCTGGAATGCACCAAGAGGAGGCTCGTTGTGAGGCTGGGCAGAAGGCCATGAACACACGAGAAGCTGTTCCAGCAGCGTTTTCCCTGGAGACGATCACATTTGCTGTTACGGGCAGGAGGAGGTCTGGGGGCAGGAAGAGATGGGATTTGATTTGCCTTGCCCGTGTCTAAAAAGGCTAAATGTGGACGAGTGACGTCTCAGGGGATCTTGGCCTTTTACGAAGAAGATTGTCCAAGGCGCCAAATCGTCTGTCCCTGGAGGTGCCCCAGGAGAGCAGGCAGGCGCCCGGGGAAGACACGCACGTCGCGGTCTCCAGCACGAGCACACCTTGGCGGCTCTCTGCCGAGGCAGTGTCTGTTTCGACAGGCTCCCTCTCACGTTACGAGCCCTACATTTTCCTTCAGTGGAACGAAGGAGGTTCTGAGTCAACACTGGATTTTTCTTTCTTCAGCCTTGTATTGCTGGCACAGGATAATCATTTTTTTCCACACTAGAACCAAGATTTACCCCCCCCAAAAGAAATGCCTTTATTAAACAGTTTAATTGCATCAAATTCATCTATCCATTTTTACTGTCTTTGTATCAAGGATGCGTTGATATTAACATACTCATATGTGGCTTTGGGAAAAATACAACACACAAGGTTTCTGTGTGAGAATGTGTCTACTGGTGATTTGGCCAAACAGAACCCGAGGTCCACATTTCAGGGACACCCCACGATGATCCCAAGT
The DNA here is from genome assembly GCF_021613505.1 of Equus quagga. Classification (NCBI taxonomy): domain Eukaryota; kingdom Metazoa; phylum Chordata; class Mammalia; order Perissodactyla; family Equidae; genus Equus; species Equus quagga. The sequence goes on along the minus strand of NC_060283.1, from coordinate 31,913,200 downwards.
GGATGTGGGTGGGGGCTTTGGTGCCCCTGGCCCGGGCGGCCGTGGGCTACTCACAGGAGCCCGCTGTCACCCTGGTCTCAGACCCGCGATGAGAAGCTAGGTGCGGTGATCAATGACTGAAATTAACCTACTGTCAGCTCTGCTCTGGTTTGTGCTGATGGTCACCGGGCTTCGTTCTTATTTTAAATGCCTTTGCTGCGTCCTCTTTCAGACTGAAAACCCAAATCTAGAGCCTCCAGCAGAGCCTTGCTTATGGGAGGATTTTGTGAAACACATTTTACTGTCATCAAGATGCCCATATCAGATAGTTCTGCAAATTCAGCCTAATGAAAACATTTAGAATAAATAAATATAAATAGTATTGTAAAATATAATGCAATCGAAATTACACATAAAGCCTGGTTTTTGTCAACCGTCAATATTATCCTCATAGGCAGATTTTATAAGTTTTCTCTTAGAGGCTCTGTGCTGCTTGTTGGTTAATTTGTGATAGCGATGGCCCACGTCCGCACAGCTCAGTCAGCTTAGGGAAATGGAAAGATCGGAGCACTTAGCGCTTCCCTGGGTCCTGCAGCTGGGCGTGGAGAAGCTGCACCCTCTTGCTGTAAGGTCAGGCTCTCACCTGGCTGCCTTGAGTTCCCCCAAAAGATGAATAGAAACATCCTTTCGGAAGCTCATGTCTGTGCAAGCTCACAGCTCTGGAACGTCCATCCTGACTTGGCCACGGAGAGTCATGGAGAGGCAGGAGGAGACTGAGACATGTCAGGAGTGAGTGATGGGGGCTGCGTGCAGGAGCGGGGGCAACACGGCCCTTTCATCTTGTGGATGTTGAAAAGGGTTCATTGGAGAAGGAGACACCTGCTCTCCCTGCCACAGTCAGGACCACAGATGGAGTGTTTGAAGACCAGAGACGCAAGAAGGGAGGTCAGGTATGTGGATGTGGATGGTCAGAGGACCAGAGATGAGAGAAGATGGTCAGAACCAGGAATGAGAGGAAGAGGTCAGTTCCACAGGTACGGATGGCCAGAGGACCAGGGATGAAAGAAGGAGGTCAGGTCCATGGGTGGGGATGGTCGGAGGACCAGGGATGAAAGAAGGAGTTCAGCTCTATGGGCGTGGATGCTCAGAGAACCAGGGATGTGAGAAAAAGCTCAGCTCTATGAGTGTGGATGGTCGGAGGACCAGGGATGAGAGCAGGAGGCTAGCTCCATGGGTGAGGATGGTTGGAGGTCCGAGGACGAGAGAAGGAAGGACAGCTCCATGGATGTGGGTGGTGATAGGACCAGGGATGTGGGAACGTCAGCTCCACAGATGTGGACGATTGGAGGACCAGAGTTCTTGGAAGAGAAGGCAGGTTTGACCTCCCTGGCTGGAATTTTCAACAAGAACTCAGGCAGCAGGGTGGGGACCTGATGCGTTGGTGAGCACTGGGGGACGGGGACTTGGGACTTGAGTCAGCCGAGGGCACATCTGGAAGGAAATTAGCTTGTGTCTCACACTGAACTGGAGCTGTAGAAACTGGACGGCCTCGCTCAGCGATTTGCTTCCATGCCATCACTGTGTTTGAAACCAGATGCCTTGTCCCCGGCCTTCTGAAAGGGCTTAGTCCTGAGCCAGAAGGTGATAGAAACAGCTGCTGCAGACGCACATCAGCCACCAGCGCCAGCACCTCGATGCCGTGAGGAGACGCACACTGACTGTCACAGCGGGCCACTCGGAGTCTGTGCCGATGCGAGGCTGCCAGCCAAGCTGTGCCCACCTCATTGGGTTCTCGGGAGTGCTGGGCACACCTCGGCCTTGGAAATGGAAGGTAAGTGTTTGTTGCTGACGGGAAGAGCCCAGAGCATGGCTCCAGTGCGGCCGGCCCTCTGGCTCCCTCAGGATGATTCTAGGAATGCCAGACATGCCTTGGTTCAAGTGAACAGAGACAGATGGAGGAATTCAAGGCATGCCTTGACGAAATGGGGCATGCGGGCTGGCAATTACAGGGAAGGTGGATAAGGACTGACACAGACGTGAACTCGCTCTGTCCCTACAATGGGGCAGACTCATAATTACTCAACTGAATGCTGGAAAGTGGAAAACGGTTATACAGACATCCCTGAACTAAAGACCAGTGCTTGAGGGTGGGGAATGCCCCGGGAGGCAAAGGATGATCTCTTACGCAGAGAACAGAGCCCCGGCCCAGGACACCAACCCTAGGATTTTGTATCTGTTCTCACAGGGACCGTCCTCCTTGGCCCAGGATCTGGGCTGCTCCGGGGCCTTCCTTTCCTTCGCCAAGGCCGAGGTGTTCTCTGTGCTTGGAGTGGGTAGATGAGCCGGGAAGGGCTCCCGGGTGGCAGGCAGCTTACTCAGCTTGAGTCCCCAGAGCATCATGGCGGATCTTGCAGAGGAGCCAAGGCAGGTCCCACAGAGAGGATGCAGAAGCGGCTGCGACATGAAACAGCTTGAGAAGGGCACGGACCTGAGTCTTCTTGTCTCTCAGCCACCCTTCCCCAGAGGCCTCACCCCGAGCCCCAGGGACAGTCCCCGGCCACTGATCAGAGGACTTGTACAGCGTTTCTATAGGCTTCAGTTGCTTCGCGTTCAAGGACACAGGCGTTTTCATAAGGTGACTCCTGCGTCCCCTTTCCTGGGGTCTCCCTTTGGGAACAGGGCAGTTTAAGTGCCATCAGCAGCTTTACCAAGTAGCCAGGGATCACTGGGTGAGTTCCTAAAACTTGGCCACCAAACAATGAGTAAGTGACACTGACATTTTGCTGTGAACATTAGATTAAATAACGCTATTGATAACTAATTCCTGATTAGTTATTATGATTATCACTATCAAGAAAATAATCTGAAAGCTCATAATTTTATGCACATAAGTATCTCTCTATCTTTCTATGCCTCTGTCATCTATCTAGTATGTAAAATAAACACATTATTGTATTAAAAGAAAAGGTTAGTGCACGTGTTTTAATTATAATACGGTCTTAACTTTGTTTGAAGAGAATATGCGATTTTTGTCATCGCCATGTAAAATGTCCCATGTTGACATTAATACGCAATGTCTGATAGGACGCACATGAAGATGTGGAAAGAAACGTCCCGTCCCGCGGGGTTTTTGAATTTTCTAAGATGATTGTGTTTTACTTTCAGCCATGAAAACATTTGTAAGGAAAAGCAGACGAGGACTCCAGAAGGCAGGCGCACCTGGTGCCGGCCCCCAGGCGCACCTGGTGCCGGCCTCCTGATGGCCGTCCCCTCGACGGTGGGGCCGCAGCCTCAGACTCGCCTCCCTGAGACAGCACAGACCCTGCAGGTCAGACGGGAGGGAATCTAATTTTCTTACTTTCCATAGTTGAAGAGCGAAAGCTCACATCATCAAACGGAATGTTGGATATTGGTGATATTTCAAAATTGTATTTTTTTAAATGAAAATTCATGAGAATATTTAAATGTTAATTCTAATTGCTTCTTTTGAATGACTGTTTTCTATGACACATTGCAGTAGAAAAAAATAGAAAGTAACATTAAAGAAAGAAAACACAAAGGCTTCTCCTGGATTTAAAATTATCGCAAGGACCATGTAAGTTTTCACAAATGTTCCATTGCCTAAGTTCATTTGAGTAAAAACATGATGGTAAAATTAAACTGAAAAGAGAAAATAGACAATTTCAAAATGAAATAAGTATATATTTAATCTTTACGCACGCCACTTAATACCTTTGCATTCTCCTCCCTAAAAAGTTGAATGAGAATATTGAGATGTGTATTTTATTCACTTATTGAAGCTTAGCACTGAATGGATGAAAATGGCAAAGTGTATGTTCTTTATAAATAGTAAAAATATTGAACTCTTTAAACTGTGTTGCAGCAATATCTGCTTATGTAATAAAGGTATGTTTTCCTTAAGAATGAAATAATCTTAATGCACAAATTCTTGTTAGTTTTCTTTTGCAAAGATATATACTTCTTTGTTTTTCAAAACATTTTTCGAGGTTTAAGACATTTGCTACTTAAAACTAAATGCACTTATAGCAAAAATTAAATGAAAATATAATCTTTTTTGTTTACAATGAGGCACTTATTCTTGACTGTAACAGGAAACAGTTCTGAAATGCCCTGTGCATGGATTTTTATAGCAGTTGGCCGTAAATAGCTGCATAACCTAAATAAAACTTGCCCTTGAATTCTGTACTGCATTTAAGGAGCTGCTAGAAATTCTAATTTTACTGGTCTAATTGAGGACTTACTGATTTATGATTAACCTAGAGTTATATAAATTATACAGGAATTTCCAATTTTCAAAGAATATTAAAATTAAAAAACCCTGTGACTAAAAATTGTACAGATTTTAACGGAATCCAGAAGCTCTTCAGCTTTTTAGGAGCTTCAAGGTCATTCCTCAGGATCCAGCCTCACTTCCTGGTATTCAAGTTCATTCCTGAGGACCCAGCCTCACTCCCTGGTGTTCAAGGTCATTCCTGAGGACCCAGCCTCACTCCCTGGTGTCCAAGGTCATTCCTGAGGACCTGAGCCTCACTCCCTGGTGTTCAAGGTCATTCTGAGCACCCAGCTTCACTCCCTGGTATTGTGTGTTGATACCACAGGCTAAGGGGAACGTATTAGCAGTTGAGGTGGGATAATATGGTTATGACGGGGAAGGTGGGTGACACAGCAGGGACCCACCTTCCCAGGGCATCCCCTCTCTCCAAGGACAGCTCCCAGGGTGTTGCTTGGGTTACAGCCTCTCTGGTGTAGATGGTCTGGCGATCCTGGGGGCAACTAACATTAAGAAGAACCGGCAACACTCGCGTTTTCCACCCTCAGGGAAACATCGGGAGTTGCGCTCCTGAGCCAGCTTGCCTGAGGAGGCAGCACGCACAGGAGGAGGGGGGTCTCCCTGCCTCTCCTTCCCTCCTGTCCCACCCTCACCTTCCAGGCTGAGCGACTCTGCTACCCCTGGGGTGGCTGCTCCTCAAGCAGGGACCGAGTGGCCTCACTTGTCACCACAGCAAGATGAATGGCTGCAGCTCAGCCCGGTCCACACGGGAAGCAGCCACACGCCGAACGTCAGCCCCCATCTCACTTTCTAACACTGCTCACTGTTAATCCCAGGTTGTAGGGAAACCTTGGCTTTGCTACATTTTGACAGGAACTTCTGTCTATGCCCTTATGTCCAGGTCGTGTTTGGGGCAGGACCACGTGCTGAGACACCCCTGGCCCTGCTTGCTCTGCAGCTGCAGACAGGAACTCGATTCTGCCGGCGAGATGTGGCATCAGATGACAACAGTAAGTGGGGCTCCCAGTGCTCGGGGCGACTCCTGGGTCTTATGTCCTCATCCTATGGGCTGAAGCACCCTGTGAACATCAACCTTTGCTTCCGGCTCCCCCATTCCAGGGTGGAGCCCACCTACACTCTGGCCCCCTGTCCATCAGTCACTCAGCCGATGCTCCCCTCTCCAGAGACTTCACCGCCGTTTGAGTGTCATCAAGGGGACCCTTCCCTTAAAGGGTGCTGGCTTTGCAGCTTCTCCGCCATCATTCTGGGGAACAGCTCTGTTCATCTGAATTCCTTCTGGATCCTTCTATCTCAGGGGCGTGGTGGTGGAGGAGGTTTTCTGGGGTGCAGCTCGTGGACTTTCTCCACCTTGAAAGAATGGTTCCTGTTCGTGACGCACTGGATCATGGAAGCCCCCTGTGAGGTCAGGAGATATTAGTAAGACACTTCAATGCCTCAAAGAAATGCATATCAGCTTCCTATTATCCTAGAAGTTTCCTCAGGTGCACAGAACACGCAAAGAGGAAGTTCCTGGAGGCAGGTGAGGGGGGTCCCTGCGGGCGACTCAGAGGAGGGAGCATCTGAGCCAGGAACTCTGTGAATCCAGGCCCCAAATCAGAGGCAGGCGCCCCATCCTCATCCTGGGGTGCAGGGAACATGCCATCAGATTCGGGTCACAGCAATATTCCTGGGACAACACGCTGACGCTTCAGGGTGGCCAGTGGAGATGCTGCAGCATGAATCAGAGAAAATGGGAGAGAGGGGAGGCCACTGACCCGGCTGTGTCGGCCCTCTGGAGGAGGGAAGCCATGTGTGGAGTCACACGTCTGAGTCCTGAGATCTTATTGCAAACTGCAGTGTGCTTCTGAAAATGTCACAGATGTGATACTTTTCACTAAATGCTGGAGTATATTCTGCAGGCGCTGGAGTCATCTTTTCTATCGCTCGGGCAGCGTGTTGGCCTCTGACGTTCCAGGCGTCCAAGCTTGCGGGGGAGGAGATGGGGAGCTTCGCTCTACTGCCTTCCCATCCGGCTGCCCCACTCGGCCTGAGCACGGGCATCGCCCTGGGCTCCCTGAGGCCTTGCCTCCCTGGCTGTTTCTTCCTGAGAAGCCCTGGCTCTGTGAGGTGTGGGAGGCCGTGCGGCTCCACCTGCCCCGGGGCCACTACACTGGTGCTCTCAGAGCTGCTCCAACGCCCGCCTTGTCTGCACGCAGACTAGAGAGGGCCTTCCAGCAGCCCCACCTCCAACAAACACGGCTTTGAGATGGACTACGGGGAAGGCCCAGGAGGGGCAGGGTGACCAGACAGACGGCTCCTGGCACCTCCTTCAGCTCCTCCGGCCTGGAAGCTTGAACCTGAGACACCGCGTCATTCCCCAAGTTCTGTGTTCAACAACCAGAACCGGCCTGGAACTGTGCGGTCAGCTCAAGGACTATGTTCTAGTGTTCTGGATAAAAACGCTCACTCATCTGTCTCTTTCCCAACCACACACTCCGAACACGTGTGCCCGTGCCCAGAACACACGCCTGAGGGGGCCCTCCGCCTGTCGTCGGCCCCCCTTCGAGATGGCCACGTTTCTCTGGCCAGGAGCCAGAAGCATCAATAGTAGTTTTTCCCCTTTTTGCGCAGTCCGTCAGGCCAGCTTTTCCCTGGTTTATTAACTTGCTTGTGGAAAGGAACATTAAATTGTGCGTGTCTGCACAAACAGAGCTTTTTTCCCAGGCAGACAAATGGAAGACCTTTTAAAACTTGACATTTAGTGGAGTCACGACTCTCAAGCCAGAGTAAGCGTTGGGGAAATAAAACCCTGTCGCCGGGTCTGCAAAGGGAGCCTGCCTGAGAGGCGGGGGCGGGGCGGGGCAGGTGGGCACCCAGACCCTGGACACGGCGGGGAGTCCTTGTGGAGGACAAGTGGAGCTTGGGGTGAGGGAGGAACTTGATGGCCCCACAGGCCCATTCTGGGCTCGGAGGCAATGGGGTCTCTAGTTGTAGACAGTGCCCACTCCACAGTCCCCTTACTGGGCCCCCCACCCCTCGCCATCCACTGGACACCCAGAAACACTGGCATAGTTTCCCGGGGCAGCTGTGGCCACATGCCTGTGTGTTTGGTTTATGTACGTGGCCGTGCGTATAGGTTACACGCAGGTTAAAGGGATCTGACTGTCTTGTGCCCTTAGGGGTTCAACGTGTATTTGCAGTGTCTGTGTTCTGCAAGGGCATCCCCCGGGACCCCTCCTCGCGGCCTCTTCACCCGCCGATGTGCTTTCTGAGAAGCCTTGGCTCTGGGTCCTGACCGAACGCAGGTGAAGCGGCACCCACCGGGGCGGGGGGAGGCGCTCCCGGACGTTCTGCTCTGGTGGGATCATGTGTGGCGACCTGGGGGAGCTGCCCCACGCCCTTCCCCCACACCGAGCATAGATGCCGGAGGGCAGGTGCACCGAGGTGCCCTGAGCACCCCCCTCCTGTCCTCCTCTCTCCAGGTGCACTGCATATGCCAATGTCGGGGAGCAGAGGGAGTTTTGTGAGAGAACATGGGAGCGAGCTCTGCAAATGTTGAAACGCAGTGCCTTTCATTTCCGTGGCGGCGATATTCAATGTCGAGAGAGATGAAAGAAGTGTTTCAATGTGGAAATCAGAGGAGACTGCTGCTCCGACGGGAAACAACCCAGCAAGGGGAGCAGCCCTGGCCTGGCCTCCGTCCCGCTCCACTTGTGGGCAGACCTCGCTCTCAGATGGTTGAGGGGCAGAGGTTGCCAGGCCATGAGGGCCTGGAGGGAGCCCCCCAGAATGGCGCGTTGTCCAGAAACCTGCATTTTATCCTCGAGCCACATGTTCAGAGCCGGCCGCCAGACGTGAAAACATTTCCTGTGGAGAACTGTCTCATGGTCGCGTCCACATCATTCCAACATGCAAGGCTGGTAGCCAACTCGGGGTCACCTTGAGTCAGCGTCAGAGCCTCCTGTCCACTCGCAGGACCCCAGGGAATCAGGAGCTGGAGCGAAAGCAGGTTCTAACTCTGGTTGTTTCAGTTCAAAACAGTCATCATTCCGGCAGCAGTTTTGCAAAAGACCCACTTTTTGGTTAAAATAGCATTTTATTTCTACACCAATGGAATTATTAATGACCCGAGATTGAGTCGGTCGTTGAGTTTTACATTATCCTGGTTTACGTGTGAGAGGTGCCTATATTAAAGCTCCTCGAATAGTCTGAAATTAGGAAAAAATATAGTGACTTTCTTGTATAGCATTTTAGAGTGTACAAAATATTTTCTTAAACATTTCATTGCTGGAAACACCCTTATAAAGTGGGTGAAAACCCTGAGACCCAGGGAGTTAGATGAATGGTGAGGGTTACAGTTGGAGGCTAAGTGAGGTTTTCTAGCATGCTGGTTCTCGCCTGGTCAACTGGCCAGAGCCTTCAGTGTCCAGTGCTGCCTCTCATGGGCTTTGTCCTTCTTTCCTGTTTTCTCCACGACCAAAGCCAAAGGGTTGTTCTTCCTGAAAGATAGCGGGCAGGTCGAGCAGGTGTAGCGTGTGTGTGGCGTGTTCTGACTGGATGTGCAGAGACTCCACGTGCCTGGAGGATTCCTGGCTGTGCACACGAAGACGGCGTGATGACCCCACCATGCCCAGAGCCTGGGTGGTTTTCCTACCCACAGGTCCTTGTTTGTCACAGACAGCATTTTTATTTTCTTCAGTTTGGTGATTTTCTTTTGCATTTGCTTGTGGCCGGTGCAATTGCACATGAAGACACAAAAACAGGTTTCTGGAACATTCTAGTTCTTCTCCTTCAACTTTGACTTAGCCTTGACTGTGCCTTGAATAAACAGGGCTTTGGAATGGATTCTGTGGGGAAGGCTCCTGGACGGGCGGAGGCCCAGGGGAAGTGGAGGTTACCACAGACCACCCTCGGGGTGCGGTGGGCAGGAGGCATTGGAGCCCTGAAGAGTGCAATAAATTGGACATGCAAGGGCTCCTAGAGGTGGCTGGGGCTTTCACGAGGATCTCCACATTTGCTTACAGAGATTGTGATGTCCTAATTGGAGCCACACCATGTGCGTGCAGAGGGCGCAGAGTGGGAGCCAAGGGGCAAGCTCTTCAGTGGCAGAAAATCTAGACTCTAGAGGGCATTCTAGAACAAGTCTCAGGTCTAGAGGACGTTCTAGGACAAGGCTCAGTTCTAGAGGCTATTCTAGAACAAAGTCTCTCTTCTAGAGGGCATTCTAGAACAAGGCTCAGTTCTAGAGGTCATTCTAGAACAAAGTCTCTCTTCTAGAGGGCATTCTAGAACAAGGCTCAGTTCTAGAGGTCGTTCT
>NC_060283.1:31877958-31903603 GCF_021613505.1 Equus quagga | reverse complement strand
GAGGTCGTTCTAGAACAAGTCTCACTTCTAGAGGGCATTCTAGAACACAGTTTGACACTAGAGGGCATTCTAGAACAAGATTCAATTCTTGGGCTCAATCTGCACCAAGAAGATTTGCAGCCTTGACTGAAAGATCCCTCCAGAGGCTGCGGAGGTTTAGGGACTCGGTGCCGGGACCTGCCACCCTCTGCTCTTTGGAACTGACAGTCAGCAGAGCAAGATGCCACAGCTTCCAGGAGGCACGGGCGTGCCTGCCACCTGGTAGAAACTCGCAGGCAGGTTCTTCCGTTCCAGTGGATGTTTCCTGGGCACGGCCTGTTTGGTACTCTGCAGAAAGGTGGAAAGTTTCCCACTGCGTTGGGGCTTATAAAATATCTGTTGTCTCTAAAACACTTGTTTCTTACATCGTCCTTAACTTACTTGTCCCTCCACAGGCTGTTCTCCTTTATCCTCTTACGTTATCTTTTTTGACTTCACTCTTCCCATTTTTGCTTTTCCTTGACTTTCTCTTTAGCTCGTTATTTCATGTCAAGCGCCTCTGTCTTCTTTTTCATTCTTGTTTATTGTTACCATTCAAGTATCTCCTGAGGGCCCAAGAAAACTTTCAGCATACCCAGAGGGTCATGATCTCTTGGAAATTGTCTGATTTTGGGGGGGGGGGGCGCCTGCTCTGATGTGTGAGTGATGAGAGGGTGCGGTGTGACGTGGTCAGGGTTTGTCCATCTCCAGAGCCCCCACTGGACAGAGCCAGGGGCAGGGGCAGCTATGCTGAGGTGGACTGTGGACTTAGAACGGAATTACAGAAAAATGAAAGCACAGCAGAAAATCCAACCTGCACAGCAGTCAAGGTTCATTCCTGAGGTGAATGAGCCTCCTGTGGTCCACCAGCCACTTCGATTCAGCACTGTCCGGTGCCCTGCCCGAGGGTGAGTGACCGCCTGCCCTGTTTGTTTCTGGTCCCATCATAGAGCCGCCTTGAATATGCACGTGGGTCTACAGTGTGATCCTCATGGAGGATCATGCAGGAGAGGAAGAAAAACCCTCTTTTCCTCCCCAGGACTCGTCTCAGAGTCCCCTGAGGATGGTGACTGTGCAAATGGCTTTCTCAAATGACCATCCCTTGCTTTGTTTTCAGTAATACTATTTAATCCATTTTGAAATGACACATAAAATAGAGGCAGACCAAAAAGAAAAAGAGGCTTAAAAACGAGCAACACTGGGTTTTGTAAATAATTTATGAGTTAACGCATCTTTATTCATTATCTCTCCATTTTGCATAAAAATTTGGGTTTCGGCTCATGTATCCCACGCGTTGCCCTAATTCTTCCCTCTGAGAGGTTTGCATGGCGGCTTCTCACCAGGGATCTTTATGATGGATAGTGTTTTAAGATTACAGAGGACGAAAGAAAAAATGGACAGCAGCTGCTCCCTGGGGGCACAGCCACGGTGGTTCAAGACAAAAGAGGGCATGGCACGTTTCTCAGTCGAAAGGAACAGTCGGGAAAGCTGGTGGGTCCCTCTGCCTGGTCTCTGTCCCCAGCACTCAGGCGAGGGGAGGGGCTCCTGGTCTACCCGGAGAGCTGCTCACACAAGGATTGGTGATCGGGGCTGTTTCTTGATATGCTTTGTGCAATTAAAGAGAATGCCTAATTTTCTGAACTAAGTATTCAAATCCAGAGAAAATGAGTCAGGTACTGCAGAGTGGAAATCAATTCCCTATTAACCAGGTGTCTTTCCATGGCCGCGGGCGTTTGGCAGCTTCTCTGGTTGCTGAGCTGCAGGTGCAGTTAACAACGACGGAGGGGCTTTCATGGGAAGCGATTGCGTTTTTACAAGGAGCCCAGAGAGACATTTGTAAGTGAGGGGAGAGATTGGGGCTGACGAATAATACTGATGAAGAGGAATACGCAAAGTGGGATGGTACTCCCATCTTTCGAGGTGGATTTGCTGTCTAGTTATTCCCGTCACTGGTGCTAAGACTGATGAACCAGGGGACGGTGGAGGGAGAAGTTCCTGCTCAGCCCCAAACGTGGTCTGAGAAGAGCCAGACACCCACCTCCGCCCTCCTGGCTTCTCCCCCAGCTGCCCACACTTGCCCGTCTCCTGCCCCCCAAATATGGCCTTATGTCCCCACCCAACGCCCTCCTCGGATCTCACGTCTGTGTTCTCTGTTATGACAGGAGTCCCCGCCGTCCTGCCCTGTGGTCCACATCCCTCCATTAGATGTGTCGAGCTACCCGTCTCCACTGTGTGGTGTCCTGCAAATACTGGGTGTCTTATTGGTATTTGAACACTGGCAGATCTGCGAGTGGGAAAGCATCTGATGGCACTCTCCTGAAAGGGGTTGACTTGGAAACGAGGAAGAATATGCATTTTTTTCTGATAAAGGAATAAACTGAAAACATAAATGAAAGAGAAAAATTTTGAGATTAAAAACAAGATAGGAAAAAAGACGCTTGGAAGATGTTCTTGGTGATATCTCCTATTTATTTATAATCGTGATTAAACCCAGACCCACATTCCCCAGCCATTCTGGTTAATGGTCACTCAATATAATTAGGGGCATTTGTTATTCTAGATCTTAATTTTTTTTGTTTATTTTAACACCCGTGGCCTCTGATCATGCCTCATAAAACACATTTTATAGCTTTTCTTTAAGTTCTGCTCATTTCTCTACCTTATTTAAAAGAACGAAGACCCAGACTAGACTGATCTAGGAACATCAATTAAACAATTCATTTGGACTCCTGCCTGTCGTACTATTTTTTTCTGTCTCGATTCTCAGTTCCTTTCCAGGCTCCTTCTGCTCCATCATTGTTGGGTCCAGCAGTGTTCTCACATCACCTCCACCCGCTGCTCCAAAGTCAGCGTCGCCTCCTCACCGCATCGGCCAGTGCTCGGCGGCTGCCTTCTCCTGCACGTGCTGCCATTAGGCAGTGATATATCGAGTTGATTCGCCCGTGGTTAAGGATTATACATTAGATGAAATAAACATATTCACCTAACCTATTTCAAAACTCCAATGTTTACTAAGTCTTTGAAGGATGTGCCTCATTCTTCCATCCCCCCAGATTGTGCTTTACTGTTTGTGCTAGAAACACTCTGAGACTATTGGCCACCTGCCCCTCCCTCAGGGACTCACCTCCCTCTGTGCTGGACTGAGATCTTGGCGTGTGTCCCCGTGTGGCCCAGGGCAGGTGTCTCCACCCTCGCCGTGCCCCCTCCCACTGCAATCGCTTGCTCTAAAGGCATTGCCTCCAGCTGTCTAACATGGCCCTTGTCAATGACCATAATTGTGTTTCTGTTGTGGACTTTACACACTTCCTCTCACACTAGACTGTGATAATCCCAGGAGAAAGGGTCACGTTCTTTTTTTTAATTAAAAAATTTTTTAATATCCTTTATTGGCACCCGATTGACTTTTTTTTTAAGATTGGCACCTGAGCTAACATCTGTTGCCAATCTTTTTTTTCTTCTTCTTCTCCCCAAAGCCCCCCAGTACATAGTTGTATATTCTAGTTGTAGGTCCTTCTAGTTGTGCTGTGTGGGACACCATCTCAGCATGGCCTGATGAGCGGTGCTGGGTCCTCTCTCAGGATCCGAACCAGTAAAACCCTGGGCCACTGAGGCGGAGCGCACGAGCCTGAGGTTGTCTTTTCCAGCCACCTCATTGTAGAGACACAAAGGTGACATTCAGAGAGAAGCTGTGACCTCCCTGAAACCTGCCTGTCACAGGATGCTGGGGCTTCAGTCTCCTGACTTCGTACCCCGTCTATCGATTCAAACCCACCGTGTTGGAATGATGCGATGCGCCTTCTCTGCAGGGAACGTCAAGACCCACAACCCGAGCTCAGAACCAGCAGTGGGGCAAGGAAGGCCGTCTCTTCCCCTGGTCCAGAGTCATCTGCTCAGGAGGCAGCACCCGTGTCCCTCTCTACTCTGCTGTGCGGTTCTCCATGTTCTGTCCCATAAGATTTAATGATGCTAGTAAATATCTGTGATATCCCGGCAAACGGGTGTCTCCTGAAATTGATGTCTGGTACCAGCTTCATACTCCAGTTTCTCAAGAAGTGATGTCTTCAGCCCTCCAGTTACTAGAAGTGGCTCTGATTCAGGCTGTGCCACCTTGCCCAGGTCTGCAGACGTGAGGCAACCCCCAGTGACCACTGCGGGTGGTGAAGACCCAACCCTCCAGGAGTGCCGGGCTTTATTCCCCGAATTCCGATTAAGGACACTGATCATTCAGGTGAATCATAGTAGAGAAGCTCTTTATGACTGGGCTAAATGGGTGCATGATTTCAGAAGGTAAAAGTGTGCAAAAAAAGTAGTTTTAGGTTTTATAAAGAGATACCAGGAAGATTGGCTTTAACTAAGGAAACACCGTCCATGCGTGTATTCCTTCATTCCACAATGCGTATTAAGGGCTCTTTGATAGGAATAAATTGGTAAATAAAGAACGTGAGTGGGGCTGGGAGCAGAAGACGGAAGTGCCTGAAGCCCACGGTCCTATCCACAGGCTTTGCTCGCTGCCTGCGCGTCCTCCTTTGTCACAGAAGCGTTCGAGGCACACCCAGCGGAGTTGTGGAAATTGGTGACCTGACCCTCCCACCCCCATCAGTAACAATCGTGTAAGACCTTTGTACGGGAGTGATTAAAAAATGATCTGAGTTACAGTTCGGAAAGGCTCGCCACGTGCAGGAGAGACTGGATGTCTCGTTCAGGATTTATTTAAGAATAAGTCTGCTCCCGACAAAGAGCAGTAACATCAGTTTTGCCTGGGAACCTAGACGTTAAATGTGCTGTTATTTATCATTTACAGCTTTTTCATCGAAGACGTTTTATGTTGCTTCTTAACACATTCATGGGCCCTCACATGCCTTTCATCACTATTACTTTGCCACTTTTTGACATCTGCATTGACAGATTGGGGCATAATTTAAAATCTGTGATAATGTTTGTATTACCTCCCGTGCAGGGAGGCCTTCCTTGGCTGTTCAGATGGATGGTTTCAGCCTGTTGCTGGCAGCTGGGGAGGGGCCGGGCAGTCGCCTGGCACATGTTGGGGACAGTCTCAACGTGGCAGCGCGATCAACAGATAGATTAGATGAAGAGATCGTCAGACACTCCCCTGTGAAGCTGCAGGTCAGACGTAGGAAGCTAACTCCTGGACGGACCCGAGTGGACCCTGGCTGCCTGGACCACAGTGCGGCAGCAACTACTCACAGGGGCACGTGGACGAGCTCGTCTATTGGGGTCATTTCTGGGTTTCCCTATCAGGAAGGGGGGCGGCCAGTGAAGCACGAGGGGAGCCCTCTCCCCAGACCAGCCCGGGGAGGTGCGTCCCAGGCTCGACTGACAAACAACGTAGAGGACATTCCGTGGGCCTTCAGTCTTCCTGGTCACAGGAGTGAAATATGTCAAAATGACAGCTCTGGGGAGAAATCGAGAGCCGCGGAAATAACTTTCAGAATTGCAAATTCTTGAGAATTGGACACAGTTTATTTTGTCCTGTCTGCTTTTTTCTCTTCAAGTCCACAGACCATCTTAGCGCACCATCTGACAGTCTGTCAATAGAATCGAAAAATGTTCCCTGTTTCTTCACTGGTCCAGTGCTCGGGACTAATTCACGTGCTTCTTTGGATGAAAAACACACGATGTGGTGTGGCCCGGGATCTTGGTGGAAGCCCTCACAGGGAGCCTGGGCTGGGCCAGCAGGACAACATGACCTCCCGAGAAACAGCAAGGGGAGGTCCGGGCACGCCCTCACAGAAGGGCTGGGGGTGCAGAGAGGTGGGGGCCGCTGGCGTGAGTCCCAGCCGTCGCCTGTGCTGTCTGCATGACCTGGGCCAGGGGAGAAAGGACAGCAGAGCCCACGGCATTCAGGTCTCAGGGTCAGCATCACCGCTGTTGTCACTGTGCCCAGAGCTCTGGAAGGCATGTCAGGTACAGGGGACGTGTTCAAGGTGCCACCCAGGAAACCCCGGGTTCTCGGAGTTAGGAAGACCCCCACAGGGCTCAGGGAGCGTGACGTGGGGGTTTGTTGAGATGGGGAGCGTGCAGGTACATTATTACAGCCTGTGGTCACATGGCTCGAAGCGCAGGGTGGATTCTGATAAAGATGCAGGATGACGGATCGGATCTGGCCCGTCTCTCTGGAGGAGACGTGAAGGGGAAAGAGAGACATTTCCTGTGCAAATACGATGAGCAGAGTCACAGTGGGAAAAGGAGAGGGGGATGTTCCTGGAGCAGACGGAGGGTTTGCCTGGAGCTGAGGCAACAGGTGACGCACAGGGGAGCGGTCAGATCATAAAAGGCCTGCAGAGCTCCACAGTGGAGTCAGCGGAGGGCCTGTGGCTGAATCGAGGGAGGTCACTGCTGGATTCTCGGCAGAAATGGTGCCGAGGCGTCGTCCACGGTCCATCCAGGACCAGGAAAAGTTGGGCTTCCTAAAATCACAGTGGGAATTTATAACTGATTCCTGCGTTCGATCCGATCACCAGGAAATGGCACCTGAGTTGGCAGATCAGCAGCTGTGAGTTCTCTCGACGTGCCCCCTGTTCTCAATCTTTTTGATTTTTGTTACTTTTTATCCCCATTCTTTTTGCTTTTCTTTGATCCATTTCATCTTACTGTACTGGCCGTATTTCTGTAAGTAGCTTGAAATCCGTAACGACATGGCCTTTAAAGACATGAAAAGGATTTTAATTTACAGGCTGAAAACTGGCGTCTTTGTGTTTCCCCTGCACGGGAGTAATGAAGGGAACACAGGGCCCTGGACAGAGTGAGAATGGCTCAGACACACAGCAGGGGGTGACGCAGGAAGACGGTCAGGAAGGAGGCCCTGCCTGTGACCCTGACACCAGAGATGAGGGCGAGGACCGAGACGGCCACCTCAGCTTCCCAGAGACGTGCTGTGCCTTCCTTGGAGTAACTTCGGGGGGTGTCCATCAACGTCCCCAAAGTCCCACAACGAGCGGAGAGGTGAGGGTTAAGACCCAGGGACACGCTTTCCCAGTGTGGCCCCAACCTGGATTCCAAGTATTAAAGACATTTGTGGTTGGCCTCTGCCTTCCTGTGACGTCCTCGGGGTCCCCTGAGCACCACTGACTCGCCCACATGAGCATCTCCATTCCCATTGGGGTGGGGACCTCCAGAGGGAACAAACTCGCCCCGTACTGTCGACCTTTGGCCCTCGTGTCCCTGTGGGCCTGAGCAGAGGCAGCTGGCACACGACCCCCCCCTCACTGCAGCACATCTGCCCAGGGTCGAGGAGGGACCTCAGATGACGCCTGTGCTGTTAACACCCCGTAGTGTTCCCTTTCAGCTGCTGGGGAGCCGCTGGGAGTGACACTCTTAAGTGAATAGAGGTGAGGCTCGCTGACACATCAGATGCTGAGGAAGAAAGCAGGGAATGCCGTTGTGAAAAACGCCTTGATTTCTAGCCAGGAAAACCGGCAGGAAGACTTGGGGACGGTGACAGAACTGGCAGGTTTTGAAGGACCGCGCACTTGTGGAAAGAGGTATAGGAGGTTTAAGATGAAGTGAGAACTTTCTGCTAGAAAAAAACCCCCGGAATGAAGAACTGCCTGTCACGGGAGGGTGGGAGGTAACAGATGAGATGATAAAATATAAACTTCTTGGGGGCTGGAAGACGGACTCAGGGGGGCCTCGGAGCAGCGGAGGGACACAAGGTCAAGCAGATTGAAAGGGAACAGCATACCGGGAGGACCAGAGGGAAAAGCAGAAAATATGGGCATTTTGGAGATGCTCAAGAAGTCATAGAATAGAAATAAAGAGTAAAATCATTAAAATTGTGGATCTTTAACCGAGAATGGATTTTTCAATTAATCATGCTTCAATTCGCATTAGAAAATTTTAAAAAATGGAGACAAAAAACAGGTAGGTATGGATTACACTAATAACATCTGTGAATTGCTTTTCTGCGAGGACACTGGTGGCAGGGGGAGGGCGGGGGCACAGCCGGCAGGGCGGGATGAGGACGTGTGTGACTTGGGGTGAATTCAGTGGAACTGAGAGAACGAAGGCATTTCTTGATTGGATGAAATGAGTGGAGAACCGATGACCATGATTTCTGACCTGATGAAGGAGGAAGGGCTTCAGGTTGGCAGGCGTTAGTGACGACTCGGAGTGGGAGGGCCGTGTGTCCTTCTCCATAACTTCCCTTAGGCTCCACCCCACTGACCGAGTGGCCCTATGCTCTCAAACTGATGCCAGAAGTAAAGTTTGAGTTTTTCGACTGTTAAAGAGGTGACTTAAAACCAGAAAAGGAAAACTTCAGCACTTTCTTCTCATTCAAGATATTCTAACATGAAAAGTTGAGCAAAAATGGCCAAGTGCAAATTTGAGACTAGTGTTTTCCTTTATGGGGTATGTAAAAAAATAAATAAAGTTCCTTAAGCCCTAAATATGCACCAGGAAATGCATTAAAGGTTTTATATTCATTATCTCATTTATTTTTGCATAATATTTCAATAATTTACAAAAGTCAAATTAGCATCAAATGTAGCCATCGAGTATCCGGAACTGACAGCGAGGCGAGTGCCACACCACGTGTGTTTTCCGAGAATCTCCCTCATTTCTTACAGCAGTTCTCTGAGACACATATTGTATGTCATTTATTTTAAAGGTGAAGGACGATGTTTTTGCTAAGCAAATCAATTCTGTAAATATATGTATTTTGGTTAATGATAGAACGCACTGCTTCAAACTCTTTAGAAACTGTTATTTGTCAAAAAATATTTACCTAGATAATCTCAAACTTTAGTGGAGCAATTATGAACTCCCAAATTATTTTGAAAGTGGAAAGCTTTTCTTTATTCTTACCATGTTTAATTTTTCACTTTCCTATTTCTTTCTGCTGGAAAAACATTCAGCCCACACTTAAGAGGAGGGTTAACTTTTCAGAAAAGTGTAAAAACATCTGACCTTGATGTTTGTCAAAGAGAAGTTCAACCACCCTGGAGTCACCAGGGGTGTGGTGTGTGGGTGTCTGCATCTGGCCATGCAAGTGGACACCTGGATGGAGGATGTGGGTATCTGTGCAGGTGACACCAGCATGGTGGCTGTGGACGGCTGTGCATGTTACAACTGCTCCTGCAGATTCCAGGCCTGAGGCCACTGCCCAGACCTCTGCGAGTCCAGCTGACCATGGAGAGTAGTGAACACTGAGAGGACCGCAGCTTGCCCACAGACAGAATCTGCCAAGACCACGTCGTTTTGCTCCCCCGTGAAGACGTCTCTCCACAGTGCAGACACTTGGAAGCCAAAGGGCCTCTGGCCTCAGCGCTCTGGGGCAGGAGGAGCTCCCGTCCGGCTGGTTCCGGTTCCCTAACATCGGCCGTCTCTCTGCTGTGTGTCAACCGTCTTCTCTCTCCCTCCTGAGATCTTACAGGCTCGAATGTGACGTGGTTTCATTTCTTTAAAGAAAGACAAAGTCTAAAGTTTATGATCTTTAAACTAGACTATTCGGCAGATAATTTGAATACATTTACTGTAATTAGACTTTCAAATTAGTAATAACTGTTTCTGGGAAGCGTGAATTTTCTACAGCGTCAAAGACTCGGGTATTAATGTGAGAAACAGTTTTCAAAGTGTTGGTTTCAAATCTACTGAAATGATATTTTATTGAAATGACTTATGTGACATTGAAAGTCTGGTAACCAACGATCTGTGTTCTGTGTGGTTACACTCTCAGTTTCTAGGAGTGTTATTTAGAGACGGTAAATACTTTTGCTACCACTCTCTCTAGAAATCTAATAAGAAAGCTGTCACGATGGGGACTATCGATCCAGCCCTCCGGATGCCAGCGGGATACGGTGAGTCATAGAAACCTGAAGACATATTTCCAATTTACCAGCTGGCAGCAAACATAGGAAGCCCAGAAACCAGCTGTAGTAACTCAAACGGCAGGTAAACAAATAAAAGTAAAGGGCAGATAATGAATATGAAGTAAAAATAAGAGACAGACAAACATGTTTCAAGTGAATCCCTATCACGCACAGACATTATCCCTCAAAGCACGAAGCCATGAAAAAGGCCCCGGGTTTTGATGAAAGTAAGTCAGCCTCCTACTCACGTAGGGAATTACTGAGCTCCCCTCAGAACTGTGTGATATTTAAACTAGAAAATTAACATAATTTTTGAGACATAATAATTTGCGACAATTTGGTGAGGGACTTGCATATTGACAGGTCTAGGTGAACGAGTTAACTTTTTGGGGACTTTTCACTAAATGCTGATATTGGACTAAATTTTCTTCGATTAGGTCTTCCCATCCCCTCTGCAACTCTGTGAGGTTTATTACTGTCATCATTATTATTATTACCACCACCTCCATCATCACCGTTTTCCAGATGTTTAACCTGAGGCAGAGAGAAGTCATGTCCGTCCTAGAGCCATCCAGCTGGCAGAGCTAGGATTCCCACTTGATCTCCATTCAACTATTTATGTTTGTGAAAATCATTATTTTTTGTATACCAGAAGTCCAGGAAGCGTACAAAGGAGGTCGCAGTCCACACACACCTCTCCAAGCCGAGGCGGGGCACGCAGTGTGCTCCTGTCCCCATCACCCTCCGTGGGTCCCTGGAGGAAGCGCCCGTCAATGATGCTTTGTGGTCTGAGACAGCAGCAAAGCCTCGGTGAGACCCCCAGGTGGACGGCGTTAACACCAGCCAGTGGCCGATGACCATCAATAAGCCTGTCTTGCAGCGTAAATGAAACAGGATTCAAAATTTAAAAAATACTGACACTTTAGCTGGCTGGATGCACTGAGGACACAGGCTACAGAAGAATAAAGTATGACTGAGGAAGTGGATCTGGCAAATGCCCCATGTCCTCCTCCAGCAGCCGTGGGTGTTGGCCGGGCTTTCCTGTCGTTGATCAGCTCTGGCTTGGCATCACGCTGGGGAATGGCCGTGGTCCTTCAACCACAAAACCTCAACCCTTGAAAATCGCAGCTTGATGATCCCCAGGGTTCATTCTACAAAATGAAATTGTGTCTTGAACCTTTCAACCAAAACATTCTGCATTTAACTTGCGTGTTAACATTTTGGTGGAAAGTGTTTTCATTTTGAGCATGTATTGTGGCATAAATCTATGAGTATCTTAGGGGACAGATATTAGATCGATCATGAATTTGGGTTCAGAAACTCTCCCAATCCTATGGGAAGTGTAACCACGTGAGGACGAGGCTCAGATTATCAGCATGGGGCACGTGCTGAGGGCACAGACATGGAATGTGACCATCTGTGAGCGACTGCTGGCTGCCACACTGCCCAGGGATGGTCCGCTATCTCACGCTAGCAGAGCCAAAGTTCATAAATGTGAGCACTTTATGACGTTTTCTAGCAAAAGCTCTAAACTATATAACTTTTCTGTGAATATGTAGCCATTCACAGCATGACACCCATCAAAAAGAAGAAAGAGATATTTTCAAATGTTGCTATTCATTTCTCAAAGAAAGATACACTGGATTCAAAAAAATACAAATTCATGTTCTTCCCTGAATTTTTAATATGTAACATTTTCATACCCAATGAGGTGTTTCCTCAAGACAAATTGGTAATTTTCTATGTAGGTTACTGCTTAAAAGCGTGCTTGCACTTTCCATGCGTGCTCTGTAAATTTGTCTGCAGGTGCGAAGCATATCCAGGGTTTTGAATTTACCCACTGTGACAACATGCCGCTGTGCCAAATGATGGCATTTGAGTCATTTTAAATGTGAGTCTTGAACAGATGCCTGTACCATTCTAACAAGGATCAGAGGGTCATCCATAGAAGAGACCAAGAACTAAAAATCTCCTTATGAAAGCACGTTTGCTGCTGAATCGTTGTGTGGAAGGAGGGCGATTTGTAAATATGGACAATTCAGGACTCTGAGATGTATGTAGATCGAATTTCGTCTCGTTGCAGACATAACCCAGCAAACAATCTGTTGATTTCTTCACATAAAAAAGCCTGTCTGTGTGTGTGAGCATCTGTGTGTGTCCTTGTGCAAGTGCATGCGTGTGAGCGGAAGTGCAGCTCCTGTAAAGCGTGTGGGTGGACGGAACCCTGTCAGGCTTACAGGTGACTTTTCCTACATGTCCCAGTGAGAGGAACTTTCCTTTAAATGTTAACTTCAGCTCCTCTGCTGCCTGGAATAGACAGTGACTTGCTCTCGCTTAAATCAAGAAAATTAAATCAACAAGGATGAGAGAATTTCCAAACTTAGTGACACTCGAAGGGAGAAAGACAAACCCTGGTGACTTGAGGACTCGGTTCTCTGACTATACGCCCTCATTCTGAAGAAAAATGTAAACAAACCTTGAGGGCTTGTGAATTGGGTTGATTTTCATACACAGATGGACATACCAGCCCTTAAAGTACTGCGTGAGGTCTGTGGTACTGAGCAAACAAGGAAACGTATGCAAGGTGTGGGAGCCGATGTTTCCACATATAATGAGAGAGATGCGAGTGTGGGATTGAGGACAAGGAAGCAAGAACCCCCTGGGACAGGACTGATGTCAGCACAGACTGTGACTTCATTTCACAAATGGGTCTAAAAACAGTGGCACCCATAGCCTTGAACCCACATAGACTGCCAACGTGAGTCTCTGAATTCCATTCTCCACCAAAAGAAATAGAGATTCCTCGGAGAAATGGCTGATTTCAGAGCTTGAGAGGGAAAGTACAAGGTGTGCCCTGAGCATCTTGTGCCAGAAAACAAGGAGAGGCTCAAACAGCGATGGGGACGTAAGAAGGATCAGAGAGCAGCATCGAGGGGCTCTCACGGCCAAATCTGGGACAATGGGACATCGAATTGAACAAGAACAGTAATTGACTATTAGCTGGATAAAATAATTCCTCGGTCGACACTATAAATAAATAAGGAAATAAATAAACAAAGGATGAAGGAAAGTTTCCGCTTACAGTAGAATTTCAATGAAAAAATATAGAATAATGGAGCTGGAAAATTGTCACTCGCAGCCAAAGATGGAGGCAAAATTTGGGGAGGAAAACTTTGCTGAGGAGGCAGATAGTTATACGGTCTCAAGATATCTCCCTAGGATTCAGTTATTAACTAAAAAAAGAAGCTATAACTACAGTGGAGACACATGGCTGACACCCACCTAGTCAAGTGCACAAAGCTGACGTCAACGACAGCTCTGATCTACATCATGAGCCTCCTGATGTGATGTCCTGAGAAGGATAAGACATCAACTCTGTTGTGTTCTTGTCAAAAGTGCAGGTTTAAGTTTCTGCGACTGTGTGACAAACTACCATGGACTCCAGGACTTGCAGCCCTCCGGGCTCTCAGCTCCCAGGTCTGCTGTCAGTTCCAGGCACAGGGTGGCTGGGTTCTCTGCTCGTCGTCCTACGAAGCGCAGCCAGGCTGTGCTCCTCTCTGGAGGCTCTCGGAAGTCTCTGCTCCTGAGCTCTTGCAGGTTGTTGGTGGGACCAGCTCTTTGTGGTCGTGACTGGGCCTCCTTTTCTTGCCGGCTCTCAGCCAGGGGCCGCTCCCAGCTGCTAGACTCCTCCCACAAGAATTCAAGCCCCACATGAAAACAATAGCGATCTAAAATAGATGATCTCCATGCCACCTCGAGACCTAGAAAAAGAAAAGAAGATTTAACAGCATGCAGAAGAAGTAAAGTGGTAAGTTTAAAAGCAGAAATCAATGTAACAAAAACCAAACAGAATCTGTGAAAACAAAAGTTGTGTCCTCACAGAAATCAATAAAATTGACAAATGTCTAACCTGACTGATGAAAAGTAAAAGGGAGAAGACACTGATTACTAACATCGGGAATGAGTAATGGCCATCACTGCAGAGCCTGGTACCCTGATGGAGAGGCCGTGGGCAGAGAGGGGCCCTGGAAAAGGAAGGACAAGAAGGAGAGCGGACCCTGAGTCCAGCCGTCCTGGCCAAGATCTTCTAACCCAAATTCCAGAGACACAAATTAACCAAAATGTCACCAGGTGCAGCAAGGAAAAGTCATACCAGTAAGCCCTGCCCAGTAGTTCCACCAGATCCTAAGTGAATAAAAAGGTTGATTTTTTTGTTTTGTTTTGATGAGGAGGATTGGCCCTGAGCCAACATCTGTTGCCAATCTTCCTCTTTTTCTTTTTCTCCTCAAAGCCCTAATACACAGTTGTATAACCTAGTTGTAGGTCATTCTAGTTCTTCTGTTTGGGATGCCACCACAGCATGGCCTGATGAGCAGTGTAGGTCTGAGCCCTGGATCCGAACCCATGAACCCTGGGCCACCGAAGCAGAATGTGCAAAATAACCACTCGCCCACGGGGCCAGCCCCAGGCCTGGTGTTTTAAGTCACTAACTTTTGTGGCTGTCTGTTACTCAGCAGCAGATAACCGATACATATCTTAGAGAAAAAAGCCAACAATTAGTTGCTTTTTCATAAAATAATGACTAGTTTAATGATAGAGTAGAAGTAAAAATATTGCAATAACAACAAAGAAAATTTAATATTTAGGAAAAAATGTCACAAGAAATGTGCAAAACTTACTTGAGGGAAACTGTAGAACCCTTCTGAAAGGGGAACAAAATAGGAGATCCAGAGAGAATCCCAAGTTCGTTCTCGTGTGTACATGACAGTCGTGGCCTATCGAACCATGCCAACACGTGAGCGCTGTGACAGATTCTTTCGGGACCACGTGGTAGCCATTTTTCTAAAAGATTAAATTGGTCTCGCACGTCACACATACACAAAAATAAACTCTAAATCCGTAAGGGATCCAAAGATAAAAATACGGCCACGCATACGACTGGGGAAAACGTGGTGTGTTTCTGTGTTAGGTGAGTGTAGAGAAAGGCTTTTCTTACTGCAGCCGAGTCTAGATGTGAAAATGAAAAGACTGGACAAATCAATGTCATGGGAAAGTTTTTAATGGAAAACAATCAAAAGAAAAGAAAAATGATGATGCGGGAGAAAGTGCTTGCACCGTTAATGGAATATAAAGAGGTTATTTATGAGCGCATGAAAAAATTATTTCAAATTAAGAAGGAGAGTTATAGAAAAATGGGATAAAATCCTGCACAGAGAATTGCCCCTGAAAAATACACAAATGCATTTGAAAATGACAAGGTCTTCTCTTTACTCATCATAAAATGCAAATCAGAGGTGCACTGGGACATCATCCTCCCCTGTAGGATTGGCAGCACCGGGGGCTCAGCTACTCACCCCTTTTAGGGAGCTGTGGGCAGAGTATTCTCCTGTGATGCTGCTGGGATGTGAGGCTAGGACAAGCCCCAGGGAAGAGAGCTGGCAATATCTACCAAAACTACACACGCATTTATATTTTGACCCTGCCACCCCACTTCTAGGCTTTTTACCCTGATGTTACTATCTCCCCAAAAATGACCCCCCAATAAACTGTGGAAAATGTTGTTCATCACTACATTATTTATACCAGGAAAATTGTAGAAACTGCCCAAATGCCTGCTGATGAGAGATTATTGAATAGGCTAGGATGTCTCCTCTCAATGTGGGATGAAGTTGTGAAAAAGAGTGAGGGACATCTTTGTGATTTCCATTTAAGCTAAATAGTAAGGTGCAGTATCAACACCATCTCATGCTAGAAACGCTCAACAGACTGGGGACAGAAAGGATGTGACAGAGTCCCAGGAGGTCATCTCACAGGTTTCTCACTCAGCACGTGGGGAAAGTTGCCTTTGCAGTGGGGAAGTCCAGCAGAACCCCCCTAAAGCAGGCAGGCCACCTGAACTCACCAACACCAAGTCAGTCTGATGCCATGTTCCTTCTGAGGAGTCAATGGGGAGGCAGCCTTGTGGTCTTTCTGCCAAGAATATTGAACTTGGATGTAAATGTCTGGAAACATTCAGAAAAATGCGAATAATGAGGGATGCTGAAAATCGACTCTCCTGGGCTCTTCAAAAACCCCAGGGCCAGGCAGAGAAGGCAGGAGATGCTGAGGATAATTAAATGAGGTTGAAGAGCTGTGGGAGCTAAATGTAGTTTTCATTAGGTCCTAGGTGGGACAAATAAAGTACCTTCGAAGAACGTCAGCGAGATGGCTGAGAAATTTGAATATCAACTATTTGTCGGATAATAGCAGTGTCCTAAGTGTTAAATTTCTTGAGCAAGATCATGATGTTATGGGACTTAAGGAGCATGTTCTTGCTTAGGAAATACATGCTGCAGGTTTTAGCGTTGACGTGTGGGGTATCTGCAACTTATATTCAAATGGTTTCCCAAACACAACCAATACACACCCACTCAGGCAAATGTGTCAAAATTTTAACCATGAGTGAATAAAAGGTGGGTGCTGTACTATTCTTTTAAATTTTCTATAAGACTGAAAATTTGAAAATAAAAAATCTTGGGAGAAAAACAGATTGCATGGGTGGGGGTTGGAGCCTGTGTTTTTTTTTTGTTTGTTTGTTTTTGGTGAGGAAGATTGTCACTGAGCTAAGATCTGTGTCAATCTTCCTCTACTTTGTATGTGGGATGCTGCCACAGCATGGCTTGATGAGTGGTGTGTAGGTCTGCACCCGGGATCCGAACCCACCAACCCCAGGCTGCCGAAGCGGAGTGCTCGAACCTAACCACTATGCAACTGGGCTGGCCCCTGTTTTTTTTTTTTTTTTTCGTTTTTTTGGAAGATCAGCCCTGAGCTAACATCTGCTGCCAATCCTTCTCCTTTGGCTGAGGAAGACTGGCCCTGAGCTAACATCCGTGCCCGTCTTCCTCTACTTTATGTGTGGGATGCCTACCCCAGCATGGCTTACCAAGCAGTGCCACGTCTGCACCTGGGATCCAAACTGGCAAACCCCAGGCCACCAAAACAGAACATGTGAACTAAACTGCTGTACCACTGGGCTGACTCCCATAACGCTTTTTAAGATTAGAAGCAGCTTCAGACGTGCAGGATTCTCCTCCCTTTGAAACAAAGGCAAACTAAACTGACAATTATTTTATTTCAACCAGAAAGCGAAAGCAATTCACTCAGTAATATTACTCTTTTTTGCAATGCTTCATTTTCCCCAAGCTAGATACACCACACTGAGCTCTAGACCCTGAAAAGGCAATTCATTTACTAATTTAATTCTGATTTGCAATAAAAACAAATTAATTATCTCAGTGTCTACTGCTGAAAGTAATAAGTAATCTATCCAATAATCTTGTTCGTATTTGCAATGGAAAATTAATTGAACTTCCCTCTAAAATTCCACATCAATTTTAATATCTTCATTCCAACTGATAAGCATATTAATCATCCAAGTTTTGTTCCAAAAAGTTTTACACAAAGAGCAAGATAGATGTATTCAGGAATTTGAACAGGATCCAAAACAGCACGTCAGTATCCGCTTAACTGACTACATTCTTCCATCACCACCATCAGCACTGGCACCATCATCGTCAATCGCCATCATCATCATCAGTACCATCACCATCGAATCATCGTTGTCACCACCAACAATACCATCATCACCATCATCACCATCGTCATCACCATCACCATTATCATCAGCACCGTCATCATCACCATCACCATTGTCATCACCATCACCATCCAATCATCATCATCGTTGTCACCACCATCATCAATACCATCATCACTATCATCATCATCTTCATTGTCATCACTGTCACCAGTACTTACCTTTCAATTCTAACATCTTAGGTTGGGGGTTGGGACAGGGCAATGAGTGTAATTTTGTATAAGAACAAAGGACTTGCACATAGACTATATAAAGAATTTCTATGTGCTCGCTTCAGCAGCACATATACTAAAAAGTTGGAACGATACAGAGAAGATTAGCATGGCCCCTGTGCAAGGATGACATGCAAATTCGTGAAGTGTTTCATATTTTAGGGGCTGGCCCGGTGGTGCAGTGGTTAAGCGCACACGTTCTGCTTCGGCGGTCCAGGGTTCGCCAGTTCGGATCCCAGGTGCTGACATGGCACTACTTGGCACGCCATGCTGTGGTAGGCGTCCCACATACAAAGTAGAGGAAGATGGGCACAGATGTTAGCCCAGGGCCAG
Organism: Equus quagga; assembly: GCF_021613505.1. Taxonomy (NCBI): domain Eukaryota; kingdom Metazoa; phylum Chordata; class Mammalia; order Perissodactyla; family Equidae; genus Equus; species Equus quagga. The sequence goes on along the minus strand of NC_060283.1, from coordinate 31,885,574 downwards.
TCTTCCTTAGCCAAAAGAGGAGGATTGGCAGCAGATGTTAGTGCAGGGCTAATCTTCCTCAAAAAAAAAAAAAGAAGAATTTCTACAAATCGATTAAAAAAGAAGACAATCTAGAAACAAGGACAAAAGCCTTCAACAGCGGCTCTACAATGAAGGATATCCAAACAGCCAATAAATACACGAAAAGATGCTCTGTCTCCTTAGTCAGACACCCACTAGGTGTGGGTGTCAGTCCTCATGGTCCCCCTTGTTTCTGCACGTTTTTCCAGACTGTCTGTACCAGCACGTTTCCTACCGAGCTGCCTTGGAACATAGAGACAGTGTCCCTGAGAACCCAGGGAAGCCCTGTTTAATGCCCAGTCTGATAAAGAGAGTGTCTCCCCTGGGAGCAAAGGGAAAGCAGCTTACTGCCCATTTAAAAGATTTGGGTTCCCTGACTCAGGGTTAGTCTCCTGTAACGTAACCCTATGTGTGTCAGGAGTCGCCTGCCTTCTTCTCATCTCCCTGTGGGAGCCAGACTCAGGGACCTGCTTCAAGAAATCTCTGATATTCTGGCCACTGCTATTGCTGTGAGCAACGAATTGTCCTTTGTCTCTGACTCAGGAATCTTGTGTCTTCTAGGAATATCCACGAAGATGTGCAGGCTAAGTTGTTATCTTGCACGAAGGGTGAAAACTCAGACTCCTCTCAGTTTTTGACACTAAGATGGCTGGGATAATAAGCCAGACAATCCCAAGTGTTGGCAAGGATGTGGGACTACTGGAGCTCTCATTCGCTCCTGGGGGAGCGTGCAGAGGGGCGTCCAGTGCTGTCTCCTAGAGTAAACCTGCATACCCCCTTGGAGTCAGCAGTTCCCTTCCTCCGGGCACACCCAGCAGAGGTACACATCTGTGCTCACCAAAAGGCACAGACGAGGACGTTCGTAGCAACACTCCTCAGACCAGCACCAACCTGGACACAAATGTCCATCAACAGGATGAGAGATCACAGATTCTGCATGATGCAATGAGGGTAAACAGAGGAACCCAGCATCGTGGTGGAGTCTCACAGACAATGTGACTGAGAGAAGCCAGACAAAAACCTACATAATGAAGGCATTAAGTGAGATGTCAGAACAGCGTTGGCTGTCTGGTGGGGGCGTGAGGATGTGTCTGGGGTGCCGTTCTGTTCTGAGTACCGGTCACATGGGCGTGCTCATTTTATGGAAAATCGTAACCCTGAGCACTTGTGAGTTGGGCACATTTCTGTGTAAAGTCTAAAATATACAACTTGCATTAGAAATACTTCCAGGCGAACAACAGATGTTTAGTGATAGATTTACAGGAGCCCTTGAGGTTTTGACCGTGTCCAGGGGATTGGCGTCCACTGCGGTGAGAGGAAGCGCTGTGAAAAGAACGGCTTTTGGAGCAGATGAGAGGAGGCAGTTGGCCTCTAGGCACGCGCAGGGCAACGGGCTGGAGATGTTCTTGGGTCCAGGTCCAGTGGCTCCTGGTCCAGGAGAGCCGACTCAGGATGGGAAACCGAGACGCGGAGTCATCACAGAAAAGGCTCCCCGAGATTTTTGCTTACGTAGTTTATGGAGGTGTGCAGACAGATGTTTGTCATTTATTTACTTTACTCAAAAATGGATTTGATGTAGCCTAAAAGCATGAAGAACAAGATCCAAACCATTCAAACCAGAGTGCAGCAGAAGAAAGGCGGAAGAGCGGGCTTGGCTGAAACTGCAGAGAGCATGGGGAGGACTGTGGATGCCCAGGTCGTCTATTGTGGGGGAGCAAAGACACCGCACGTGGTCGGAGAAATGAGAGAGGACCAGAGGATGCCGTGCTGGATCAGGAGAGGAGGAATTCCGATGCCCAGTGTGTCAGATGCCAGGGAGGACCCCACAGCCTCTCCCCTCGATCTGGTTTTCTCTTCCTAGTGACCTTTCCGAATAACCTGTGCAGAAGTCTATGCCAGCTCCTGTCTTGTTGCCGAATGGGGCCAGTCATTCATGGAAGCTTCAGGTGAGGAGATGGTGGGTGAGCTGGAGCAGTCTGCAGTTCAGGTTACTGTCTTGTGCAGGAGCCTCTCTTACCACCCGCTCTTTCCCTCGTCCTGGGAGCAGATGCTCCTGCAATGTTCGGCCCTGAGATCAGTGCGTCTCTCAACAAATCATCGTGTCCCGGTCCTCTGTGCTGCGACAGGTGCCCGCTGGTCCTCCTGCTCCTCCTCCAGCCTCGCCTCCATGGTCCCTGCAGCAAGGGAGGGAGGCCTGAGGGAATTGGAACGCAGTGTCTACAGGGTTCCCCTTCAGCTCCAGACCTGCCCGCCTGCGTTTCCACGTGGGCCCCAGAGAAGCATCAGGTTCTCCGTTGGCCGCCCATCTGCTCAGTGTCGCCGAACGGGCTTTTGGGCCAGTGCTCGTTGTAGAATCCAGCAGAGAGCTTTCTTTGTTTTATCATCTCAAGCACACTCTTCATTTTTACAGAAGGAGCAGCCTTTGTAAAATGCCCCGGGGGGCATGGGTGCTGGGGCTCTGGACCACGGGGTTTCTGGCTGCGTGAGCTGAGGGAGGTTCCGTAGGGTTTCCGTGGAGGAATGCCAGGATCTGACTCACAGTGAACAGGATCCCTCTGCAGCTGTTTTAAAAATAGCTTGAGGCCATCAAGGTGAGAAGAGAGGAAAGGTCAGGGAAGAATTCCAGGGATCGAGCTGGCTGAGGGGCTGGGAGCAGTGATGGTGATGTGGCAGCAGGAAGCAGTGGGACTGTGGTTACTTGCAGAGGCTGGAGGTGACAGGAGCAAATGCTGGACATGACAGAAAGCGAGCAATCAGCGTTTTGATCTGGGCAAATGGAAGGAAGGACTTGCCCTTCCCTAAGATGGAGGAGAATGTGGAGTGAGCGGGTTGAAGGGGCTGTAGAAAGCTCAGTATGGAAATGCTAAGTTCAAAGTGGCTGTTAGACATGTGCGATGGTCAGTCTTAGGTGTCAACTTGGCCAGACCCTGTCCCCAGTGATTCAGTCAAACACCAACCTGGGTTTTGTAGACACAGTTCTTGTCTACGACCAGCTGACGCTGAGTGAAGGCGATCACCCTCTATGACAGGGTGGGCCTCATGCAATCAGTTGAAGACCTTAAGAAGAAAAGCTAGGCTCCCAGAGAAGAAATTCTACTTCAACCGCAACATGGATACCCCACCTGAGCTTCTAGCCTGTGGACCCGCCCTATGGATTTCAGACTTGCAGCCCCCACAATCATGCGAGCCAATTCCTTGAAATGCATTATGTATACATGATAGATAAATACCATGTATAAAATACCAAATGCCTATAATGAACCCTGTATATACACACACACTGTGAGTTCTGTTTCTCTGGAGAATCCTGACTTATATAACACACAGGCAGAAAAGACTAATAAGTGAATAAATATGTCTGGGGCTCTGGGGAGAGGCCGGGCTGGACAAAGCCATGTGGAGGTGTCAGCAAACTGAGGGTCTTTACAGTATTGGGCCTGGATGGGGTCCTGGGGAGGGATGTACCGAGAGGGCCCTGCAGGGTCAGGGGTCAGGGAGACACAGAGGCGGAGAAGTTTCCGTGAAGCTGTCGGGGGAGGGAGGGGCGGCCGTGCTCAAGACCACGCAGAGGAGGAGCGAGTGCCGGCAGGGAAGCAGCTGTGGACAGACGATGGGTCCTGGAAGGAGCTGACGGTGACCTGGGGACGGGGCCGTCTGGCGGGAGGGGTCCAGGGAAGGAGCTGAGAGGACTGAGAGATGGTCTGCACGGAGCTGTGCCGTAAGAGGAGGAGAGGGCAGGGCAGGTGTCGTTGGGGAGGTCGAGGCTGGAGCGTTACTGTTCTTCCCGCTAAGAGGAGAGAAAGGCAGGCCTGATGCCAACAGGCAGAGTCCCTTTAGAAGGAAATCTGAAGATGTGGGGTGTCCTTGGGAGGTGGGAGGGGTGGCCCTGGTGCAGGGCTGGCCTGGACTTTGCTGGGGGAGTGGACGGTGCGTCCCTGGCCGCAGACGGAGGCAGGGGCTGGGCCGGAGTGGGGGGCTGATGTGCGGCATAGCACAGGACATCGGATGTCTTCGGAGTCCTGGGAATGCAGGTGTCTGGCGCCAGGCTGTGTGCGGGGCCCCGGCCCCAGTGGTCCCTGAGCAGGGCTGGATCTCCTCATGGGTCCCGGTCACCTCCCGGCCTTAAGGTGCCCAGACCCAACACCAGCGTGGACACCGGCCTCAGCCGAGTGCCCGTGGTATCTCCATGTTGTCTGCTGCGCATGGAGGCACAGCACCTCTTGGCCCGGCGTTCAGTGTGGGACATGTCCATCACAGAGCCGTGGTCACCCCCGGTCACCACGTGTCCTGTGTGACTTCTGAGTAAGAATCTAAGTGTAACTTGGAGATGGCGAGTCACCCCCGTGTCAGGACCTCCGGGGTTGGCGTCACTGTGAGAACTGTTCCCATGATGCCTGTTGACACGACCAGGACGCGTTGGCCTCCAGGACGGCCAGTTGCTGCGTTGCTCCGGTGCCATGGCTTCTGGAATCTTCTGCCGTGTGTGCTCAGGCAGAAGGTTGTTCTGTGGGTGGTGCTCTCTGCTCGGCCCTGATTCCATCTGTGAGATCTCGGTCGCTGACGTCCTCCAACCATGGGCTCCTTTTGTGCAGAAATGTGACAGGAGCTTCAGTTCTTGCTGACGGGGGCAAAGGATTGTGGGGTGTAATCCCCTTATATCAGCACGAGCACGTCAAACTTCTGTTTGCTCCAAGACTGCCTTGTGTCCCACCCAGATAATGAAGAATTCACATTTAGTGGGAATCGACATGAAAAGATGCACTTTAGAATGCTTACCTTGTGCTCACAGAAACAGATGATAAATAGTGGTGTGTGCGTGTAAGAGAGAGAGGGAAGGAGGGAGGGAGAGGCATCAGGGCCCAGCCCTCCCGTCACAGCCTCTGCAGGTAATCCTAACACTGCCGGTGTGGAGATCAGGATGAGGACGCCCCAGGAGGTAACCGCCTCACAGCCTAGGTGCCTGTGAGCCTCAGTGACTGGAGGATGGAGGGTGGCGACACCTCGGCTCACCTGCAGCCGTCTCGCAGGCCACCTGTTGGCAAGTTCTGGCTGAACCCGAGAAGCTGGAGCATCATGTCCAGCCCGGGGTCTGGGGGGCCATCTGTCTGCACATTTTCTCTCCAGTTTTATTTATCCTGCAGGTCAGACAGAAGGAAATTATAGTCACCTGCAAGTCCAGAGTACATCCCGCAAGGTGTGATAATGTCCTTAAAGATTTCATAGGTTTAAAGCCAGTATCATCAGAACAGAAAGCTAGAGATGTGCTCGTAAGAGCATTGTTCTAAAGATGAGAGAAATCCACCCAGTCATTGCCGAGACCTCATTACCAAACAAAGAAATATGCCACAAATCTATACTGTCCATCAGTTGTAACTAATAAAGGCAATTCTCCACTCTTAGAGCCACACTTAATAAAATAATCCGAATGGAAAATAATTATCAGGACGACAAAATTTCCCCATTTGAAGATCTATTTCTACAATCTAACAAGAAAGTAGAAGATGATACAGAACAGGCCATGGCTCACTGTTGCCCCAGAACACCCTCCATTCATATGTTGACTCACATGTCGACATGAGAACACAACCCCTGATTCACATTTTCGCCACCTACAAAGGAAGTGCACTCAGCCATAAGTTATTATTTTTTCTTGTGAGGAAGATTGGCCCTGAGCTAACCCCTGTTGCCAATCTTCCTCTTTTTGTTTGAGGAAGATTGTTGCTGAGCTAACATCTGTGCCAATCTTCCTCTACTTTATGTGGGATGCCACCACAGCATGGCTTGAGGAGTGGTGCTAGGTCTGTGCCCATGATCTGAACCTGTGAACCCCGGGCCGTTGAAGCGGAGTGCGTGAACTTAACCACTAGGCCACCAGGCCGGCCAATACAAGTTATTTACCTCATGCAACTATCTTCAAATACAGCAGAGCCATCTTCACTACCACAGCATCTAACTCAGCAGTCAAGCGAATCCTGGTGACACCAGGAACAGTGTGGAGACGCAGTCGCGATTCTGAAACCCCACATGGTACTGCAACACACGAGGTGCAGAGCCACGTGGAGCCGTGACTCTGGATTCCGGGAAGGTCTTTATCTTGTGAAATCGATTTCCAAGTTGGACATAAGCTGTCTTGGAAATGAACGATTTCAAGTACAGAAAATCTTTCTGCAAAAGATAATGGATCCATCGCTTTATGAAACCTCATTAGAACACGTTCAAATGATCATAAATTGAAGCTTCTTAAATGGCCTGAAATGCCAAATTAATTAAGGCAAGCTGTGTTTCATGCAATAAGTCAAAATTATTAGGAAGAGCAGCTAACGTTGGACAAAATAATTTACTTAAATAGAGGAGAAAATTACCTAAGGGGTAAGACTCTTTCCCTGGTGAAGTGACAAAGGAAGAGAAGGACACTTCGGACGTTACAAGTGGTCATGGAGAGACGGGGATCCAGGGAGAAGCACTGAGAAGTTCGAGAGAAAATAGGTGAATTGTGAGACTTGCTTAGAGCTGTGGAAACCAAGGACAGGCTGCGTCAGCATCCCCTGTCCTGTTTTTGAGGCCGTGATGGCCAAAAACATGGCTATATCAGAAGCGTTCTCACAACATATTCGAATTGTCAGAGTTACTAGTACGTTGTTCGCATCCTGCTCGCTGATACACGAGAAACAGGGCGCAGTCGCCTCCGTGCTGTGAGGCATCCCTCAGGCCAGACCTAGAAGGTGACTTTATTCTAAAAAGTGAGCACAAGCCAAGGGATGCCTGGGGCCACCAGCACTGGAAGAGGCACGAAGGACCCTCCCCTACAGGTTCAGAGGAGCATGGACCTGCCGACACCGTGATCGCAGACGCTCGGCCTCTGCAAGTGTGAGGACAAAGTTCTGTTGTTTCAAGCCCCCAGTTTGTGGTGCTTTGTTAGGGCGGCTCTAGTGTGGAGGGCACCATATGTAAACGCCTCGATGGCCTGGCACAGCTTGTGTGGCTGCTTGTCCTTAGTCACTTAGCTCCCAGCTCGGTGCCCCTAAAGGTCGAATATAATTGTAGGAATAAATGAAGAACAAACATGACACGGTGGATAAAACATGCTTCTGGTACCCGTGATGGGTCATAAAAGAAACTCGTGGAAATCCCCTAGCACATGAAATGCTGCTGGGCATCCCGTGAAGGGTGTACAGCAACCTCACGTTGAGTTTTCTCGGGTTGTGTCTGGGGTCTTACTTGGCCTTGTCTCTCCTAGAATAGGGTGTTGCTGTCTTGAAAGGGCTGAATCCACTGAGGAATTCTGTCTGGAATAAAATGATCAACTTTCTTCTCAACACCTTGTTATTGTGACTTTCCCAAGAAACGGGGTGACCCAGGGGGCCTGCAGCCTGAGGACCACGTCTACAAGGGATTCGAACTCAGTTCTGGCATCTAGTGCAGCTAAACGGCCAGCCGATTGTGGCCCAGCTGTGTGGAGACCACACCTGCTCACACCACTGTGCAATAGTTCTTGCTGACTCACCTCCCTGTGAATTAGCAGAGGCTTCCCGGATCCAGGGTCCCTGATCTCTGGC
>NC_060283.1:31538379-31566965 GCF_021613505.1 Equus quagga | reverse complement strand
TCAATCACAGGAGGGATGTTCAATCACAGGAGGGATGTCAATCACAGGAGGGATGTCAATCACAGGAGGGATGTTCAATCACAGGAAGGATGTCAATCACAGGAGGGATGTCAATCACAGGAGAGATGTCGATCACAGGAAGGATCCTCAATTACGGGAAGGGAGTCAATTATAGGAAGAATGTCCATCACAAGAAGAATGCAAATTACACGAAGGATGTCAATTACAGGTCAAATGGTGAATTGCAGGAAGGATTGTCAGTTACAGACCCGACAGGAAAAGTACACCTTTGCATCCCAAGAGGAAATCGACTACCCAGCTACTCACCCAATGAGGAGCCGTCAGCACCCTGAACTCTCCCTTTCCACCAGTGGACTTTTGTTCATGACAACCCCTCCCATGTCCTCCTTTTTCCCTATAAAGTAACTCTGCTGGACTTGCCTATGGCTTTTGCTATAGCTTGCTTGTCCCTATTTGCAATTCCTCTTCTATCCCGAATAAACCTATTTTGCTGGTGGATTAACTGGCTGTTTTACTTGTTTGGGTCAACAAGAACAATATGAAAGCAAGTCCCACAAGCCACAACTGCCTGGGCTGACCCACATCTTTTGCCCCTTCCTGACGCCATGTTTGGTCACCTGAAGCCATCCCCTCCTCCTGGGCCCTGGACCCACCCCTCTCTCCTGCTAGGCATGTCCCCAGCCTCAGGTGGTGGGTGACAGCACAAAGGCGAGCCAGTATCTTGCTAATTCATTTGTTAACATAAACTCCCTGTTGGTAAAGCTTAGAGGTTGGATGTCCTCCCTAGGAGAATCATCACTGTGTGCTCTGGTTACACATGGTGAGTCCAAGCATCCTTATGAATCTTTTGTTTGGTTAAGTGTCTAACCCCCCAAAGGCAGTTTATTCATTTTTAGGTGAATTATACGTAATAAAACAACATGAGCCAGCCAGAGAGAAGCTTGATGGGTAGAGACATAGATAAGGAGAGAGCTGGACAGAGTTGCTGGGATGGTCTTTCCAATCTTAAAGCTTTTGCACCCCGATGCTCATGGCTGAACCAGCAGACCCTTGGGGGAGGCACCCAGGGCCAGCCATCAATGCCCCTGGCAGCAGCCCAGCTGGAACCTGGAGCCCAGCGTCCTTTCTCGGTGGGGGGGGCTTGAGGGGAGCTCTGCGTGGCTGAGGCCCCAGCAAGATGCAGCTGGATCGAGGACACATCTGTGACTGTCTCACCCTTGACTCCCCCCATGGCTTCCTGGAACTGCCCTGAAGTCCACTACTCTCCCCAGCACTTGTCTCAGGTCTGCCTCTGGGGGAACCCACAACCGCGTGCCTGGCCCCGCCTGTGATGTGGGGTCATTTTTCTCTGCCTACACCTTCAGTGCCCTCATTGAAGCTCAGGAGAAAGAGGCCCAAGGGACCCTCCTGGGCTTTCATAGCTACTGAGTCATTATGGAAGGATCGGGGCAGAGGGCAGAGCTCAGGACCTGGGGCGGCACCGTAGACAAGCTGTGAACACGCACCTGTCCCTGCACACACCATGCTGGCATCTCCTGACCCGGGGAGACCCTGCCTCACTCATCTGAGGACACTCTGGATTTGTCTTCACAGGGTGACAAGACATGGGGGTAGAACTATGACAGAAAGGGGAGGAAAGTTCACTACATGATATCCATCCATGGGTCAGTGGGCATTTGGGTTGCTTCCACTTTGGGCTGTGATGAATGATGCTGAGAGGAACACTCTGGTACACCTCTTGCGTTTCGTAAACTTCTATAAGTTTGGAGAATGTCCTGAAACGATGACTTTACACCCTTAACAAAGGAAACATAGAAAACGTAAAAGATAGGGGCAATGAAACAGGCAAGACATCTCAGGAAGAGGGCCCAGGTGGGGGTCACCTGGGAGGGGGCAGGTCTGCAGGGGGTCCCTGCCTGATGCCCAGGGTCGTCAGTCGTAGCTGCCGAGACAGCCTCCTCACCCCAGCCCCTCACCCCTTCCATCCAGCCTCAACCTACCAGTTATTTCTGCAAAATTGGAATGAATCACTCTGCCCCTTCCTCAAACACGGACTGGTTTCTGGAGGCCTGTGAGGGTCAGCATGTCCACAGGGGTCCCTGAACCCACCGTATCCCTGTTTCTCTTTTGCCCATTGTTTTCCGTCCTCCTCCTTTGCCTGAGTCATCTTCAGGCTCCAAACTCCCATCCCAGGACGTCCACCCAACAGCATCTTGGCACAGAACGGTTTCCTCTTGGAGCTGCCCCAGCAAGTCCTGTCATCTCTGCTGGCATTTGTTTGATCCAGTGTCTTTATAAATAATTGCCTATTTGTCTTGGAGGAAATTGTAAATTAAATGTAAATGAGGAGAGAAAGATAGCAGGATGGAATTAGCTCTGAGAGCAAATGCAAGGAATGAAAGTTTCAAATAATAAAGGTGCTGAGACAGTTGAAGGCCAAGGACACTAACTTCTGGTTTTAGGTGCTTTTGGCACAGTCCTTTGAGATGGGTATTTTTGTTTCCATCTTAAGGCAATGTAAGGTTTAGTATTTTAATTTCCTTACAGTTTTTGGGGCCAACGACTGACCCAGGTTTGTCTGATGCCAGGACCGAAGCCCTGTCCATCTCCCCAGGCTGCTGGTGGCCAGATCCCACTGTGGCCCTCGGCCCCTGCTGACCAAGACTGACCGAGCCCAGAGCAGGTGGGAAGCACACAGTCCAGAACCATCCCCATGGCACTTGGTGGGTGATCAATTTTAATTTGGGAAATATCCCTTTTGGCAGCTTCATTTTGATATTGAGTTTCCTCCCAGTGATGATGGAGGTGACCCAAAGTCCTTCTGTGTCAGAAGGTCACCGTGAGCTTGGTCCCTTCATATTCCTTCCCTGAGGAATTCAATGTGGAGCATTGGAAGATGGTGTGAATCATTTAAGCCAGTGATGTGGGGTTGCGTGACACACCCACGGCCAGCTCCTGGAGCCTTCCTGCTCTGACCTCAGTTTGCACGTCCACAGAGCAACACCACCACACACCCTGGGAGGCCTGTTGCAAGAACAGGCTATTTAATGAGATTTGACTCATAGAGTTATTAGCAGCAGCCCTGGCCTGGGAGTGGGAGCACTTCCAATTCTTTATACAAACTGGGGCCTCAGGCACCTCCAGAGAACACGAGAAATGAGAGGGTAACCCCAAAATCATCACCATTACGCGAGTGTAGAAAAATTATCTCTAAAACATTCAGTCTGACGTGTGGTTTTCAGAACACCATGCATGCAGTTCTCTAAAAGACACAACTTTTACAAATCATTGCCAACTTCAACATAATCACCAACATTATATCATTTTAAATCCCAAACAGTTGAACTTAGATTGTCCTCAATGCAGGGGTGTCTCAGAGATGTTGCAGGTTCGGTTCTAGATGACTGCTATAAGGTGAGTCCCACAATGTGTTTGGTTTCCCAGTTCCTACAAAAGTTATGTCTACACTATTACGCACTATAGTTTACTAGGTGTGCAATAGCACTATGTCTATGATACAGTTTTACATGTTTTTAAAAAATCATCAGGACTTTCAGTACAAGGAAAGATGACGTAGCAGCGTCTGGATCTAGCCTTCTGGCTGAAACAAATAAGAAGCCATTTAAAATACACAAAAATAATTTTTTTAGGACTCTGGGCATCAGGAAACAAGACAGAAATCCTTGAGATATGGAAAAAAATGAGGCAAGATCTGTGATTGTCCCCATTTGCTTTTTGGAGAGAGTTTCTGCTCCTGGCACAGGGAGGGGCTACCCAGGTGGAGCTGGTGGTCTACCTGAGTGGAGGAGGTAGAGCTGGGAGCCCAGGGGAGCAAAGAGGCTGGGCTCTCAGGACAGAGAATCAGAGAGGAGAGGAGAGGATGGCACAGAGAGCAGCGCAGAGCATGCAGAGGGGCGTATCCAGCCTTCACTGAGCACTGACCAGCACATGTGTCTGAGGAGGTTCCTGTGGCTGCAGAAAGAGCCGCAGGATAGGAGGAAGGGGAACAGCCCTCGGAAATCACTCCATTTGGAGTCAAGTGTGGTGCCTCAGGGGGACTAATGAGCCCTAGGCTACACGCTCACTCCACCTAACAAAGCCTGTACCCAAGATGAGAAAGGATTAGATCCTTCCCTGGTCACTTAGTTGTTTCCCACAAAAAGGATCAAGAATATTTATGAGAATACAAAAGAATCCAAAACTCAACAAAATAAATCTGGTACCCAGTAAAACATTACTAGGCACTCAAGGAATGAAGAAAATACAACCCATAATAAGGAGAAAAGTCATTCAATTTACATCAACCCAGAAAAGATATAAATGATAGAATGAATACACAAGAGCCTTAAACTATGAATTATCATAACTGTGTTCTACATGTCAAAATTCAGCAAGAAGATTGAGCGTGTGAAGTACAGATATGGAAGATGTAAAAAGGCCCAAATCAAAACTCTACCTATGAAAATTACAGGTTGACATAAAAAAGTTCACCCAATGATTAAGAGCCCATTGGCATTGCAGAAGAAAACGTTAGTAAATTTGAAGACATAGCACTAGAATTTATCCAAAATTAAACACTGAGAGTAACAGAGACTGAAAATAAATAAACAGAACATCATTCAATTGGGTAACAGTTTCAAGTGGTATGATATTTGGGGAATTGGGGCTGCCAGAGGAGAGGAGAGAGAGGGTAGGGCACAGAAAAAAAAAATTCTTGAAGACATAATGGCCAACTGTTGTCCAATTTTAGGAAAAATATAAACCCCCAAATACGAGATGGTCCACCCTTCTCAAATAAAAGAAAGATGAAGAAAACTACACCAAAGCACATCATGATTAAATTTCTCAAAAACCAGTGATAACAGGATATCCTTTAAAACCACTAGAGAAAAAAGATACACTATATACAGAGGAACAAAGACAAGGATGATGGCAGATTTCTCACTGGAAACAGTGCAAGTCATAAGACAAGACGGCGGAACAGCATTTCTAACACCCTGAAAACAAAAAAAACAACAACTGCCAATCTAGAATCCATACCCAGGGAAAATATCTTTCAAAAAAAAGAAAGCCAAATGAAGACTCTTAAATAAGAAAATGCTGAATGGATTAATCAGTAGTTGGCCTGAGGTACAGGATATATTAAGGGAAGTCTCCAACCAGGAGAAAAATAGAACCATACAGAAATCTGGATCTAAGGAAAGGAATAAAGAGCACTAGAAATGATAACATCGTGGGCAAAGATAAAATATGTCTTAACTCAAATACCTCTAAATAGCATAAACACTAGGAGAGGAGAAATAGTAATCAATCTGTAAACTTTTTAAACATATCAGCACTCTTATGTTACTTCAATGAAGACTGTGATAGTAGAAATTGTGCACTCCAAACCCTTACACAGCCCCCAGAATAACACAGCCACGGGTTATGGCTAGTAAACTGGAAAAGGAGATAAAAGGGAATCATGAAAATATTCAAGTGATCCAAAAGAAGATAGAAAAAAAAGAGAAGCAAATAAGAGATGGGACAAACAGAAATCAGAAGGTAAAATGGTGGATTTAAACTTAACCATGTCAAAAACTTCATTAAATGTAAATGGTCTGAATCTCCAATGAAAAGGTGTAGATTGTCACATTGGATAAAAACAAAGACACAAATATGAGCTGCTTATGAGGTAGTTAAAACTAAAGTCACAAGTAGTTTAAAAGTAAAAAGATGGAAAATGATATATAATGCTAACACTAGCTAAAAATAAAAGTTGTCATGGCTAACAAAGGACATTTCAGAATAAGACATAGATCCAGGGAGAAAAAGAATCATTTTGCAATGATAAAGTGGTCAATTTATCAAGAGGACATAATAATCCTAAAGTTATTTATACAAAATACTGGAGCTTCAAAATATATGAAGCAGAAATTGATAGGGATTCAAGAAGAAATAGATACATCTGTAATTATAATCAAACATTTTAGCACCTCCATCAATAATGTATAGAACAAGGAGACAGAAAATTAGCGAGTGCATGGAAAACTTGAGCAGCAATATCCAACAACTCAGCCTAATCAACATTTGTAGGACATCCAACCCAACATTTGTAGGACAGCCCACCACGAACAGCAGAACACACATTCTTTTCAAGTGAACACGAGACATTTTTATAAAGATAGACTATATCATGTGCTGCAGAATTTACTTCAATAAATTGAAAAGAATTAAGTCACATAAAGCATATTCTCTATCCAAAATGAAAGTGCAAATCAGTAAAAGAAGGGTATCTGGAAAATACTCAAATATTCAGAAACTAAGATCACATGCTAAATAATTTAAGTCAAAGGAAGGATCCAAGGTAAACTGGGAAGTATTTTGACTGAATAAAAATGAAAATAGAACTTATGAAAATTTTTGGATGCCACTGAAGCACTACTTGGGGAAAATTTAAGAATAAACAAGTATACTAGAAGAGTGAGTTCTCAAATCAATGACCTCAGCTTTCACACCTGCAAGAAACTAGAAACAGAAGAGAAATATAAACCCAGTTACTTAAATGGAAGTAAGGAAATAATGGAGATCAGAATGGAAGTTAATGCAATAGACAACAGAATCTCAGTAGAGAAAAATCAGTGAAACCAAAAATTACTTTTTAGATCCATAAAATTGATAAACTTCTATTTACAATAATCAGCAAAAAATAGAGAATCCGTTAGTTAATAATATAAGGAATGAGAGGGGACATCACTACAGACATTAAAGGACAATAAAAGAACCTTATGACTAATTTTATTCCAATAAATTTGATGGTTTAGATGATATGGACACTTTCCCTGAAAGATAGAAACAAACTTCATTCAAGAAGAAATAGAACCTAAATAGTGCTAATATTCTTAAAGAAACTGAATTTGTGTTTTAAAAGTTCCCACAAAGAAAACTCCAGGTCTAAGGGGCTTACAAATAGATTATATCAAAAATTTATGCAAGAATTAATATAAATTCAATACAAACTCTCCAGAAAGGGAAAAGGAGGAAATACTTCCCAACTTATTCTCTGAGGTCAGTACTATCCTGATACCAAAATAATACAAATAATTTAGCAGAAAAGAAAGAAACACAGATCAATCTATCTTATGAATATGGATGCAAAAGTTCTTAACAAAATGTTAGCATATAAAATCCAACACTACATGAGAAGGCTAATACATCACGACCAAGTGTGACCTATCTCATGGATGCAAGGTTGGTTTAACATTAGACAGTTAATCAGTGTAATTTAACATATGAACATGTAAAAAAATTTAAACTATATGATCATCAAAATATATGCAGAAAAAAAGCATTTGAAAATATCCAACATTGGTTCCTTATTTAAAACAAAAACAAAACAAAACACCTCTCAACAAACAGAAATAGGGCATCTGTAAAAACCCTACAAGGTACCATCACACAAAATGGTAAGAGATGAATGATTTCTCCCTGAGTTCAGGAGCAAGGCAAGGATGTCTGCCCTTACAGATTCAACACCACAAGGGGCAGCCTAGCTAAGGCAATATGGAAAGAAAACGAAATAAAAGGACTCCATATTCATTGAAGAAAGAAGCCAAACAGTCTTTATTCAAAACAACATGGCCATTGATGTAGACAGTCTTGTGGAATCTAAGAAATGATACTAGAACCAGTATATGGTTTTAGCAAGTTTTCAGAATATAAAATCAATTGTATTTCTTTACACTAGCAAGGGACAGTAGGAAACAGAATTTAAAGATCCATTTACAAAACATGACAAAATACAATACACTTAGGGATAAATCTGACAAAAATTTTGCAAGCGGTGTACAGCAAAGAGTACAATGCATCACTAAGAGATGTTATGTGAGACCTAATAAATGGAAACATGTATTATCTTCATGGATGTGAAGAACCAATATTGTTAAGATGTCAATCGTTCCCAAACCGATCTCAACATTCAAGGTAATCCCAATGGGAAAAACTATCAGAAGGTAATTTTTGTAGAAATTGGTAAACATTGTAAAATTCATAGGAAAATTTGAAGGACCAAGAACAGTCAGGACAATTTTGAAAAAGAAGAATGACTACACTACTTAATTACCTGACTACTATTTCAAAACTAAGTACCTAAGATAATGTGGTGTTGAGTAAAGACAGATCAATGGAGCAGAAGAGGAGTCAACTCAGTCATACGTAGTCAACTGCTTTTTAACGAAGGTGCAAAGACAAATTGAGTGGAAAAGGATAGTCCTTTCTAAACATTGTGCTGGAATAATTGGATATCCATAAATTTATAAAGGACTTTTTTCCATACCACACACCACATACATTTTTTTTCAAAACGGATCATAAACCTACATATAAGAGCTAACTATAGACAGCAGAGGTGAAGACACATAGATGAAGAGGAAACTGTCAAGACCTTGCATTATAAAATATTTTATACACCTTACCCCAAAGGGCTGTTTCTTTAAAAAAAAAATGGTAAATTGGTCATCCTTAAGATAAAACTTTCACTCTGCAAAAGACACTGTTCAAAGAACAGAATGACAAGCAACATACTGAGGGAGAATATTTGCATGTGCAGCTCACACATCTAAACATAAATAGAACTCTCAGTACTCAACAATTACAAAATAACCCAATGCGATAACAAAAAATGCACAGATTTTGAACAGATGCCTTTGTAAAGAAGATAACCACAATAAACCATGAAATAATGCTCCATATCATTATCCACTAGGGAAGTACAAGTTGGAAACCAGATCTATTAGAATGTCTAAAACTAAGAAAACTACAGAAACCACAGGCTGGAGGGGTGTGGAGCGCCCGACTCCCCAGCACAGTGGGTGGAAAAGCAAAATGGCAAAAGTCACTTTAGAAAACACTTTGGCTTCACATAAGGCTTCAGCCAGCAACACCACTCCCAGGATTCCACCCAAGAGAAATGAAAACACCTGCACACAGACCCGCAGGGCGATGCTCCGAGCAGCTGATTCATGGCATCCGCAGACCAAAACCCACCCGAGTGTCCTTCCATTGGAGAACGGATATACAAATTGTGTTCTAGTCATATTATAGAATAATACTCAGAAATTAAAAGTAACTGAAACACCAGGAAAACATAGATGAGTCTCAGAAAATGTCACATTAGGCAGAAGAATCTGGATTCAAGAGTATATGATGTAAGATTCCATTATGTCTACACCAGGACAGACTGTCGCGAGGTGACGAGAATCAGAACAGTAACTGCCTCGGGCGACGGGAACAAGGTGGAGGGCACTTTATAGGGTGAGAGTGTCTTTAATTACGTTATTGGTGAGGTGATTACATGGGTGCATACATTTGCCAAGTTAAAGATGTTAATAAAACAATAATATTGGAAAAAGAAATAAGTAAAAATTTCAATCTTGGGAACATTGAAATTTACAGCTGCAAAGTCCTATGTTCTCTTTCTTTAAAGAAAAGAGTGTTTTAAAATTATGCATCATCTTTACTCTGTAGGAGCTAAAAGAAAAAAATAACAGAAAGAAATGCATTCCCCTTGCAACCATAACAAGGCATATTGTCAGCATGGGTAGACAAAATGACAGCAATCAACTACAATAACATAAATGTCTGAAACACGTTAATGGTGTATTTGGAAATCTTGAAAATCTTTTTCTTCAAACCTCAACAATGTGGTTATGTCCTCAATACTAAATGCTCTTGAGATTTGCAGGAAGACCACTTTTAGTGAGAATTGAAGTGTTAAACAGTGCGGCAGTGGTAATCTTAGTTGTTGGTGTGACATCTCCTTTCACTTTGAGGATATTTGAAATCTGAGAAAATTTCAGGATAACAATGGCTCCATATGGCTGGAGGAAAAGAGAAATCTCCAGGCAACTTGTGTTTTTGTCCTGGTGTTCAAAATTCTGTCACATTTACAGTAGCCTGGTGTTTCTCTTGAAATAAACTTGAAAAGGATTCAAAGAAAGAAAAATCACGAAGACTGCTTGTTCCCGAGGTTACAAAAGAAGAGTGGTACAAACTGGGCTGACCCTGCAGTAAACTGTGTCCAGGGACCGATGGGGTGTTTGCCACACAGGTGCTTCTGTGTCTAGAGCAAGTGGAAGGGTCCACCGAGGCCCTAACCCTTCTCACATGCCCTGCGATGACAAAGCATTCCCCTGACACTGGGATAGATGCCCAAATGTTCATCAGCTGAGGCTATTGCATGAAAACAATTGTCTTATGCACATGCTGGACCAAACTCAGCAATGACCATGTTTACTAAATAAACCAGATGTCCATCTATTTGTTTCAATTGGTCCAAAATCAATGATCATTGGAAGTGTTTATTGCCCATGGAGAAAATCCAGAAGCTATTAACGATTTTAGGCTGGCCAGGCCCAGAGCTGGTTAGAGACCTTCCCTGGGGCCACCTTTGCCCACAGTGTCTGGAATGCCCACCACTGCCTTCCTTCTGGACAGAGGGACATTTTCTCTGCATCCATTTTGCTCCAGAGGACCCAGCAACCCAAGGGACAAGGGTAATGACAAGGCACTTGGGCAGATGCCCTTTTTAGCCAGAATAGAAGATTTTACCCTTTTCGGCAGGTAAAAGAGAATTATAGAAAACCATGCATTGGCTCCAGAAGGTGCTATGGGGGATCAGAATATGCCACCCCAAAATACGTCTCTTTGGCTTGATTATTTTTAAGAAGAAAGACTCAGGAAGAAACTTTGACCTTTCCCCCAACTGCCTAAAAGAATTTAACCTAGAAAGCTTGTTCCAGGAAGGAGCTGTCAGAGAGACACTTACAGTGTCATATAAACTAGGGTGTGGTAGACAGGGAGGAACTCAGCAAGGCCCATTTAGTCAAGTCCTCTCCATACCCCATTGTCTCTGCAAGGCCTGGTAAACATTTGTTGACCAAGCATTTGCTTTTCCATCTCTGTATGAATTGCCTTCTGCCCCTTTGAAGTCCCAAACCCCCACCCCCAACATTCTCCTTCATCTTTAGCTGAAAGTGCTATTTAAGGTAGTGGTTTCAGACATTTTGGCAAGTTACTCAGTTTTCCTGGGTCTTTCCCATGCATACATGTTAGTAAACTGTTTGATTTTCTCCTGTTATTCCATGTGGTGTCAATTTAATTCTTAGATCAGCCAGAAGGACCCAGAGGGGAGAAGAATAGTTCTGCCTCCCCTACAGTGCTGTGAAATCCTCGTAAAAAGAGTTTTTTTCCCTTTTCCTCTTTTGTTGTTGATGTAAACAAGTGCCTAAGAAAGTCTCACTGACATAGAAGACGCTGTTGCTCCAGCGAGCCCCTCTGCATTCCACACGCGCTGCCTCATGTTCAGCCCTGAGATGATTTCACATGTTAATAGTGCCCAGAGACTGCTTGATTAAGACAGTACTTATGACGAAAGACAGTGCACGTTATTTAAAGAGAAATACTAAAATTACAGCTCTACCTGTATCCTGTGCATGGAAATTGTGGATAAAGAAAGAGAAACATTCACTCCCATCAGAGCATTGCAGGGGCTGTCACTGAAGCATTGTTACGGCTGCCAGGTAATTCTGGATTATTCTCTCTGAGCTATGAAATCTCTCATGGACAAACTGAATTCCTTCTACTAAGGAATAAGGAGTGAGTCCCTACTGATAGCAATGATGACTCTGCAGTCCATCCTCAGGTGAGGAGACTGTGTTGCCAGTGGCATCCACACCCAGGGAATGCTGGCTCCTCTCCCTTCAGGAGAATGGACAAGTTACTCTGCCCCTTCACCTCTCTGCCCTCCACCATGCACTGGGGTTATTAACACAACCCCACCCCTGACCCCACCCTAGATCAGAG
This sequence comes from Equus quagga, assembly GCF_021613505.1. Classification (NCBI taxonomy): domain Eukaryota; kingdom Metazoa; phylum Chordata; class Mammalia; order Perissodactyla; family Equidae; genus Equus; species Equus quagga. The sequence goes on along the minus strand of NC_060283.1, from coordinate 31,555,103 downwards.
TTGCTAAAGCAGTGAGTGATCTCCTTAGAGATGACTATTTCCTGCTCCTTTAGCTATGAGGGTCCCAGGCTTGCAGGGGGAAGACCTAACGTTGACAGGTTTCTGACTCTAAGTACTTTACTTGTCAGTCTAGTTATTTGTGTTCAGATCACTTGTGTAGTCATCATTCACAGCCTGATCCACACCAAATGAGAGATGTTAAAACAATGGAAACACTGGACAGCCTTCAATAACTCAGTCTCAATTTGCAATTCCTTTGTGAATGCTGCAGGCTATCGTAGGGGGAAAAAATAAAACTCAATCAAAAACAAAGAATTAGCAAGTAAAAGATAATTAAAATGGGCTGTTTTAAACTTAATTAACATGCAAATAAAATTCATTAAGGTTGATATCTTGCTTCATTACGAGCTGCAGCAAAATAGAGAATTAAAATGGTTTCCACTGATAGAAAATCCTGAGGCTTGTAAATCCTGGTGGGAAAAATGATTTTACCCAACCATGGTGAATAAATTCTGTTGTCGTTTACTGAACATATAGACAAGCTGGAGATAAATTTACCGATTTAAATATAGTATCTCTTCTCATTCTGAAAACTTTAAAAGTAATTGATTGAAATATAGACTTTTCTATTTTCTTTTCAGAAGAAAAATACTATGTTTCTCCCAAACTGAGTACAATGATTAGAATTCAAATGAGAATGAACATTGAATTTTCCTAAAATATTTCTTCCTTTATTGTATTTTATTGGCACAAAAATGTCCCCCCTTTTTTTAACCATGATAGTTTTGGATAAATCCATCTTGTCATCAAGAAGAGCCTGAAGGGGCTCGAATCTGATCTTCCTTAGTGTTTATCACATTGATCCACTTAATAGAGATTAGAAATTCCAAGGAACAGGGCCCAATAAGCACCATCAGAACAAAAGAAGGCCTCCAACTTAAGCGTGTGCCAGGGATCCTTTATCTGACTGCATTTCTGACAACAGAGGACAGGGTTGGCAATAACCCTGTGGTGGCAGTCACCCCTGTAATCTGGGAGGCTCAGCACAGGTAAGAGGCAGTGATGAGGGGAGAGAGGGGCTGAGGGACACCGGTCAGGCTGCAGAGCAGAGGGTCCTGGGCCTGGTGCTCACAGGGCCTCCCAAGATGCCATCTGTTTAAGGGCCCAGAAGGAAAGCCAGCTGGGGGTCTAGCCATGGAGGCTGATGGGGTTCAGGGCAGCTTCCCCGGGATGCACCACTCTGCCATGTGAATTATTTTGAGCTGAAGACAATCAAGGCTCAGAAGACTCAGGAAGAATGTTTGACCTCCCACAAATTGCCTGAAAGAATTTAAGATAGAAGGCCTGTCCCCGGAGGGAGCCAGCGCCATAGATAACTCCAGGTGCGGTAGACAGGAAGGCACCCAGCAGGGCCCATTTTATTGAAGCTCTCTTGTGGGTCCCATTGTCTACAAATGGCCCAGCAAACATTTGTTTACCAAATATTAACTGTTTTCATCTTCCTGTAAATGGCCTCCTTCCCCTTTGTCTTGGACCTCTGTTTCGTTCTCCTTGCTCCAGAAAGACATATGTACCTCACTCAGCCTGACTCCCTTTGGGATTCTTCACGCTAACATGAATTCCTTGTGTGCAGGTATTAAACTTGGTTTGATTTTCTCCTGCTAACCTGCCTTCGGTCATTTTACTTATTTGACCAGCCACAAGAACCAGAAGGGGAAAAGGGGGAAATTCTCCCCTCTCCAACAAGGCCAAGTCAGGATGAACCAGCAGGAACCAGGGAGTGGAGGACATGCAGGGCCAGGGCAGCCAGGAAGGAGCCTGCAGAAACTGGGGGCATCACCAGGGGCGAGCTGGGTCTCCTGGCCTGCAGTCAACAGAGGCTGCATCCTTGCCGCCAAAAACCATTTGTCTCAGGGAAGCAGGGGGCATTGATTACATGCACACCAAAGCGATTACACTATGAGGCACCCTCACCCACATGATCATTAGCCAGCGCTGAAGTACTGGCCACGTGGGAGGTGGGGCTCCCCTCTGTACTCGCTGCCCCACAGAGGCAGAGACGCCTGTGTTCACTTAACTCTGCCTACTCTTCACCTCATGTTACCAACAGGCAATAGGGAAATAGAAGGAAATACAAAATAATCATATAAAAGTGGCAGAAAGTTTTCAAACCTCTATTTTGGAATAAACGCTATGGTAAGAATGTCTATCTGTCCACCTATCTATGATGAAAATCTAAAATACCTAAGAAACTGTATGGGAATTATGTTTTATTATGTCGCAAATGTTCACCGTAATAAAATGGTCAAATGTTGAGCACTAAGGACAAGAAGCTTAAAAAAAAGTGCCGAGAAAGTGACTTAAAAGGTGGGGGGTGAAGAGCAAAGTCTACGATTCCATGTCTTCTTTGTGTAGCTGCGGTTTCTATAGGAATTTTCTGCATGTTTCCCTGGAATTTATGCACAGACTTTTGCCTCAGCACTTCATGGGAAGGCTCAGGGGGATGTCTTCCCTGTGACTGGAAGTTTTGTGGTTCTTTCTTTCCCAGAGCAATTTTCTGCTCTTCTCCTTAAGTGTAGGCACAGGGTACATGCTCCTGGAGCAAAGTCTCCAAAGATACACACAGAATGCCCATGAGGAGCTGTGAAGGTAGCTGTTGATTCCCATTCCTCCACAACAGATGTTAAGGGAAGGAAATCAAATATTTTTTCTTTTTTTAAAATTGGCAAATATCTTTTTAGAATGCCTTTCTAGCCTCTGTTGTAGGCAGAATAATGGCCCACCAGGGATGTCCACTTGCTGCTCCCTGGAGCCTGAGACTGTGTCACCTTACAGGGCAAGAAGGAATTGAGCTGGATAATCAGCTGGATTTGAGATTATCTGGGATCATCCAGGCAGGCCCAGCATAATCACGAGGGTCTTTAAATGGAAAGAGGAAGGCAGAAGGGTCAGAGAGATAGCAGTGGGAGAAGGACTCCAGTGCCATTGCTGGTTTGAAGATGGAGGAAGGGACATGAGCTCAGCAGTGCAAGCGGCTACTAGAAGCTGGAAAAGGCAAGACAACAGATTCTCCGCTGAAGACTCTAGAAAGAAGCAGCTTCGCCAATACCCTGATTTTAGCCCAGTGAGACCCATTCCAGTCCTTTGGCCTTCAGAACTGTAACACAGTAAATTTGTGCTGTTTTAGCTGCTGAGGTTTGAGTGGGATCTGTTACAGCAGCAATAAGAAGCTTATACACCTTCCAATTTCTTTGTTCAACTTGAAGCAGATGAATCATTAAATAATCAGGGCTAATGTACCCATAAAACTGAACATTTGTTGTAGAAAAAAATATTTTCCTAGATAAATAACTTGGTAAATTCAAAGGTGTTTAAATGTTTTCATGGTGAAATGATTGTACATGAGTGTAGTTCACAGCCATTTCAGCTATCATGCCCTCCATGGCCCCAACGTGCAAGAGAGAAACCAACTTTGCCATTCTTGGCGATCAACAGACGATATCCACACACCAGAAATGTCACATGGAAGCATGCCTGTAAATCTATTTAAATATTTGTTTGGAATTTTATTTTCTGTGCAATAGATAATTCACTTGTAATGTTTTATCAAAAGAAATACAAGAATTGTTGAAAATCAAGGAGCCCACCACAGATCAATGCAAGGTAGGAAATTGACTTACCGTCTCTTCGGTTAAGTCTTGCGAACCCAGGACTGTGGCTGCTGGACAGCTCCGAGGAGCTGCTGAAGGATGATGGGGGCAGGGCAGCCATGAGTGGCTTGTCACAGTTATCTGTTGGAGGAAAACCACGAATTCGGGTTAACACACTTGTTATAGCCCTTTGGGAAATCGTAACCTAGAATGTTACAAACCCCAGAGCAAACCCAGTGTTAATGGGGAAGGTCAGAAGCATTAGAAAACTACAGGATGTCCACTGTGACAGCTCCCACTGTCCCAGACAGCACAACAAGAAAGGAAAGGGAGTGAGGTGTCTAAGAAACAGGAGGGTGACAGAGAATTGTCACAATTCATAGACAAAGGAAAGTGAAAAACCAATAACACAGTCGATTTATCAGAAATGATAAGATGTCACAAAGAGGCAGGGTATATAATCAATATACCAGCATGGATCATGTTTCTATATGCCAAATGGTTAACTATAGTAAAAAAAGAAAAATAGCCATTTATAATAACAAGAAAAATATAAGATGCCTGAGAATGTTTCTGAAAAGATGTTTAAGACGTAGTGGAGAAAATTATAAAACTTTAGTGATGGACCTAACATAAGACCTTACATATGTAAGTGGAGAGATATGCCATACTCGTGAACAGGGTGCTCATCTTTTTGATTCATCAAGTTGGCCTGCTACTGGGCGTTAGAAGAGACTGAATGCTTGACCACAGGCCACCAAGTTACCATACAGCCTGAGCTGCGCATTATGAACTGGGTATTACCTGACCCACCAACCCACAAAGTTGGGTGTGCCAGCAGCACTCCATCATCAATGGAAGTGCAATGTATGAGGTCAGGCTCAAGTGGGTCCTGAGGGTTCAAGTAAAGTCACATGAAGAAGTGGCCCAAATGCCCATGGCCCCCATTCCTGCTATACTCCTCTCTCCCACCCTGCACGATGGCCTCATGGGGAGTTCCCTGTGATCAGTCGTCAGAGGAAGAGAAGACTCAGCCTGGTTGACGGGTGGTTCTGCAGGATATGCAGGCACCACCTGAGGGTGGACAGTTGGAGCGAATAGTGCCTCTCTGGGACATCCCCGAAGGATGTGATGAAGGGAAGTCCTCCCAGTGGGCAGAACTTCGAGAAGCACACCATGGGCTCAGCAACACGGACTTCTACTCGCCAAGGCTAACTTGGCTATGGCCACTGCTGGGTGCCCAATCTGCCAAGAGACGAACACTGAGTCCCCACTATGGTACCCCTCCCTGGAGATCAGGCAGCTACCTGGTGGCTGGTCTATTACACTGGGGGGCTTCCATCATGGAAGGACAGCATTCTGTCCTTCCTGGAACAGATTCTGGATAAAGGTTTGCCTTCCATGGACACAATACTTCACAAAAACTATCATCCATGGGCTTCCAGAATGGCTTGTCCACCACATAGTTTTCCACACAGCATTGCTTCTAATCAAGGGACTCACTTCACAGCAAAAGAAGTGTGGCAGTGGGCCCACGCTCATGGAATTCACTGGTCTCACCATGTTCCTCACCCTCCTGAATTAGCCAGCTTGATAGAATGGTGGAATGACCTTTTGAAGACTCAGTTATAGTACTAGCTGGGTGGCAAGACCTTTCAGGGCTGGAGCAAGCTTCTCCAGGAGGCGGTTCATGCTCTGAGTCAGCATCTAGTATATGGTGCTGTTTCTCCCACAGCCAGGATCCGCAGGTCCAGAATCAAGGGGTAGAAATGGCTGTGGTTCACTAGCAACTCACCAGCCCATCTTTTTCTTCTGTTCCTGCAACTTATACTCTGTTAGTCTAGAAGTCTTAGTTCCAGAGGGAGGAAGGCTTCCACCAGGAGACACGACAATGAGTCCATTGAACTGGAACTGGAGACAACCTCCTGGCCACTTTGGGCTCCTCATGCCTCTGGATCAATAGGTGAAGAAGAGAGTTACAGCACTGGCTGGGTGGCTGATCCTGACTACCAAGGAGAAATCCGACTGCTCCTCCACAGTGGAGTAAGGAAGAGCATGTCTGGAACACAGGAGATCCTTAGGGCATCTCATAGTATCACCATGCCCTGTGGTTAAGGTCAATGGAAAACTACAATCCAATCCAGGCAAGACTAACAATGACCCAGAGCCTTCAGGAATGAAGGTTTGGGTCACCCCATCAAGCAAAGACCACAGTTAGCTGAGGTGCTTGCTGGGGAAAAGGGAACACAGACTGGGAGGTGGAAGAGTCTGGTTAGAGTGCCAGCCATGGCCAGGTGACCTAGTTACAGTGACTGTAATCATCATGAGTGTTTTTTCCTTATTTTGTCATCAATGTCTGTCTGTGTGTGTGTACATAGACTGATGGATATAGATAGATAGGCGATAGGTAGATAATAAATTGAGCTAACATATTTGTTTTCCTCCCCTTCTTATTCCATTGTCATCTAAGGTAGATGTGTTCATAGCAGTCAATTTTAGATCTTACTATTTAAATTGCAGGGCATCAAAGGAGAAGAGTGAACATCACTGAGGACTCTGTGTCCTCTTCTGGGGGAAGGGTTAACATCTTTGTGGCTACACAAAGGATAGTTTTGTCACATTAGGTGAAAGTGTGCCTTTGTTACTGTCTTTATTAGGAGATTGAGTTGGTTTAAGGAGATGCGAATGGGCGCCAAGTTGACAAACGGTGAACAGTGATGGTTAGTTTTGTGTGTTGACTTGACTAGAATATGGTGACAGCTATTACATCAAACACTGATCCAGGTGTTGCCATGAAGGTGTTTACAGACAGGATCAAAGTCAACATCAGCTGACTTGTGAGGGCGATTCTGCTGGACAGTCTGGGCGGCTCGGGTCCAACCAGTTCAAAGGCCTTAAGAGCAGCACTGAGACTTCTCTGAGGAAGAAGAAATGCCACCTGTGCAGAGTGGCTCCAGCCTGTGCCCAGAGCTCCAGCCTGCCCATCCTGGACTTGCCCGTCCGGTCCCCACAGTCATGTAAGCTGATTCCTTGCACAAGTCCCTTAACGATCACTTTCTACTGGTTCTGCTTCTCTTGTTGAACCCTGACTGTTACAAACAGGAGGACTCAGCACTGTGAACGATGCTTCTTCTCCCCACATCGCTCTTTAAATTCAATGACACCAACACAGACGTCCGTAAGCCCCACATAGGCAGGGCGACAATGGAGAAGCAGAGGGAAGGGGTGGGTGAAACCTGGTCCCTGAGTCTTCTAGAGGAAGGAGAAAAATGAGCAGCTTCCAGAAATGTGAAATAAAGGTCAAGGATGCAGTCCTCGCCCATCACTAAAGCGTACGTTTGTTGGGCGTGAATTATTCCACTTTGCACCTTCCGTAAAGACCAGCAGAGTCTTAAGAGAGGACAGAAACAAACACACTGACAACAAAAACCGGCATGAGAGGAGCCAGTTCTTCGCAGTCATCCCAGACTAGAAACCCGTCTCCCTGTTGTATATTCTGTCTGCCTGGGCTTATTGTACGGAAGATGGAAGCTAATAGGCAGAAAATTCTGCAAATTTCCCTCAAGAGAAAGTGAGATGAGGCAAGTGTCGCCGTGGCTCCTCATCTCTTCGTACACCTGCACATAAGCTGTCATCTGTCAAAGGCGACTATCATAGGTTGGTTTCAAAACCTATTATACGACCACATTCTTACACAACCCAGAACAACCAGCCGTCCTCCAGCTTCTTTGTAGAACAGCTTCCATTCAAAACCAATCACATTACATATGAATATGTGCTATCACGTTATTTTAGTAGAATTGCAAGGTGATTTTTCAAATGGACTTAAAAAACCACCCCAAGTTCAAGTTTTATATACACAGGGCTTAATATGAAAAAGATAAGGCATATTGAGATTCCTCTTTAATAGGCAGAGAGAATAAATATTAAAGATACTATCAAAACGCATTATTTTCATTATGACTGCTGTGCAGATAGTCAGGTAGAAAATCCTCACAAAAGAACCCAGGACGAGGTCTGAGTGAGTGATCCGAAGGAGGAGATAGGGTGAACGGAAGGCAGGCAAAGTCTGGCTGTTGCATTTTCTAAGTAGAAATAATGAGGAGAGGAATGTGCAGCCTCAACTAATCCAGCTATTAGCTGTGTTAACAGGGGCCGTGGTCGTGGGGCTGGCCTTCCACACCCTCTTCATTTAGATGCAGACAGTACCTGTCTCTGCCCTTCTCAATTTTCAACACAACAGCCGAGGCGGTGACACCCTCACAGTGACCTCCCAGCCCTGCTGAACCCGTGCAGGGCCCGCGTCTGTCCAGGAGATGTCCCCCTGGTGCCCGCACAGCCATTCCTTCTGATGCTGCACTGACCAGGCCAGGCGGCCCCCGCATGCCCTCCTCCAGGTCCTCACTGGGGTTTCTGGGATTCCGCCTGCTCCACCCTACACACAGCCTGTCCCCACCCCCGCTGCCCTCTCTCCCCCAAGGAGTGACAATAAATGTCTGCTATCTAAGATGCTGCACTGGGGCAGGCTGTTACTTTGCATCATGGTGGCAACAGCTGACTCACATGGAACCATGCATCCCTGAAGTGCAGGGGGCGTTGGGGCCTCTCTGTCACCCCCACCGGTGCTGTAGGTCGGGGTGGATGGGGGAGAATTCTGAGGGTCATTCTTCTTGCTTCTCAGCAGGTCCAGGGGGGTGGAGCCCGGGCCCAGAGCTGGGACGTCCTTGACTGCAGCACACGATCTACCAGCCTTTGCTACCTCTGTCTGGCTCTGTTCTTGCCCTCACTCCCCAGGGTCACCTCTCTAGACAGCATCGTCTCAGCCCAGATTCCGGGGTGAAGCACTGACAGCAGAGTCCCAGGAAGGGACTATGCAGGTGGGCACCCTGCTCAGGGGCTAACGGGCCCGTGGCTCCTGGAAGGTGAGGTGGTGACCACCTGCCACACCCAGCATCCTAATTATGAAGAATCTTGGTTGCTGCAGGAGATCATAGCAGCATCTTGCTAAGCTTTAAGACTAGGGAAAATAAATTCCAACTGGGTGACTGGGGGGATGTGTGATCTGCTGAGTCTCATAATCATTATACCAGATTGCTTGTGGTTTGGACTCTCAGGTCGGAGGGGAACACGTTAACAGGCATGAAGGCAGGGGGTTTAGGAACGCCAGGCCCTTGCAGGAATGGACCGCTGCCTGCATACCTTGCTGATTGTTCTTAAGATACTCCCCAAGGGAATGACCTGGGATTGGGCTGGTGTGCCTCAGGGGGATGAAGAATGGAACCTTTGGACTTGGGCTTGTGTGTCCTTGCAGGCATGAGTTCCCGTTATCGTACTTGCTTGAGATTCTTTACCCGCAAATAAATATGTGGCGATCTGAGGGAACCTCACCTCAGCCCTTGAGGCTGATGGTCCCCTGTGCCATTGAATAATGTAGATTGTGTTCTGTCTACTAGTTCTGTTCGCCCCTTCGGCTCGCTGCCTAGCCAGTCTCAGCAGCACTTGGTGGAGGCAGGGGGAGGGCAGCCTCAGTTTCCTGGTGGTGGCGTGCCTGGGCAGCTGAGGGGTGGCGTGGTGGAAGACTGAGGAAGGCAGCTCTGGAGCCATGAAGATGAAACATGGCGTCCACAGGGGCCCACCGTGGAGGATGGATGGCTGTGGCAGCTTCCTCGGCACAGCCAGCATGTGGCTGAGCTACGGGGTGGTAGCGTGGGCCCTTGTGGCCCTCCACACCACAGTTAGGCCCCAGAGGCAGTGAGGGTGTCTGGAACCTGGGAAGGGTCATTTGGGCAAGTGCTCCTGGAATCCCGGGCCCTCTGGACCTGAAGGGGCAGTCCTGCCCCCCCACCCCCCCAAAGAGAGCAGAGCTCCCCTTACCTGGAGGCCAGAGGTCAGGCCAGGCCTCCCCACCTTGTGTGCACATGGTCCTCCTCAAATCGGCCCTCCTCCCAGTACTTGCAGAGTAATGCCCAGGGCCAGAGGGTCAGGTCTTGGTACAATGCCAGACAGAAATGCAGAAAACAGCTCAAACCCAGTGAACGCAAACCATCGGGATCCAGGAAACTGGGGTGGGTGGGCCTGGAAGGACTGGCACAGGGTGGATGGTGACGGGGGTTGGTGACACTGCAGCGCTGGCCCAGGTTCCCTGCAGAGGTCCTGCGCCCACAGGGGGTGGTCAGCAGTGAGCGAGGAGGAGATGCAGCATGGCCAGTGAGGGGGCAGAGCAGTCAGCTGTCCTCTCTCCAGAGCCCACAATGCAGAGCTGGCCCCTTGAGTCAGTGGAGATGACTGTGTCTCCAGTGGTGAGGACCTGAGGGCTCAGCCACAGAGGCAGGGACAGCTTCTCCGGCTAGCAGGCGGACACAGGCAGGACCACAGCCCAGAGGTGGGGAGTCCATTGGGCCGCCCAGAGAACTGGCCCGTCACTGGCTCCCTGCTGCTGTGTGGGAGACGGTGCTGGGAGGCAGGGGGACACGCTCGACAGCGGGTGCAGGGGACCAGGGGGCCGCAACTCAACAGCACAGCCCGGCAAGGCTTCTGCCTCCCCATCTTCACCCGGTGCCCCCACCCCTGGGAACACCTTCCAGGAACCAAAGCCTTCCTGAGACTCTGCCTCGGGAGACGAGGCAAACACACTTCGTTAATCTTATCGTTACATTACTACATGCGCCACACGCGTTTCTCTTTAATTAGAGCACAGCTGGTGAAGAGAGTCATGACTGCAGGCCCATCGCCGAGCTCTCCTGCCGGGCTGGGATGAGGTCGTCGAATGCTCCCCACGGGCTGCAGACGGCCACCCCAACTAGACCCTGCACAAAACGAGGGACCCCGAACGCTGGGGAAAAGCGCCGAACCGGGATGGAGTACCAGGACGGCGCCACAGATCCGGGGAGATACATCCTCTGAGAGGGCGTAAGGGTTCGGATGACGCAACTCAGAAAATGCCCAAACCAAGTCTCTGGGCAGCGTCCTGCGAGCAGTGCTGTCCCCTTCTGTCCGGGTGATGATGGGCCCGTCCCACCACCAGGCCCTCAGCCGAGGCCTCTTTGTCTGTAGCTGCATCCCACCCGCAGCTCAGAGGCCGTGACCACACGCGCGCGTCCTCACCAAGTGTCTTGGCTGGGCTCCGACCCAGGTTCCCTGGGCGGCTCCCGCTGGCTCTCCCACTCGCAGGCTGCCCGGCTTGCGGCTGGTGGTGGCGGGATGACCGGGGGAGGCAGGGGAGGCCCAGATGGGCACAGTCTGTGGGGCAGGAGCAAGTCCCAAGTTCATCCAGATTCAGGAGCTCTCAGTAGACTCCTCCACTTGGTGGGAGGAGCGCAGAGCTGGGGACCTTCTCAGCGGACCCTCCGTGAGTCTGGGGCCAGCTCAGGTTACTCGTGTTAGTAAAACGCCTTTATTGTCACAATCGAGCTGGAGGATTTGCGCGGAGAGCTCAGCGGAGGAATGGGCGAGTGATTGTTACAGACCCCGGCCCAGCCCTGCTGCGAGCTGTGCTCCGTGGGAGGCACTGGCCCCTGGCAGGGGTATGTCCCTCTAGAGTCGCACGTGGCTCCGCAGCGACTGCTCGCCGGAGCGTGGTGAGGGCGAGACCCCCTGAGCCTGTGGTGCCCAGACCTGCCCGCCAAGGCGGTGCCTCCAGCTGCCGTCCACGCGGACCCCTATTCCTGCTCTCACCCCCAGGGTCCTTTCTCACACTGTATGCTTCGTCTGCAAAGACCTCAGGGAGGCGAGGCGGCAGGGAGCGCCTCTCAAGAACTGTAGGGACCGCGTAGACGGGATGGAGCGCCGCTCTCTGGGGATTATGCGGCGGGAGGCAGGAGACCAGTCAGCCTGGCGATGATGCCACGCTCGGGGTCCCCTGTCTCGGCCTCGTCCCCTCAAGGAGGGAAGAAGCGGTAAGGGAGCCCCACACGCCTCTCTGCTCACATCCTTCCTTCTCTGGGGTTTTACGACATTAAAAGCCTGCAACGCCACCAGAAAGGCCACGGAATGCATCCAAAGCCTTGAGCGATCCGGCTGAAGTGGCGTTTGATTCCCAAGCCGATAACGGTGGCAAATTAGAAGGAAAGGGACAGGCCATTTCACTCATAAATAACCGTGAAAAATCTAAGTGAAATATTAGCAAAAGTAATTCAGTGGTAAATTAAATGTAATATATACCAGAACTACGTGGCTTTCATGCTAAGGATGGAAGACTGGTGGGTTTTTTCAATTTGAAATGAGTAACTTCCTTAATAGATTTTAGTGGAAATTACATTCAGAGAAGTTGAAAAGGCTTTTGATGACATTTAATATCTTTTCCTGGCTTTTTAAATGATCTTCGCAAGTTAGGAATATACAGACACCTCATAACGTGGTTAAGAGGATGCGTCCATTTGGGCATCAGTGTCATTGCACATGTTTCTCTCAGACCAACACTAGCATCATCGTAGTGAGAAAACACTAGAAATGATCTGATTAAAGGAAGAGGCCAAGCAGGAATGTCAGTGACACCGTGACTGTTTGCTGTTCTTCTAAGGACATCAGGGAAACTGGAATATCCGAACCTACTGATAAGAAAATCTGAGTGTTCAAACTCGAAAGTTATGATAAGCACTAAAGTTATTCATTTAGACAGAAAACTACAAAATTAATATAAAAAATGAATGGCTTTCCAATATGCATGCAAACACCTGAAAATATCATGGAAAAAACAATATCTGTTTATAACAAAATCCAAGAAATATAGGAATAAACAAGAAATGTCAGAGATAATAAATAGAAAGAATTTAGATAAGTGAAGACAAACCCACTGTTTTTTTTTGGGGGGGGGGGGGGGGTTTGGTGAGGAAGATTGGCCCTGAACTAACCTCCTTTGCCAATCTTCCTCTTGTTGCTTGAGGAGATTGCCACTGAGCCATGTGTGCCAGTCCTCCTCTATTTTGTACGTGGGACGCTGCTTCAGCATGGCTTGATGAGCGGTGTGGTAGGTCTGTACCCAGGATCCAAATCCACGAACCCTGGGCTGCTGAAGCAGAGTGCACGAACTTAACCACTACGCCACCAGTCCAACCCCGACAAACCCACTGTTTTTGATGGCAGATCTAGCAGTTTAAGGAGTTTAAGGATGGTAACAGGCTCTGAAAAAATGGAAGCACTTGGTGACATCTCAGTAAAACAATATTTGGAAATAAAGTTTGCAAAGAATCACAAACATCGGAGGAAGCAGAAATTAGTGACAATAACAGAACCTTCTGAAGAGAGATTGCTGAGGTGCAGGTGAGGAGTTTCAGGGTGGGGAGTTCAGTGGGGCCTCTCCCACTGTGGTGGGCATGGCTGCGGGGCACCCTGGACCATGGTCAGGATGTAACGCTCGTGCACTTGGACACTTGATCTCAGCACTGCGAGGCTCCCACAGTTCCCCAGGGAGCTGACAGCAGGTTTCTATGCTTGGTGCCACTTAATTGCGTGTCTGTACATATGCCATCATACATGTATGCATGTATGTATACACGCGTGCAGATGTGCGTGTGTGTAGTTACAGTGGGTCCCCGTCTAGTGGAGCCACGTCCTCTGTCACCACACATTTGCTCTGCACACATCTGGAGTCAGTTCCTTTCCCAACCGTGGTTTTCCTGAGCAAGAACTAGGGAGTGGAATCAGATTAGTTATAAAAAAGCTTATCAAATAATCCAGATAATGAACTATGAAGTGTAAGATTAAAAAAGATTTTCTTAAAGAGTCCAATTTCAGAATTTCTGAATTATGTTCTTAAAACATTGTGGAGGCTTTATTTTGAAGGAATAAAAAATTGAATCTTCTTGAAATGAGGTATATTTTTCTCTGAGTCCATAAAAATGATCTCCAACCTCAGGAAAACTACTGCATTAAATTAAAAATCAGATGTTTTCTGAATTTTTCAATGAAATTTTTAAAAATGTGCTATTTAAGAAGGTCGTCCAATGTGAGTACTTTAAAATGGAAGCTCTTGAAGGTAGGGATTGTCCCACGGTCGACCCATTCACTCGGGCATGTGTGGAAAAGAACTAAAGGTATAAAAAACACACATAAATTCAAGAATATATTTTCTAAATTGGATAAAAAGTGAGCATTTTATTGCAAAACAGAGCGTGCTTCCTGCCTCTCTCCGTCATGTGTGAGTGTGTTAAAGAGAGCCACCTCTCAGCTGGTGGGAATAAAGAATGACAGGTGCCCTTGACCCGAAATGTGCCCTTGACCCAAAATGTGCCCTAGTACAAGTCGAACAGGTATGAAAACCTGAAGACACTTACCGAGAGTCGGACCACACCACACCTGCAAAATAACCTCCAAAACTAAAGCATCAGCGAGGGCGTGAAGTGGCGTTGCAGGTGGGCTGGTGAGACGGGCACTCTGCAAACCCGTCGGGCTGGAACCACCATCTCACAAGCCCACTGTTGGATACCTTCTCAACAGAAAACATCCTCCAGGTCCATGAAAAGACACGTAAGAACATCCGCGACAATGTTATTCATGACACCCCCAAAATGGAAACAGCCCACAGGCTCAGCGCCTTAGAACAGATACATAAGCTTGGGAGCAGTTAGACAATGGAAACCACATAGAAATTTCCAAAATGAACTTAGACGTGGTGGCGTAGAAGCAGCAGCAGCCATATGTGACGGAGAACAAATCCTGTGACTCCCGTATATAGGACCCTAAACAGGAAACCTTCCTATGGTGACAGAAACTACTGCTGGTCCCTGTGGGCTCGGCTGCAGCGAGTGCTCGAGTTTCGACATGGTGGGGCTCCCCCAGCACCGTTTGTGACTCCAGCACCGTTTGTGAAACCCCCTTGGGCTGTGACTTCGTGACTCATGCACTTTTCTGTGGGTAGAGGTCCCGGGTGTGGCTCCCACTGGCCCCTGAGTCAAGGAGGAGACAGTCACTCCCTCTCTGAGGTCTCTGGGCTCCTACAATTAATAACCCAACCTCAATGGACTAGATGTCTGAAACGGGCATTTTAGAGAAAAAAAGATTATGTGATGGAAAAAAGCCCATCAGAATAGATAGCCAGTCAGCACTACACACATTTGCTTAATCAATAAACGAAGAACACGTTCTTTTCTGTTAGCAAATTGATGAAGAAGCTAGTTTAAATCTGCTTCATTTCAGCCGGGATAAATCGGTAACTTGAGCCGAGTTAAGTCTTGGAAATATCGCCTCGGCTCCAGCAGGAGCAGCTCCAAATGGGAGGGCGGGCATTTCTGATGCCGAGGGCTCAGGATCCAGCAACAGGCGCTCATGGTCCAGCCCAGGTCTCAGCCGGCGGCCCCCACCTCCTGCTGGCCTCACGGAGCTGTGTCGATGGGCTGTTAATCCTACTTGAGATGAAATAAATCATGTCCCATAAAAGCACCTGGGTATTTTTGTGAATAATATCCAAATATAGATTAAAAACTAAAATAACAGAATAGCAGAATAGGACATTGAAATTAGAATAAGGAAGTGTTGAGTATATATTAAAAATAAAAATAACAGAATAAAATCCATGTACTGAGGGCTAACGTCACTCCAGAGTCACATCCTAAATGCCTGTCAGTTAACATGGCCTCCCGGTGACCATAAGAAAATCTAGGACTCTCATATCCAGAAACCCTTTTCAAGAACAAGGCACGCTTCGTCTTTTCTCCGTCAGCAGCCAGGCGGACTCACTCATGGAAAAGCAAAGTCGGTGTATTTATAGCTTTGCTGAGGAAGCAGATAAGTCCTGACCTTGCAGGTTGTTCTCCGTAAGTAGATATATGTCCAGGGGCACATTTTGAAACTTAGCTGCTTCATTCGCTGTGGCACCGGGAGGAAGCAAGCGTTCAAACCTCTGCAGGCTGTGACCGCACAGAACACACCCCAGCATCTGGGCCCTGGAGGAGAGACGTCCGCCTTTCTCCTTG
This sequence comes from Equus quagga, assembly GCF_021613505.1. Taxonomy (NCBI): domain Eukaryota; kingdom Metazoa; phylum Chordata; class Mammalia; order Perissodactyla; family Equidae; genus Equus; species Equus quagga. The sequence goes on along the minus strand of NC_060283.1, from coordinate 31,539,544 downwards.
ACTGCTCTGCTCTACCCGCTAATGAAGGGGCATCCGTAACACCCAGGGACCAGGGCCACAGCCCCGTGACCTTCATGGACCGTGCTCATCTCCACATTTAGCAGGAGGAGTGGATGGAGAGGACGTGACGGTCCCACAGACCACATCCAGGATGCCTTACTGACACTGGACCAGGAGCCCTACAGCTTAGTTCTCAGCCCCACATGTCATGCTGAGGCCTGAGCGGGCGTGGGTGGGTGTTTGTAGAATTGTAAAGCACACCGCTGTCATTTAGTGGGTTGTGCGCTCCCATTTTGTTAATCCCCGAATGTCTACACATCAAGGACACACTTTCTCCCTGACTTGCATTGGTGTAAATCGCACGGTTCTGGAAGAGGCACTTTTTCTAGAGGGGGTGTTTGCCACCCACCACCCTGGCCAGGGGCGAGCGGGGCCTGTGTGGTGTTGAGATTTCAGTGACTGGAGGCAGGGAACAGCCATAAAGGAAAACTGTCGGTGTTGAGAACCAATCCCCCGCAAAGTATTTATACTAGAAGATCCTCTTTTTGCTGCTCAAAGGAAAGGAAGTCAGTAAGTATCCACGGCTCCGGAAAACATTTCCCAGGTGGCATTTTATGGGAGAAGTTCATAAACTGAGTGAAATCATAGAATTTCCAAATGCACACTCTATGCAGTAGAACCTTTAGAAATAGCTAGGCCAGCATTTTGCAAACACAGAGGGAGTTTAAATATTTTCCTCAAAGTAGAGCTGGGGTCCAGAGCTCGCCTCACAGGTGAGGCCCAGACCCCGGAGGACCCAATGCTCCACACAGACCAGGACCCGCTGCGAACCCAGCCTGGGGCCTTCAGTGGGGCAGGGGTGGCAGCGTCTGATTCAGGGAGGGGACAGTTGTAGCCACACCACACGGTGTGCGAAGCAGAACCCTGGCTTCCGAACCGGCAGCACATGTGGACTGTGGGCTTCAAGGATGGAGCACATGCTAGACAGGCGGCCACAGACACCAGGAGCTGAGGGGAGAGATCCAGGAAGGGGCAGGTCTGCCTCAGCCATGGTTTCATAGAAGATGGTACTGTCAACACACACACACTCACACGTGTGCTGACACACTCACAGTGCACTGACACACTCACACGTGCGCTGACTCACTCACACGTGCGCTGACAC
>NC_060283.1:31531956-31538369 GCF_021613505.1 Equus quagga | reverse complement strand
CACTCACAGTGCGCTGACTCACTCACACGTGCACTGACACACTCACATGTGCGCTGACACACACGTGCGCTGACATACTCACATGTGCGCTGACACACACGTGCGCTGACACACTCACACGTGCGCTGACTCACTCACACGTGCGCTGACACACTCACACGTGCACACACATGTTCACACTCAAATACACATGCACGCACACTAACATGTGCACACGTACACTCACACATGCTGACATATACACTCACAGGCTCATGCACACACACACGCATGATCTCACACACTCTCATGCACACACACACGCATGATCTCGCACACTCTCATGCACACACACACGCATGATATTGCACACTCACTGCCGTGCACACGTACACTCACACATGCTGACATATACACTCACAGGCTCATGCACACACACACGCATGATCTCGCACACTCACTGCCGTGCACATGCATGAACACACACACATACGTGTGCACACACACATGCACACTCTCACACTCCTGCCTGCAGTGTATCGGATGGCGTTCAGTCCAGGAGGGGTGACAGCAGTGTCTGTGGGGTGTCCTGTGGTGTCTGAGCAGCAGGACGCTCCCCACATGACTAGCTGACTCTAGAGTGAAGGATGTAAGAAGCTGGAGATCTGTAAAACTAATGATACAGAAAACATAGTTTTGGAAACTCAACTACTATTACATTTTATCATTTAATCTTGTCCTAAAAATGTGGCTTCAAAATAATTTATCTATCCAAAGTGACTTGTTAAATTATAAACTGGAGAAATGGCTTGCTTGTATAGATATTTACAGGCTTATTGTTGAGTCACTGTCCAACAAACATTGCTTAAAGCATCAGAATGACAGAACTCATACTTCGAGCTGCAAAATACTCAATGGATGGTTGTTTCTGTGATTGCTCACAAGAAGTACCAAATTATTCTCATCCTCATAAACTGCATTATATAATGCCACACATAATAATGCATGAGATAAGGTAAATGGTGAAGTATGAAAATAAACGTAACTTTCAAATTTTCTGTATACCAATTTTGGCAATGTAATAGGTTTATGATATATTGAATTATCCTAGAACATAAGAATGAAACTTTGTCTATGGCATATTTCTGTACCCCAAGAAACACAAAATAGCAACAAATTAATAAAATAAGGATAAACTTAAAAAGAAAGAGATGGGCAGAGGAGAGAAACCGGAAGAGTGGTTTTAGCAAGTTACAACGTGAATGTAGCATGGTTTCCTAAGCAGAGACATGCTAGCCAGACCCTCTTGGAGGCCATCGCTCCCTCCTGGGGGAGAAGCTCAGAGAAGGAGGAGCTGATGGCTGATGGGGCCTGCAGAGCTCCTGGATGCTCAGTGAGGGGGACTCCAGGCCCCATAGGAGGCAGAGGCAAGTGGAGACTGAAGATGAGGGTGTGCTGAGAGTCTGTTATAAACAGCAAGTCCCTCCCCCTTCCTTGAGATCAGGAACTCCAGGCCCCTATCTAGCAGATCTGCACTTTATTCTGAATCACCTGGAGGGCTTCTTAAGGCACAGATTGCTGACGCCACCCCCAGAGTTTCTAATTTGACAGATCTGGGATTTAACCAAGACTTTGCACTTCTGATGAGGTCCCAGGCAATGCTGTAGTTGCCAATCCTGGGACCACCCCATGAAAACCACCAAGAAATCCACCTGGGGAAGCTCTGTTATTCAATTAAAATTGTCAGGACACACAGAAAGAAAAATGTAAGCCATTGTCAAGAGGAAGAAGAGTCAACAGAAGCAGGCACAGAGATGGCCCACATGTTGGGTCTCTGAAACAGAGATTTTCAAATAACCGTAGTCCATCAGAGACCTTCAAATAACTATAGTCCATGTGTTAAGGATCCAGAAAAAAAGATGGACAAATATATGAATGATGAGGAATTTCAGAAATCACATAGCTGAAATCTCAGAGTCCAAAGGAAATATTAGGGATCAAAAGCTGGCTGTCAGAGGTAAAGGATTCTGTCAATGGGCTTACAAGCCAAGCTGAACAGAGCAGAGGGAAGAATCAGTGAGCTTGAAGATAAATCAGCAGAAATTATATAAACTGGAACACAATGTAGAAAAAAGAGAGTAAAAAAAAGCAGAACATTCATGAACTGTTGGATAATATCAGACTCTCCAATCTGTGTGTAGTTAGAGAATCCACAGGAGAGAGAAACAAAAGGAAGGAACAAATATTTGAACAGACGATGGCCAAGAATTTTCCACAATCAATGACAGAGAACAAGGCACAGATCCAAGTATCTCAGATAAACCCAAGCAGTATAAATACAAAAAATAAAACATTATGTTTAGTAGATGCACTGTAATTAAACTGGTGAAAGTCACAAAGTGTAAATCTTGAAGACAGCAGAGGAAAATGATGCCTTACACACCAGGGGAAGAGACAAGCTTGAGAGCACAGCCACGCTCACAGCTGACATGCTGGAAACCGTCGGGGCATGTCATTGAAACACTGAAAGGAAACAACGTATCCACCCAGGGTTTCATAGTGAGCAATAGTATCTTTCATAAAGGAAAGTGAGGCAAAGACATTTTCAGATCAAAAAAAGCTGAATAATCCACTGCAAGCAGACCTTCATGAGAAGAAATTTTAAAGGAAGTTCTTTAGGCAGAAGAATGATATGAGATGGGAATCTGGACCTACACAAAGAAATGAAAAGTGCTGGAAACAGTAAAAATGAGGGTTAATATAAAGGATACTTAATTTGTTTTAGTTGCTTTAAATGTAATTGCCCAAAGCAAAAAGAGAAACAGTGTATTGTGTGGTTTATAAATATGTAGCAATAAAATGTATAGCAAAAATAGCACAGTGGATGGGAATGAGAAATGGAAGTACACAGCCCTAAGTTCTTACAACTATGCATGAAATGGTGAGATATAATTTGCATGCAGACTGAAAGAAGAATCTAAACGTGTAGATTCCAAACCTTAGAGCACCCACTATTCTTTAAAGCACTATAGCTAATAAGCCTGTGGTGGGGATAAAACAGAAACGTAAAAATTATTCCATAAACTCAAAAGAAACCAGGAAAATAATTGACTAAGATAGCTTTGAAATTGTAGAAAAGAAAATTGAGTTCAAGAATTGCTTTCTGGGGCCTGGTCTGGTGGTGTAGTGGTTAAATTTGTGTGCTCCAGTTTGGTGGCCCAGGGTTTGCAGGTTCGGATCCCAGGCGCGGACTTAAGCACTGCTCTTCAAGCCACGCTGTGGCAGCGACCCACGCACAAAATAGAGGAAGATTGGCACAGACATTAGTTCAGAGACAATCTCCCTCAACAAAAAAGAAAGAAGGAAAAAAGAATTGCTTTTCTGTAGTCATACCACTTTGCCAGAGCCTGTCCCCAAAAGACAGGCTGAGCCAAGACCACTTGGTATTTGCCTGGTCGACAAAGTGACAGAACCAATGTCAGCTGCACGAGAGCAAGAAATTCTTATTTACGGCACCATCTGTGAAACCGAAGCAGCATCTGACGGAAATTCAGTGCCTGGTGAAGGCTTGAATGGCCGCGTCATTTACCCTGTAGCTTTGTCCAGCACTTCAGTTTCCTCCCCCGAATTCCTGGACAAAGTATCTAATTTTCACTGTGTGACTATTGTGGAGGTCGTCATAATCACTCTTTGATGCTCTGCTAAAACAACAGTGAACTGGTTAATTTAAAAAAAAAATCCACAATAATTAAGAAAGAGAACAAAAGAGTGAATTTTCCGTAATGAGATCATTTCAATATGTCCACAGTGGGTATACAAGAAGGGAGACAAAATGAAAATCAGTGCCATATTTTGTGGCGCATTTTTACGTCTCTGATAGCTTGCATGTGGTCATTTACAGTTAGACGTGAATCTGTGAGATGTTTAAAGCTGAGGCTGATCTCGTTGCGTTTCCGGCTTGGGAAGGGAAATGGCTTTACAATTCCTCAGGAGGACCCTGTACGAGAACTTCTCTGCGATTGGTCACACACGTTTATATTACGCAATATAATCAGAGTAACGCTCCCCTGTGACATCACGTATTCTTTTTTAGCAACTACACTATCAAATTTCTTCAGAGATGTCATTTCTGTTTTCATATTTTTAGAGTAAAATCTAGGTTATGTGAGAAATTATTTTCCATCCTTTTGGAAAGATCTTTGTGATATATCGAACACTCTCTGGAATATGGAAGTTGAAGGAAATAACTAAAATGCCCGTAAGCCAAGGAACCGCTGATGTGGGAATAGGGTGACGGGTCATTTCAGGAATGGCGTATTTGCTGTAGCCACTGAACCAGCAGAAGGTTCCAGAGTTAATCTAACTGCCTCTGAGGATGGCACTCTGGGCTCTGCGTCTTCCCGGGACAGCTCCTGGAGGTGACACCCTACGACGGAGGGTTGTGTCCTCCTGGTTAATCATTTTTCACCTAGAGAGAAAAGCTGGATTGCCCAAAGGCAACTAAAATCAGTCTGTTCTGGACAAGGCTGTTTTCCAGAGACCATTGACACACTCTCTCTAATTTTCTTGGAAGAGAAATCTACCATCAGCAACCGAAAAGGAGACAAGAAGCTTGCAGCTCTGAAACCACAGTGTCTGGGGAGGTGGACGGGGTGCTTGTCTTTGGGGTGTAGGCTCAGATCATTCTTAAGGTTGAACAGGATGAATTACCAAGTATTTCAGTTTATTTCCAGGAGGCACCCCTGCAGGTAAGGTAACCTGGAGGTCACCTGTGGGTCCACAGGTGGGGGGCCCTGGAGGGGGACTGGGGACGAGCAGGATCCAGCTGACCCTGCAGGGCACCTGACTCTGGGCCGGCCCTGCAGAGGCGTCCAGAGTCTGAATGAGGGGCCAGGTCTCTGTGCCCTCCTGCTGACCAGTAATAGACATGGGCAGCCCTGGAAGGGGCGGGAACCCGGTGAGGGGACACCCTTCAGCCAAGGGACGTCCCGAAGAGAGATGACTGCTGAGGCCGGTGAGCCAGCAGCTGGGGAAAAGCCCTCCATCCCAGAAGGTCATGTGGACACCCCGTCACCAGTTCACCCCGGGGCTCCCATAGCTGCCATTCCCCAGCGTGGGTCTCAGGGACCCTAGCCTCTGGGGACCTGTGATGGCAAAGCTGAGTAATAATTCTAAGATGGTGTTTGCCTTTTCCCTCATTTCCTACAAATCTAGAATGGAGCTTTCCAGAAGCTGCATCGCACGTCCCCAGCAGTCTGAAGGAGCCTTTGGAGGACCCCTCCTCCAGCTGCGAGACTGTGTGGGGCGGGCTTCTGACTCGTCAGCACCACTCGGGGCTGCAGGGCGAGTGTGAGTGAGCAAGACCGAGCTCCGTGGGACGAGACACTGCACAGATCAGTCATCCCCCCAAAGGCTTCCCCTTCCTTCTCAAGAATTCTCACTAATTCTTCTTTTGCTTTGGAAAATAGAGGTGTTCTTCAAAATACTTATGTTAACCTGTAATAGGTTAGCTGTTGTTATTTTTAGATGAGTTAACAAATATTTTAAAACATTCCCAGTTTTACATCTCCTTTGATAGCTACCACCAGATACAACCCACAAAGACGAAAGCTTTCTGGGGTCCTCAGTGATTCCTAAGATCAAAGGACTGCTGAGACCAAACACTCTGAGAATGAACCGCTGTTCTAGGCTGTTTGGTCCCATTTTCTTTAGCACGTCTTTTAGCTAAAAGTTCTATGAGTTTATATAATCAAATATGCGAATATTGGGCAAACACCAAAGTGCTTCTAGAAGATAATCATTTCACTTAACTATTAAATTTATTCAAAACGATACACCATCCCCATTACAAAGCAGAAAATTAGGTCATTTTTAAAAGGGTGTGTGTTTGTAGAGAGAGCAGAGCAAAATTAGAGTACCTTTAAATAAACAGAGGGCCTCTTATTTCTCACTAAATAAAGTTATACTAATGAAACAAGTACAGCTATTGATGTGTTTCATATTGTTTTCATGAGGAAACAGTTGACAGGTGAAAATTTACCTGAAGAGGCTACTTGAGACAATTTTCCTTAGATCTTCTCAGTAAGATAGCAATAAAAAGTTGAAATACCATTTTTACTCAGAAATCAACAGGATTCAGAATGTGTAGAATCCTACAGTGTGTGTATCTTTTATTTTCCTGTGTAAATCTAAACCTGTATCCATGAATTTTAGGAATTATTTTGGCTGCTAAAATTAAATTCATTTATAGGAATATTCTGATCTTTCATGGGAGATAAGGCTATTATACACTTATTGAACTTATACTAAAATGATAAGAAAAACAAATTCACAATGTCTGATGAAGACTAGTGTTTTATTCCATTTAAAGGACTCCGCAAGATACCTGACAAGTTGAAAGCTTCTCAAAAGTTTGATGATGATAATAATTTCTC
>NC_060283.1:31456943-31531946 GCF_021613505.1 Equus quagga | reverse complement strand
GACAAGTTGAAAGCTTCTCAAAAGTTTGATGATGATAATAATTTCTCAGGCCATGTGATGACACTAACAACCTCTGGAAATCACTTCCCCTTGTTAGTAAAAGGCATGATTATAATGCTGTGAGATGGGAGAGGAAGATAAAGGTGCCTAGATGGAGTTGTGAATCATAACATGCAACATTGGCAGGGATTTTAGAGAGAAAAGTCACATTATTCTTTCAATCCGATGCGGGTAGACACACTGTGTCACACACAAGCATGTTTTCTCTCTTTTTGCTATAATCATTTTTCAACCAAGAGGTAATTTATTCAGTTGATAAACTGTGCTCTTTTTTTTTTTTTTTAACATGAAGGAATCTTTACTAAGAAATCACCAGTTACCTGATTGAGAAAGCTGCTAATTTTCTGGCACTGTTGTAAAATCTTATCAAGGACACAGTGGTCCCCTTCAGCTGTGTAGACATTAATAACATGAGTTAAATGCTGTCAGCTACTCCAGAACCAGCCGTCTTGTTCCTTCGTGTTAGCATCGCGCAGCTTAGATGCCACAAGCAAATAAGCATTCTAGAAGGAAAGCATGCCACGCCGGGAGAAAGACCCCACGTGCTGATATCAAGTGATCTCACCCGGCAACTCACAAAATATAAAAGTACTGTCTTTTAACATAAATACTTTAAACAACAATGGATAAAAGCTATTCAATTTGTACCCCTATCCGATAGAATCATAATGCAGTCAGTGTGGATTTTCTTTCCAAAGAGAAATAATCCATCTCATGATTCAGTTGCAACATTGAAAACATCCTGAGCTGTCCATTCTGTCACATCCTGGAGACTTCCTGCACATTTGTAACCTCTGTAACCTCCGTCCATTTTTAACAACGACTGGAGTCAAACATTTCCCCCTCCCTCTTCAGATGGAAGCTGCTTTGATCTGCTTCCCCTCCCGTCTCTTCGCTCTACCACCTCCTACTTCGGATCTTGGTACAATCTGTGAATTTAGGCAGGGTGACCGGCAATGATGGACTTCACCAAGCCTGTGGGCCTGGTGAAGACAGACAGACACGCCCCACCCTTCGTGTTCTGGAAACCACTCTTACAAAGAGCCCCCTTACACTGACGCAGCTGAGAGGTGCTGGGTCCCATTCACCTAGACAGAGACCCTCCAAAGTCCTCACTGATGATTGATTAGCTCAACTGCTTGTCCCCTTGATCAAGCGATCAACCCGCTTGTCAACCACACCTTGGCTCTGCTCCTCTCCTGCACCCAGGCGCCTGCACTGTGCCCACCCGGCCTGAGCCAGCAGGGGCCCCGCCCGAGAACAGGGGCCTCGGGGAAACGTTCTCCATCCACTGACCCATCAGGTCCCCCAAGGTCTGTGCCTGCACCTTCCAGCCGGGCTGGCTCCTCCCCTGAAAGGAAAGCCCTCTGTGCCCCGGAGATCACAAGGTGACAGTAATCCTTGTGATGAAGTCTGTCCTGTCTTAGTCAAGGCTTGTTTTTTACTGGACGTCGTAAAAACTTACTTTAACATTAAACACACATCTAAACATAAGATTTTGTTTTCCTGCTTATTTTTTCTGCACATTAGCCTCTTATTTCTCAATTTTCCTTCACTTTTTTCCTCTTCTTGTTCTCAAGAGCACCCACGGGGGCTTTAAGAGGGTCTGCGGACAGTTATAACTCCACGTCCTTGGGTCTCAAATTGTCTCTGTTGTAGTCTCATATTTGTTGGTAGTTGCACTGTGTAAATAGCTCTAGTCCCACGGTTATTGTTCTGCAGGATGTTCAGTGTATTGCTCCCTTGCCTCTTTGGCCCGTCTTCTCATTGGAAGTCTGGTTTTTCCTCTGCGGGTAATTGCTGTTATTTCTGCAGAACGTTTTGGAGCTGTGTCTCTTCAACTGAGATGGTCGTGTTGGTTGTTTGCCATTTCTTAGCATGAGTTAAGACTAGTCAACCTAAACCCTCATTTCTTCAGCTTCTGGTAAATTCTCCCCTGTTTTCACACGAATTCTTGGAACTGTACTAAGACTTGGAGCAAATGGATGGGGTGCAGGGGTGGCGGCCAGATGGTGCAGAGTGTGGCTTCTGTCCCAGCCCTGCATGGAAGAACGACATGGGAGGAGGGGGTGGTGGACCCCACCTGCCCTGGTAGGAGCCCCGCACCCTGCACCCCACTCCCCACGGGCATGCAGCTGGTTAAACCAGCCTCAGGGCCCCAAGGAGGCTGCAGATGCCCGACGATGTGGCTTCAATGCTCACCTTTGTTCTTGAATTCGCACTTTGTCCCCATTGCTGGCCTCTGTGGGTTTCTTACTTTCCCATCCTCTCAACTGGACATTTAAACTGATTTTTAAACGTCTTATCCAGGACTTTTAGGCATTCTAGAGGGACCAAGAGCACCTTGCCCTGGAAGACCTCCCTCCACTCTGAAGTCTTCTCTCTGAAAGTCTGACCCCATGAACGCCGTGTGTGTGTGTGTGTGTGTGTGTGTGTGTGCGCGCGCACATGTGTCTCACTCTGAACTTCCACGTCTTTGTCTGTTGGTATGATGTTTTGGGAGAATTTTTCAGTTCCATCTTCCCTCTCACTAACTCAGTGTCCAGCAGCATCCATTCTGATAGTCTTCCTGGTGATTCTATTTCTTCCACAGCAGTGAGAGAGTTACTCAGTTTTCAAGATAACCAGCTGCCTGTTTTGCTTTTAAATATGATATTCTCTCCCTCAATCTGAGTATTGAAACCAGCTCAACACAGGATTGATGTAAGGGAAGCCATATTGTAGAAAAGAGACCATGTTGTAACTTTGAATGACTTCTGACTAACTAACCCAGCTAAATTTGCACCCTCCAGATCCATCTGTTCTGTAGATTTTATGACCCCTGCTAGTGCATATAACTCCCAGCTGCGATAAGACGATAACTTCCTTCCTTTGAGTGCCTTAGGAATGTGATGACCCCCCAAACAGAGAGTCTATGCTGACAGCCGTCATCAATGAAAACTGAAGGAGCTGGTGTGACCGCTCCCAGTCTGTAACACCAGAGGGTCAACCTTCCTAACCCTCCCCATCTCCCACTGGCCTGTATAACTGCTTCAAGACTGTGCCCCCTTAAGATGATTCTTTTGGCCATTAGTCAGCCATCTTCCCTCCTGCTAGCAAGCTGTAATCAAATGCCCTTTCTCTGCCACCATCTTGCTTCTCGACGACTGGCTTTTATCTCGCGGCAAGCAGATCATGCCCTTGGAGCGGTAACAGTATCAGGCGCACAGGGCCCTCACCTAAGGGCCCGTCTTTTGGTTGTGACATTTTTCTTCATTGGATTTTCATTCTCTGGTAGAGAATGACTTTCCCAGACTGGCGGTGGGTCTGGGTTGTAGGGTCACCTCTGGGCTCCGATGTCTTTTGAGCTCCTGTGTAAATGCCGCTGTATTTGCCTCCTGTGTGTGTGGTGGGGAGGGTGGGCACATGGCTGTGGGGGGGCCCCAGTGCATCTCTGGGTAGAGGACCCCATGCCTCTGAGAGTCAAAAGTCCCTGGGCTGAAGCCCTGCCGTTCCACAGACCCACACTGCTCACCCGGGCCAGCTCCCCACTCATCTCCAAGGGCTCGTCTCTGGAAGCACCGGGGCTGGGGTGCTCAGGCTGGTTGGCCTCCCTTGCCAGTGTCTGCTGGCCTCCCATCTCCTCTGCTCCTCTGCCTCCTCTAGGCTTGAAAATCCCCACTTTTTTTGCATTTTTCTCCTGAGAGTTTTGGGTGCATCTTTTTTCTTCAATCAGATCTGAATACCAGGCGCAGACCTGCAACACTTGTCGGCCATGCAGTGGCAGCGACCCACGCATAAAGTGGCGGAAGATGCTACTGGGAGAAAACGTGTCATCTGGAGGCAATGCTATCAATGCCCTGGGGCCTCTCCTGCTCATCTGCCAGGACAGGGACACCCAGGACCCCTGGACAAAAAGCCCACCCACCGAAATGTGGACTCCTCTGGCAGCCAGACTGTGGCCATGCAACGATGCTGACCAGTTACGAGCATGGTCCTTCTCTTGTGGGGACCAAGCAGCCTGTGGTGATGGGACCACACGCCCCATCTCTGCCACGGTCCTAGCTCTGGGTGGTGGCCTGGAAGCCACCCCAGGTGACGCACAGGTGAAGGAGTGTGGCCAGGCTCCTGTACATGGTCACTGCAATTCAAATTCCATAAAGCTCTTGTTGGTCACAAAATATTACTCTTCTTCTGATTTTTTTCAATCATTTAAATTGGAAGTATTCTCAGCTCATGGTCCAGATGAAAGAGGCGGTGAGCTGGGTTGGGCCCATCTGGAGATACCGAGGCAGCATGAGGTCATGAACTTGAGACATAGTAGGAATGTACGCCGTCAACCTTTATCCTACATTGTGAGTAACGGCGTTTTTATGCCAGTGAAATACACAGATTTTGAAACAAAAACAGTGGTGTTTTCCCAAATGTCCTCTCAGCACAAGCTCCTTCCTTTCCCTCTCTCTGTGCCTCCTGCTCACTCGCTCTTGACACACACACACAAACACGCAAGCATGTACACATTTGCACATGCACACACGTGCGCACACACACATCAAGCGTGGAGGCCCCGGGATGTTCACCCCCGGCAGACTCAGCAGCTGACCCGGGACCCGCGGGCGCCCTCGGATCAGCACTGGGAGTGGTGCTGGCCGCTGAGGGGTCTCCTCACCAGCCTCCCTGTGTAGGCTCCTCGGGCTGCGTCGCCTCCTTGTGAAAACTTCCCAGGTGCAGCGACACTGCTGAGGGTGCTGAGTGATCCGGAGCAACGCCGATCCACCTGCCCGGCCCACGCTGATCCCAGAGAGGCGCTCTCAGATGATCAAAGACTGGAGAACCCTCGGCTCCTGGGGCATCAGGACACGCGGCCGTGAGCGTGTCTCGGGGACGGGTGCTTCGCATATGTGTCCCCTCCTGTCACCCCAGCCCAGTCTCTGCTTTCCTGGATCGGGAAGTCCTATCTGAACATTGTTTCCTAATTTTTGCCTGGAAAACAGTAAAATAGTTCCACTTACATATTATTCAGTTTAGTTAAAGGACTCGGCTCAGGATCATTTGGAGTCGCGACAAATCCTCAGCTGTGTGGGCGCCGTGTGCACCTCTGGACGCAGAGATGGTGTCCGTCCCTCTTGTTGCTTCTCTCTTTATCACTTTCCTGACTCTGCCCATCCCTCTTCTCCAGGTGTGATTTTATAATTATAATTTTAGTCCAAGGACGCCTGTCTTCCAGCATCTTGGTGCTCACTGCAGAAGGTGACCATTTAGGTTTGTCTTCAGGAAACTCTGCAGACTCTGGCTCAGTAGCAAGACCCCGTGTTTGCCACGGGCCCATGTGTGAGGACAATCTCCCATCAGAGGCTTTATGACCCTCTGTCCCCCAGATGAGGCTGAGGCTCGTCACCCAGTGTTCATATGACACCTGCCCGGCAGCAGCGAGTCCAGTTTTCTCCGGGAAAACAGTCATCAACATTGAGCTGTGAACCCCAGAGTGAAAAGTGTGCTGACCCCCCGGAGCCAGCACCCCGACTCCCCGTCACTGGACGAGCAGCTGTGCTGAGAGCCGGAGGCTGTGGTGTTGTCCACTCGGGGACGGCAGCTCTACACAGGCGCCCAGAGACTCACACGTCTTATTGATGTTTCCTCCTGGAGACCGTGGTTAAAGACAGCGCATAAAATGTGTCTTCAAGGAATTTTTAAAGGGTTCACGAGCAGTTGGCTTCTTTACAAGCCCCGGTTTGCTCGGCTGGGAAGCCGAGCCGCGTGATGGTGAAGCTACAGACTTGAGACAGAGTTGGCTCTGAAATGGTGAGAGCGGAGGACCAGGGCAGCGAGATTAAAACATATGACAGCTGTAGCCTCAGAGATCACCGGAAACGAGGAATAAAACCCACAAGAGGAAAAAACGTGGCCCATAGATGTGTCTCCACACCAGAAGTGTCTGCACGTCAGCTCTGTGGGAAGCTGGCACCTCTGATGTTTGAGCAGTAGTGGGGGGGCCTCAGCAAGGAGACCACCAGTGCAGAAGTCAATGCACTGATGTCTGAGAGTGCAGGGTCAGCTGTGCATGCAAGGGTGAGTGTGCAGGGATGTCTTAGTGTGCAAGGGCAGCTGAGTGTGTGTGGATGTCTGTGTGTGTCAAAGTGTCAGAGTGCATAGGGAGGACTCTGTGTGCAGGGATGCGTGAGTGTGCACCGATGGCTGAGTGTGCAGGGATGTATTTGTCCAAAAAGAAAGTGCAATTTATAAACCACCTCGATGCAGTAAAATCGCAGGCTAAGTGAAGTAAGAAATCTCGTTGTAAATTGCCCAAAACCACATAATAAGTGGCATTTTTGAAGACAGATGCATTTAAATAATTGGCATGTTTTGATCTAATCTAGTTTCCCCTTAAAGTCCCATTTATAAATTCTGTAATTGCCAGAGAGATAACCTCTGGGAGCTGCAAGCCGTGACGTGTCGCTCTAACGGCTACCAGGTAATTCTATGTGTTTATCCACACAGGCACACACACATGCACACAGGCACTCATGTGGGTACTTTCTTCTTTACCTTTGGGGTTTAAAAATTCAGAGGTAGTTTTCCACCTGCTCAATTAAATAGGTGTGGAATTTAAATAATTCCGCCATTACTGATTTAAAATCCCAAGTGTTTCCAGCTTCAATCACTTTGCAAGTTATTTCACCCAAAGTGCTCATTAGTGGGAGCCCGGAGAGGGCCGTTCCTGCGGCTGTGTCACGTCCCTGTTTTATTGCTTACAGTTTTATTTTCTCACAGACAGTGATGGAAAACTGTCATGAAAAAAACAACCACCAAACCAAAGATGCTGCTTCTCAGAGAACTTTGTTCACTGCAGGCTTCCCCTGTTACGGAAGCATGTTGTAGAACTCGCATACGAACGCCTTATTATTACTAAACACCGGATTTCATTGCCAGATAATGAAACTGTACACAGACATTTAAGCAAGAAATTTCGTGCTCTAGAAATAGAACTAGAAAAAAACGCATCCTTAGTGATGCCATGTCATATTGTGCTGCACTGGTCATCCCTCCCAGGACTGTGTGTGCGCGCGTGTGCAGGCAGGTGTACACATCCACACACACACACAAGGATTACAGTTATTTTAAATTTTATTGAAGCAAAATGACCTAGAGCCATTGGAACCTCATTTTTCTCCCAAAGAAGACAGTCCCCCTCTGGGAAGCGTTCGGTCAGACGACAGCCCCCTCAGGTCGCTCTGAAGATGTTGAGTGCTGACAGCACAGCCGTTAAGCTCCGTAAAGAGGGGAACAGTCCAGAAGTCAGTCACGCATCTGTTATTCTGAAATGCACCCAGAGTTGCAGGAAAACCACTTCTCTCTTATTCCCTGAAAGTTGATGCAACACCTTTTCAATCGTTTCATGGTCAATCTACATTTTTGATACTAAGGGAAAAGGAGTGAATTTAAGCTCATTTGATTACTTGACTTTACATAACATGGGCAACTGGTCCTGTCCCTCTGAACCTGTTCTCCTTCAACTGAACAACAAAATCTAAATGTGGCATTTTCTATTAAACACGCTTCAAGGACTATGGATGCTACTATTAATGGCCTTTTTATAATTAGAAAGTCAGTGCCATAAAGAGTAATTCTGAAAGTTCATAACTGAAATATTTACTCTGAGGCTCTTTATATTTTGTCAGAATATTTCCCCAGCTCTAGTTAATTCACTAAACATCTATTCTATCCGCACACATTCTGTCGTGTATTCACTAATCATATTTTTAAAAAGCAACAAAAATAGGGCCAGATCCACCCAGCCTAGAAAGCTAATAAGGACAAATCAATTAAAATATGAAGGTATTTTTAAGAAAGTCTCTAATTGGATAAATGAGACCATTGAAAATATCCATCTGCCAGTTCCAATATGAAGACCTGGAAGCTGGAGAGGTTGTAGTTTCTCTTTTAGGGTTTTCAGTGCCCATTCTCTCCTCTAATGGGGGAGAAGACAGGATGGGTCCCCATGAAATCTTGAAACTGCCCCGTAAGGTCCATGTTCACAGGCGTCTGCACTTCAGAAAAGCAGCAGAAAATAAATGCCAGGACTATAGTGGCTCCTTGAATCCCATCCTCACACACACACACGATATGTGTTCACGAAGATGAACAAGAATCACAAGTATGACCACCATGGCTCATGCCTTTAGCGTCACCAGAGATGGAGCCCGCCACAGGCTTCAGGTTACACCGTGGAGAGAAGTGAGCACCAGACTCTCAGAGTTCCTCCTGCAGGAGGCACAGACAGGGGCAGGAGCCTAAGATTCCCCACAGAAAGGTGGAGAGGAGCACGGAGAACGTGGACAACAGCACAGAGAAAACCACGGAATGAAGAGACAGTCCCGCACAAAGTGCGAAATCCTGCCCACGAGGTGGGAACGTGGGGACCCAGGGCTGCAGCCAGGGACCTCGATGGGGTGAGTCCAGCTCAGGACGGGGCTGGCAGCTCAGGAGAAGGAGATGAATGGAGAAGGGAGCCGCTCCTAGGAGATGAGGCTGTGGGAAGGGAAAAGGAAGTGAGGGAAATGACGCATTTTGAAGAGAACAGCACAAGGTGGGCCATGGCCACCCCTCTCCTCACCTCTTATCACCCCAACAGATTTTACCTCCATCCCACTGACTGAGGAGGGCGTCCTCGGACTGAGGCCCTGTCCATAATATGCTGGCGCAACATAAACCAGAGCAAGTCCATGCCAACGGCTGAGAGGAAAGCAAGGAAGGAGAAGGGAAATGTTTCAGCTGCTCAGCTCCTCCGCCCGCCACGTGGAGGCCGGCGCAGAGCCCGGAGAGCTACGACACAACACCGCAGCCCGAACGAAAGAACCTCAGTCCTCTAACACAAATGCGTACGTACAGAAAAGCCCAAAATCAGAACTGTTAAAGAGGAGAGAAATGGACCGTGCTGCAAAAAGAGTATATATAAAGAAAAGTGTAAGACTTTCATTAACGAAGATGCATTTGCAAGATGCTTGAGAGAACATATTCAAATGAAATTTAATAAAGGACATTGAAGAACTGCAGAAATCCAATTGAGAGAATGAAAGTAAGATTTTTTTTTTAAAAAAGGAAACTAATCACAGAAAAAGTGGCTAAAATAGAAGGCAGAAAAAGAAAATATCCTATCTATCATCTATTTACGTATATGTGTATGTATGTATGTATCTATCTATCTATCTGTCTATCTATCACCTACCTATCATCTATCTGTCATCTGTGTATGTATCTGTCTCTCTATCTATCATCTATCTTGGGGTCCTATAAAATAAAAATATAAAAACAATGGAAAAGAAGTAATATGTTAACATTTTAATCCAGCAAAACTTTCCAGAAATAAGGAAAAATCTAATTCTTCATTTTGAAAAGCCTGCCATATGCTTGAGGAACATGTTCTACCAAAACTGTTAGAATTAAATACAAAATAAAAGTCAGGGCCGCTGGTCCAAGGACCACCTTACTTAGAAAGGTAAGAAAATCAGGCTGATATCAGACTTCGCCTGAGTTGTGGAACAGCGTGTTCAGGAAGCACATGGAAAGGAAAGTCAAGCTGAGGACTTTGTGTCCTGCCGAATGGCCCTCCGTCACCCGGGCTGTAGAGCGTCAGTTCTCAAGCCCGCGGCTCCTGGAGCAGCACCTGAAGCCCCTCCTCTGAGCCCACTGCGGAAGCAGATCTCCGTGTGAGAGCTGGGAGACCACTTCAGGGGTCCATGATGCCAAACAGCGACATAAAAATAGTAAAATGCGATTTGCCTGTTTACGTTCATTCTCTGAGTGCATCAGAGGCTTCATGATGTATCCAAAATTGTCTGAAACAGCTGCCAAAAGACTCTTCCTTTTCCCAGTGACATGTTTGCATGAGGCCAGCTTTTCTCCATGAGCACCTTCTAAAAGCCCACAAGTCAAACGGAAAAGATGTGAGAATCTAGTTTTCTTCCATTAAGCCTTATATTAAAATTTGCAAAAATATAAAACCATGTGACTTTTCCGTTTTTTGTGCTTTTTAAAATATGGTTATTGTTCATAAAATTTATTAATCTGTTAACATGTAATTGACTTCTTGTCATTTTTAAATTCTCAGTTTTAATTGCTCACATAAGTGTCAGTAACTCTAACCCACGTAAGTAAAGCTCGTTGGGATCCTTGATAACACACACAGTGTAAAGACATCCTGAGCCAAAAATTTGAGAGCGACTCTATGCAGAATGGGCATTATCAGCCTAAGACGACTGGGGGCACTTCAGAACGGGGGCTGGGAGGGGGCAATGTACTTTGTTCTAGATCAGAGGTTGAGAGAAGCCTGGAGACGTGTGGAGAAAGGCATGTGGATATTGTACGGTCTGAGAAAGTAAGAAGAATACAAGAAAAATATGGGACTAGTAGTGAGAGGAAAAGGAAAGTCAGAGATGATCACTGACTATTGTATTGATAACAGATTCCAATACGACTCAAAAGTTACAAACCAGATTGTCAGGATCCTAAGAGCATCACAAAAGGTGTTCCTGCAAAGGAGAGTGGTAGAACAAAACAAACCTCCCCAACACCCAAAGAGAGAAAGAAATAGAGGGAGCAAACAAGGCAAGTCCCAGAGAATAGAAACACACGGGCGATAACAAACACTGATTATAACACAAAGTCACATCAGCAGGGCACAGACAGAAAACCTCAGAGAGTAAAAACACATGGGCGATAACAAACACTGATTATAACAAAGTCACACCAGCAGGGCACAGACAGATCAGCCATAACTACACATATGGGCTTAACATACCTGTTACAAAGAAAAAATAATGAAGTGTTTTGAAATTGGCTACCAAAGAAAATCCCAGCCAAACACGAGTCCAACAGATACGTCTGAAACAACGTACCTCGTGAGGACCAGGAGTGGACAGTGGGCAGACGTGCCAGCAGGGGGCACATGGAAAGGACCAAGTGGCCCTGATGGCGGACGAGGTAGAAGTCAAGGGTTGGAGCATCTCACAAACAGAGACCATGTTAGAGCAACAACACCACAATCCACAGCAACCATACAATAGCCATAAACTTCTGTGGTCAGACCATGACAACCACCCCCATACAGCAGAGATTATGGGACATGTAACGAGAAATAGAAACATGAATCAAAGGAGATCTTAATACATCCTCTGAGAACAAGATGAGAAATAGTAGTGGGCCAGCCCTGGTGGCCTAGTGGTAAAGTTCAGCGCATTCTGCTTCAGCAGCCCAGTTCAGTTCTGAGGCACAGACCTACGCCACTCATCTGTCAGTGGCAATGCTGTGGCAGCAGCCCACATATAAAATAGAGGAAGATTGACAACAGATGTTAGTTCAGGGCAAATCTTCCTCAGCAAAAAAAAAAAAAAGAAAGAAAAAGAAAAAATAGTAAAACATAGAGGATTATATAGCATAATCTTTAAAGAAATTCTGTAGATTAAAAACTATATCCATTTAATAAAGATTATTCTCTTAAGCACATATGCAACATTCATAAAAATTGGTCATATAATTAGTCACAAAAAAGTATCAGCAAGTCTCATTAAACAGGAATATTATGGGTATCATTCTCTGATCACAATGCGATAAATAATAAAAGCAAAACAATCCTTCCATTTGGAAAAAAATAAAACCTTCCATTAAACAACTTTTATGTAGAAGAGGAAATACAAACACAATATGAGGATTTCTGAAAAATAATGACAATAACAACACTACATTTCAGATAGATTCTTTGTTAAATAAGTAAAACAGAGATCAGAGGATATTTCATAGCCTTAAACGTCAGTGTCATTATAAATAGAAGAATGAAAACAAGTGAAATCAAATCCACTACTCAAACGTTTAGCCAAGGAACCACTGTTCAAACCAAAATAAACTCAAGGAGAAAAATAGAGGTAAAAGCTGAAGTTAATAAGGGAGATAACGGAAAGCAGTGAATCAAATTAATAATCTAAAATCATGGTTCTTTGAAAAAAATCAATATAATAAACCATCAGACAAATGAAGAAAAAATGAAAGATAGTACAAAAATACAAAATTAGAGATGACAGGGAAAGAAAGCACATGGCAACAGAAGCAGAAAAACACCAGGCTAATTTGCACACCTCTGAGCAAGTAAATTTGAAAAGTAAACGGAACAATAATTTCCAAGTAAAATATAGTTTAGCAAAATTAGAGATGGAATGCTTAAACAAACCAATTTCTGTCAAAGAAAGTGAAGATTATGAAAGAACAAATCCACAAACTGGAAAAACTGGTAAAATCACCAGGCCCAGATGGTTTCATGGGTGATTCTGCAAAACTGAGAGGCTAACGCCACATAAATTACTCCAGAGCATGGAAACGGGGAGAATTGCCATGCTTTTTAGGCAGCGAGAGTACCATTAATAGCTATATCTGATAAAAAGAGCAAAAAAGAAAAAAGTTACAAACCAGAATCACTCAAGAATATTGAGTTAAAAACACTAACTACGATATTCTTGGCTGGATGACACTCTCCTTGAGAACATGATGCACCCTGACCAGGGGCTTATCCAGGAACGAGAAGACCATCCAATTTTGGAAACTCTATTAACATAATTGGCCATATTCACAGTCTAAAGAGAAAAATCACGGTTATGGCCCAAATGCTGAAACACCTCTCACGATGTGTAAGGCCCTCTCTGATGAGGACACATTCTCAGAACCCAGGGATAGAGGATTCTTCACTGACGAGATAACTTACAGCCTGTCTGACTTATAGGGGCACTCACGAGGCCCCAAGGATCAGAAACGAGGAGGAACCAGCTCTCCACCAACCCGCACTGCGCTGGAGGAGTCGTCCGACGGAGGCAGGTGCGCACACAGTACACAGGCCGTCTCAGCTCGCTCCGATGCCGGGAAAGAGCTCGCCTCCCATGCAGCCCTCTGTTTCCAAGTTCTGTTCCTACCGGGAGCTTGGCTCTTCCAGAGCTGGACGGGAACAGCATAAGATGAGCCTGGAAGGTGCTGCTGTGCCAGAACCTGAGGCCCTGCTTGGAGGGCGACCAGGACACAGAGACCACACACAGGGACGGAAGCGGAAGGTCCGCGACAGTCTGAGCATCAAATAAATCAGAACAGAGATGGACGCGACCCACTGAGTGAGGCAGGAGCCACCGTGCACACAGATGTGAGTGTGTGATAGTGAGCGCGTGAGCGGACGGGGGAGCAACGCCCTTTCACAACTGGACGTCGCTGCAGAACGATGGGCAGAGGGAGAACCACCATGCTGCAGCCATGGCAGTAACACAGACTCAGGTGAGGACTTGTAATGAGTTTCAACGGGGGGTTGATCTTGAGCTGAGCCCAGAGGTGAGGCCCCGTGGTTCCTGACACGAGGGTGACTGTGGCCTGTAGTCGCTGTCAGGAGGGCACAGCCTGCTCGCCACGGCTCAGAAAGCTGGTGCTCACAGCCAAAGGGCCTCCTTTTCCACCCAGCCCATGCCACAGATGCTGTGCAGTGTCTCAGCCTTCACTGTAGTGAGTTTTTGCTCTGAGAAGGAGCTTTTGGCAGGAGAGGTAAACAGAAGGCAGCTCCTATCAGGAATTACACAACCTGACAGTTTAGAGTCAGTCCATCTCCACCCGTAGGCCGCATCCCCACTCAGCTGATCAGAGTCTGCATCAGCCTTCGCCCGTTCTTGTGGGACCAGATACGAGATGAGAGCTGTGGAAAGAATTTGTCCAGAAGGTCCCTTCCACTTGGGCCCCAATGAGCCCTCACGTCAACGGGGACGTCATTCACCAAGTGAGGCCAGCCTTCCACTGTGTGCTGTGGATCAGCCTCCTCACTGGGGGAGAGCCAGGCCCCTTCCCTTCAGCATCCTGAGGCCCAGAGGGTCCTCGGTCACACGGTGATGTGCACAGAGGAACCCCAGCCCCGTGTCCGGGCACCGAGGCCACCACAGCCTGCGGGCCACGCGGGACATGCCCGCCTCCACTCTGCTCCCAGCTCTGCCTGGGGCCCGGCTCTCTGCCCGGGAGCAGAGGGACTCAGAGGGGTGACTCCACACTGGAGAAGTGGAAAGAGGGGGAGTCCAGCACAACCCCCAAATCACAGGGACAAGCACCATCTTGTTTTCACCTGTGGGGGGAACTCTGACTTCCGTGGAGCTCCAGTAAAGGTGCCCACGGTTGAGACCGCCTCACCCCCGACCCCACACAGGGAGGGTGTGCAGAACCAGCGTGCGGAGAGGGAGAGTCCTGGGGCCTCATGGAGGAGACCTCGATCCTCCCGCTCACGTGGGACCCGCAGGATTGCTTCATTTGTGTTGGGCTAAAATCTTGTCTGGAGGCATCACATGAGTAGTTCAAACCATTTCTCAAAAGGAAAAAAAAACCAAAATGTGTGCCACTTAAAAGCATATGCACATGGTATTTTATTCACGTGCTGAATTTCATCTCTGCTGTCAAAGGCTCAGAATTCCCATCTCTAACTGATCTCTCAAATCTCGCAACAGTGGCCTCAATGTTATTGCCTCCTGTCACGACTCTCAGATATCAAGTTGCCATCCACACACAGTAACTTCATCAGTATTTCTCCTGTTAAAAACAATACTCTCAAAATGAGATGAACAAGAAATTAGCACATGCAGATTTCTTGTTTCTAAAAGATGAACTCGGGTCATAAAGTCAATAGACTTCATTTTAATGCATGAAGAACTGTAACTTCTACCACAGGTGTGGAGACAAGGACTCCAACTTTCACATCTAAAGTGGTCTTACTAATTTAATTTCATGGGTATTTTGAAATTTTGATTCTTTGGTAAGGAGATTAAATACTTTCTGAATACAAGACCGCTGAATGTCTCGGAGCCAGTTCTTAAGTCGAAAGCACTGAAATTCAAGGGGGGACCTCAGGGCCAAGCCAATAACAGCCCGCTTAGAAAAGAGCCACCGACCCCTCTGGCACCCTACCCCCTCCCTGGGTTCACCTGGAAGAGCAAACGCCAGATAGAGAAGGTGCTGGTGTTTATTCCAGCCTCATGGCAGGTGCCTGACCCCACTCCCTGCTCAGAGGCATCTCTCTGGGAGGCTGGAGGCATCCTGCAGGGTCCTAACAGTGGCCTCTGGTGCCTCACTTGGTGGGATAATCAGCAGTCTTTTCTCAATTACCTGCCTGTCGTTTCTAAAAGTATTTCTTTGCGGCTCTGTTTTTAAGGAAAATGTCAATGCCACCGCAGGGCTCGAGCGTTTCTGCCGTGTGTGTAAATTTTCCGTCATTAAAGCATGCAGCTCTCAGAGAGCACAGACACAGGGAGGAGGAACGGGGCAGTGCCTGCCCACTGGCAGGCGTCAAACGCCCCTTGTTGGGGTGACAACCTCCAAGGCTTCATGAGAGCCATCCCACCGTCATGCAGCCCGGGTGTGGGGGCCCCAGAGAAGGGATGGTCTTCCCTGCACCTGTACCACCCCCAACGTGCAGGGACGTCCTGGGGGGCCGCCTCCTGTCCGGGGGGCTTGGCTCACAGGGCTGCAAACTCCTAAAGGTGCCCACCACCCCTGCCCCTGATGCCCCAGCAGAAGGGCACGGGGCACTTAGAGGGATGGAGAGGAGAGTGAGGCTGGCTCTGGAGGAGGGATGGAGCGCCGGGTCTTCACGGGCTCCACACTAATCAGAAGGGGAGCAATCTCCTCGACAGATATCTCCAGCCAAGTACAACTCTTCAAACTTTCGGCTGTGATGTGCACAGTGAAGTGGCTTCTCCTGGATTTTTCTGGACAACGTCTTTGGGTTAGAGCCACATGCTAGTCTAGAAATAAGGACCGAGATCTCTGAACCTACAGAGACAGGGTGCTGACTGACAGAAGGAAATTAAGTTCCGTAACCCAGGGCTTAAAGCATTGTCATTCTCACCATCATTTCCACGTCTGCTATTTAGGGAGCGTGGGGAAGAGGAGAGTGATTTATCTGTCTTCCTTTAATGAGATACTTCTCTTGGAAATGCAGGCTTCGGTGCCTTCTCTCCCCGGGCTGTACTGTGAAGCCCTCCCGGTTGGAGCGTCACTCGGAGCTCCAGGTCAGCACAGGAGGGCATGGGAAGCACCCAGGTGTCTCCTTCTTTCTAAAGGTGTGGCCTGCGCTGCCTGCAGACCTGGGAACTGCCACATCCCGGTGAAGTCTGCCTGATAGAAAAGCCTGCTACTTGCTTCCCCATCAGCCTTCATCCCTAAAATGCAGTCGTGCGAGAAAGGAACCTACGGAGACGCCAGCAGGCTGTTTATCCCCTGAGACGCCCCTTTCAGGATTTACTAGAACTGAGCTTTTTCAGTGAATATTCAGAGACAAGGACACAGTGTGTTGTTTTTAGACAAAACCACAGAAAACACACCGTGAACCGCCCGGACCAGACCAGAGGAGAAGCAATCGGAACGTGTCCTATTTGGGGCTACACTTTAGCAGGTCCTTCTCTGCTTTTCCAAGATGGTTCATTTTCAGAAACGTGTTCTGTGATCCCAGCTCTAAACACTAACAATAGAACGAAAACACAGTTTAAAGTTTCAGGAGAGCCTCATGAGAGTTCTAAGGCGTTCGCTGCACTTACCTGTGTTTCCTGCCATGGCTGGACCCCAGCTCTTTGCCGACAGAAGAAGGATCACAGGGAGGAAGGCTCTAGGGACCGACCCCATGTTCCCGGTCCTGATCCCGAGGCCCCCAAGACCGGGCGATCCAGCCGGAGGGCGGCTGCTCAGTGCGGGGAGCTACTTCCTGGCTGCCGGTGGGGCTCCAGGTCCCCAGCGCTCCCTCCGTCTCCTCCCTCTCTCTCTCTCTCTCTCTCTCCTCCTCTCTCTCTCTTTCTCCTCCCTCCGTCTCTCTAGCTCAGCCCTGCCTCTTTCTAGCTTGCACCCGCCCCTCCTGACCCCCCTCCAGGCCACAGTGTTCCTGGCTGCAGGCTGAGCTCTCTCCTCTCCAGAAGCCTGGACCCAGGCATCTGTGGCCTCCACCTGCGGGGACCCCTTGCGGTGACAGGTGGGAGAGGATGAGAGCTGGGCTGCAGGCTGGCCCCAGGCAGAGAAGCTTCTCACAGCGGGCTCCCTCCTCCTGCTCCCCTTCGAATGAACCTCAAACCTCTTCTCCCCCTAGTGGTGCTGGAAGAAGGAAGGAAGCTGTCCTTGTCACAGCCCTGAGCTTTGTCGCCTTTCACTGGCTTGGCGGTGGCAGGAGCCAGAAGTGAAACAGGAGGAATTGCTGAGGGAAGGGGCTGTTGCAGTGACACCTTCGTGTGTGGGTTCAGAACAAGGTAGAACAGAGGAAAACGCAGGTGTCATTGTGGACACGGCTCTCGCATTCCTGGGAGAATAATCACTGTCTTCTGTTTATGCAGAAGGTGTTATCTTCAGCTGCAGTGTTTTTCCCACATAAATTCCAGTTCTGGGATCAGAGGCTCTGGGTTGCCAGGTGTCAAAGCCATGCCCAGTGTACCTTGGGGAAATCAATTTCTTGGGGGGAACATTATGCCAATTATATGAATCAAATGGGTTTAATTTGGCAAGTTCCAAGTTTTTAAATGAACTCTGTCTCCTGCGAATGAGCTTGAAACACCTCCCCAGGCACACAGAGACCCCTGGCACTAACCACACACAGGGCGGCGTGGGAATGGGAGAGACCCAAGGGAAGGGATTGCTGAGGACCCTGCACAGGTGAAGAGACTGTGAGACGGACGAGCAAAGGGATGGAGAGAAGGGTCCGGGGCATCCTCGTCTGAGAAGAGCTGTGGGTCTAGAGGCTTCATTCAGGGACACGGGTGTTTCTTGAGCACAACATTGGCCATTGTAAGTGATGCTGTGGAGAAGGTGCGGGAGTGCGTGCTCTGCGTCTTACAGAATAACCCCAGAGCACACAGGTAAGTGACACGAGCATCATTGGCAGGTGAGGAGGCTGGACCTCAGGTGGGGGCGTCATGGGCCTGAGCACCCCGTGAAGGGGGGAGGCACCTGCCTGGATCCCACTCTCCCAGCCTCACATCACACCCGGTCCCTCATGCTCAGTAGAAGGACTGACAAAGTCCTCATCCCACAAAAAGTCTGTATCAGGTTTCTGACATGAAAATAATTGAGAAAACAAAGTTAAGGTGGATCAATCCATGTACATCAGAATGAAAAGCGACTGGACATTTGATCCCAGTGGCACATTTTGGGCAAAGAGTTGATTTTCTTAATGATTAACAAGGTGGAATTTTGCACATCAGAGGTGAGATGGGTCATAGAAAGGGTGGGGCCTTTCAGTGGACGTCTCCCTCGAGAAGCTTGGCCCTGCTCCGGAGACAAGCATTTCCGTCCATGGCACCAGCTGCTGCTCACAGCTACGGGGCCAGCGGCCAGAGAGGCTGGGTGTGGACGCTGTGGCGTACACCCACAGGGGACCCAGACTCTCATCTGAGGTACGGAGATGAGGACACCAGCGCCTGGGACATCGCCAGGAGACACAGGGGGAACTCCCTGCCCGGGGATGCACCACGGATGTCTGGGCAGGTCTATGCCAGGCCCGCCCCTCACCAGGCAGCTCTGAGTCCACACAGGACCCACCTAAGGGTCAGAGGCGCCCACAACAGAAGGTGCCGAGCACCCCAGAGGTTCCCGAAGTGTCGGCAGGTGCCGGGGCCGAGGCCTCAAAAGCAGTGACTGATGGGGGGCCTTCACCTGTGGGGTCCCTTCACCCTGTGCTCACACGGAAATGGAGAGTGTGAGCACACACAGTCATCTGCTGCTGCTTCTGATGCCACAGATGACCCGTCTCAGTGCGAGGGAGGGAGTACGTTTCTAATTGCCGCCAGCCGCAAACTGGAGCCTGAATGAGGCATTTAATCACCCCGAAATGGCAGGAAACCCACAGACACCTCACTCAGGGTTGGACATCTACACTGTGCGTAGACAGAGTCTGCCCAGAGGTGGCCTCCCCCACCCCCATCCGCACAGGCGCCGTGGGCGCTGGGGCTCTCATCGTTCCAGAGAAAAGCGAAGGGCTGGTGACGTCTACTCACTTCCCAACACCTCTCACTCTTTTGAGTGCCCACTCAGCAGTTTTCTCCCTTTCAAATTGTATTTCACATTTTCCGTTTGAAATGTGGAATGCACTAATTCTTGCTTCCGAACCACACACGGCTGTCATTACATCTTCTGATGATGGAAATTATTGTCAGTGAAACACAGTGGTCCACACGGACACGGAAAGATCTGAGTACATTCACACGCTTGTGCGTGCACACGTTCACACTTTTGCTGATGTTCTGTCTCTAACAGGCTCATGCAGGCTGAAAAGTAAAATGGACTTTGGAGTCAACCTGGTCCAATAAGAAGTCTCGACAGAAACCCCCCTGAGAGGCTGTTTTGCCAGCCCGCCTTCACAGACGCCTGGTCGCTGGGATGCTCTGACATTTATTAAGTGCCTACAATGTGCCTGCAGGAGAAAGAGGGAGAAAGCTATTTCCTTATATTCCCAATGCCAATCCAAGATTGACACGTTCATTTGAATCAGCTACATGAGTTTTTGGAAAAGATGCTTTCCTAATATTATGAGGGACATCTCAAAGAAAAATTACCTCATCTCTTTGGGGGGAAAACGATGGGTTTGTATTATCCTATTTTTAAATTACAGATAATTTTAGATGTAATCCCAGTATAAAAAGGGTTTTAGTGGCTTCCTTGCAATTCTTCCTGCCCAGCTCGTCACAGTTCTGAAGGGCCTTCTGCACATGCTCTTCCTCATGGAAAGGAAAAGGGGTCCCTTCCAGGGCCCTCGTCCCCAGAGCAGGGATGCAAACAGACAAGGTTTGTTTGTTTTTAAGCTTAGGTTATTGTTACAAGAGAAAATCTATGATTGTGTCAACTGTAGTCAGCGTTAGAGGGGTTTTTAAAAATTATGAACTTTGCTGTTGAAATTGTCAGGCTTAATCACGTGCAGCTAAGAAAATGTCAGTGGTAGACACTTGTCATATTTAAATTTTGTCACATCAAACAAAAACAGAGATCATTTCAGAGGAAGATTTGTCTTCTACTATGAAAAAAATTGAATTGAAAACAAATACTTGAGAATTCTGGTGTCAGGTACGAAACACGTTTTCTGCATCTGGCTGTGAGTAGAGTTTGCCCGGCTCAGCGCAGCATCAGTCCGGGGGTCAGGAAGTCCGCATGCAGTGGCTCAGCAGAGGGAGAGCTGCGGCCCAGCGCCCCGGTGTCCTCGGATCAGAGGGCCAAAAACTGTGGCTGTTGCTGCCTTGCTCATCTTTGGGGCTGAAATTTGTGTAGTAAGTGTTCAGTTTTACTTTCTGGTTGAGGGACTCAAAGTCCTTTAAAATAATTGGGTGCCTACTAGTGAGTTTTACATTGTTATAGTTGCTCCTGCCAAGCTGTAAACATTTTAATCAAAATTAGCAAAGTTAGTTACTTTGTTAATATCATGCTCTGAATCGATCAGATGTTGGGAATTTAAAGCTCTAGAAATGCACGTTATTAATATTTTATCAACCTGAACTATTACGCAACATTGATTTACCTGATAAAAAATAAAAATTATAGGCAGCTTCTATGTCTGGGACATTTGAGGTTGTCTGCTGAAAAATAGTACACAGAATAGATAAAAATAGTTGCATGTTGTAATTTTACTTTCTTCCACTTTTCTCTGAAAACTTTTCTCAAAAACTCTGAAAGTTCCTGTTTATCTGGTTAAAAGCAACAGGTAATATTTTTATTTTATTTTGGCTACTTGTTACATAATTCAAATAGAGTTACAGAGGAATGAATTGCAATAGCAAATTTTTTTTTATTTTAGTTTATCATTTTTGTATAAATGTGAGTGAATTATATCATGAGTGGATGAGATTTAGATAATGATTAAAAGCAACTTTTAGTGTTTGCGGAGAGGCCTTTTTAAAAAATATGTTTCTAGATTGATTTGAGTTGTAAAGCAAATGCATGCCTATTGTGAAAAATGAAAAGTTACTCAAGAAAACGTAAGACCACCCGCGCATGTGCACGCACACACACGTATGCTCACACTCGTGCCTCTGTCCCTGGCATCGCAGGTGGGTGGGGATGTGCGTCTGCAGAGAGTTCTCTCATCCGTGTGCAGAGGTCTGCTGGGTGCCCTCAGCCACCGAGTAACGTGCCACAGGCGCGCCTCTGGTCAGCGGTTCTGAGCTGGGGGTGATGTGGCCCCACTTGGACTGTGGCAATGTGGGGAGGCATTTTGGTTTGTCACCCTGTGGGGACTGACTCCGTGGCGGTGCTGACACACGTGTGTGACCCTAAGTGTGGAGCAGGGGTTCAGGGCACCATGGCAGGGGCACATGAGGACTTGAGGATCGGCAGAGAGGCTGAGGCTGAGGAGAAAGGGTTTTAAGCAGGAGCGGGAGCTCGATCTGAGTCCCAGGAAGCTCCTCGTTTGTGAGAGCCAAGCGTGCCTGCAATAGGTGGGTCCCCAGGTGTTTTATTCAAATAGATTTTACATCATGGCTAAAAACAAACAAGGCTCTGATGTTCTGTCTAAACAAGACGCCCTACTCAGGTGCATTTTCTACTGCGTGAAGACAACTAAAGCGTTTCCTGTCTTGATCGGGGTGAGTGGTAAGGACCTGGCCCTTTCTCTGCCCCCGTCGCTGCCCCCGTGGCCAGTGGAGGCCAGTCCATCTCGCCTTCAACAGCACCCCTTCCACCTGACCCTCAGGTGTCCAGCTCATGTCTTTATGGAGCTGGATTCACTCACACTCTCCATCAGGGTATTCTTTTTTTGTGAGGAACAGTCACCCTGATCTAAGATTCATTGCCTGTCTTCCTCTTTTTTTTTTTTTTTTGTGAGGAAGATTGTTGCTGAGCTAACAGCTGTGCCAATCTTCCTCTACTTTGTATGTGGGATCCAAACCCGTGAAACCCAGGCCACCAACGTGGAGTGCATGGAACTTTAACTACTTGGCCATGGGGCTGGCCGCATCATGGGGCTGTTCTCACACTGGTCACTCAGAGGGGCCCCAGGATGGTCTCCAGAGTGAAAATTCAAGGAGAAGAAACATCACTGAATCACTCAGTAAACTGCCCTGGTGTAATTCCGTGTTCTGAATATAGTAAAGGACTGTAAAACGCAAATGTTTGTCGAAACAGAACAACGGAAAGTTCAACATGGGCTTCTAGGCACCTTCAGAAGGTCCAGGGCCACAAGCTCATTCATTTCCCAGGTTGAACAGAGGAGGCAACTCCAGCCCGAGAAGCGTTCCCTCATCCACCACCGCTGGTGAACTAACCAAAGAACCTAACAGGTAAAAGCTATTTACTTTGAAGCTCATTGTGTTGTCGGATCTTTGAGCACAAAATATCCTCCAGCCACAGGGAACCCTCCACCAGGGAAGAGCTGCGATACGGGAGAGAAATGCTCTTCCCACGTCTCTGCCACCTGCTGTCCACAGGACAGGAGAGGATGCCTCACCCTGGGCTTGTCCTCTCCGGTGGCATCTGGAGTCCTAGTCTTTCCTACCTGTCCTTTAAAATATACTCAACTTTTAAAATGGTACAAAAATTAGGAGAATGAAAAGATGGGCCATAGACCGGGAGAAAATCTTTGCCAAATACACACCTGAAAAGGGACTGATGTCCAAAATAGACAAGGAAGTCTTAAAACTAAAAGTCAAGTGCTTTTAGTTCAACAACAAGAAAACCAACAGCCCACTTAAAAACTGGGCGAAAGATCTGAACAGACATCTCAGCAAAGAAGACAGACAGATGGCAACTAACATTTGAGAAGACACTCCACGTCATGCATCATCAGGGAAATGCAAATCAAAACAACAAGATACCACTACACATCTATTAGAATGGCCAAAATCTGGAACACTGACACCACCAAACGCTGGCGAGGGTGTGGAGCAACGGGGCTCTCGTCCATTGTGGCGGGAACACAGGATGCTACAGCGACTTGGGAAGGTGGTTTGGTGGTTTCTTACAAAACTAAACATACTCTCACCCTATGTTCCAGCAGTCATGCTCCTGGGTATTTACCCAAAGGAACTGAAAATTTATGGCCACACAAAAGCCTGCACATGCATGTTTATGGTAACTTTATTTACAATTGCCAAACTTGGGAGCAACCAAGATGTCCCTTAGCAAATGAATGGATAGATAAACTGTCGTCCATTGAGACAATGGAACATTGTTCAGTGCTAAAAAGAAATGAGCTATTGAGCCACGAAAAGACATGGAGGAACCTGAAATGCACGTCACTAAGTGAAAGAAGTCAGTCTGAAAAGGCTACACGCTGTGTGATTCCAACTGTGTGACGTTCTGGAAAAGGCAAAATCATAGAGACAGTAAAGAGATCCCTGGTTGCCAGGGGTGGTGAGGGGTGGTGAGGGGTGGTGAGGGGTGGTAGGTGGAGCACAGAGGATTTTTAGGGTGGTGAAAATACCTTGTATGACACTGTAGTGATGATAGATGTCATTACACATTTCTCCAAACCCGCAGAATGTCCACCACCAAGAGTGGACCCCTATGTAAACTACAGACTTTAGTTAACAATCATGGATCAATGTTGGCTCATCTGTTGTAATCAGTATACTACACTAATGCAAGATCTTAATTATAGGGGAACTTGAGATGGGGAAGGGGGTGTAAGGAGACTCTCTGTACTTTTCACTCAATCTCTTCTATCACTCCAAAACTTGATTTTAAAAAATTCTATTAATTTACTTTTTCTTTTTTTTTCAGGAAGACTAGCCCTGAGCTACCATCTGCCAATCCTCCTGTTTTTGCTGAGGAAGACTGGCCCTGAGCTAACATCCGTGCCCATCTTCCTCTACTTTCTATGTGGGACGCCTGCCACAGCATGGCCTGCCAAGCGGTGCCATGTCCGCACCCGGGATCCCAACCGGCGAACCCTGGGCTGCTGAAGCAGAATGTATGCACTTAACTGCTGCGCCACCAGGCCGACCCTTCTATTAATTTAAAATAAGGTGAACTCCCACCAAGTCACTGGCCAGCACAGCCTTTGCTGCCTGAGGGACGATGAGGTTGGGGAGATGTTTCTCCCGCCCGGGGTGGGCTGTGACACTAAGTGGGGAGGAAATGGGTCAGCAGGGGTTACAGGGGGAACCTGTTTTAGCTGGTGTAACATTAGCTTAGAAAACAAGCGTGTGCTGGGGAGACACATGCAGAGTGAATCGGGATGGGCTCAGGTCACCCCAGCTTCACACAGTGAGCACAGCCAGGCCTGACCCGGCCAGGGTGCACACTGTCTCTGCTGCCGGCCGCTGTGCACCTCTGGGCGGATTCAGTTCCCTCAGCCTGGACTCCTCTCGGCTTAAGGGGCTCAGAAACACAGAACTGGATGAATCCCAGGCTTTTCTTACAAACACTGTCCTCTTTGGCCCACAGAGGCCCCTCATCTTTTCGTTTGACTATTTGTCTAGGTTTATTCATTTAATACACCACTAGCCCATCCCTCAAAGCCCCAAGACGAGACTAGATGTGGCCCACGTGTGCCCTTGGTGACCCCACCCTCTGTTTATTCCTATCACGTTTGTGGGTGTGCTTTCCATAGAGTGGGGTTTTAATTAAATTCATATATGAGAAAAATGGTATCCTCATTATTACAGCCCTTCCACAAGTAAAACAGTTTTGAGTAATGAAAACCATGGTATTATTGAATAATTCAACAACTGCCTCCCACAGAAGACGTGCAGGAACGGCAGACTGAGCTGAGCTTAGACAAGACGTGAGTCGGCTCAGGACGGCGGGCTTGCTCACTCAGACCTCACCTCCGGGCCGCCCAGTTTCGCTCGGACCCGTCAGGCATTGGACGAACTAGCTTCCTTCCAAAGACGCACGTCTTAGCACGCGTTTACTGAGCCGCAGTCCCGACGTGCTCAGGTGCCACGCAGCATCTGTCAGTGAGGACGAGTCGTTCAGTGGACTGGCTTCCAGCGCCAACACCTGTCCAGGGTTTCGTCCCACATTTGTAGGCCAGGGAGATGAGCTTTGGGATTACTCACCGCCAACTTTCTACTAAAATCTGGTATCTTTGAAATTATCAGGGTTTTATATGGACTCGGTTGACATTGGCCTCAGTCACTGGAGTTTTCACAGGATCAGCAGTGAGGCGCCCATCAGCGATCTGATTCTGTTTTGTTGAGGAACGGCCCTTCATCTCAGGGACGACTCCTGTAGAGGAGATGCGCAAAGGTCTGGATAGCTCACTTCTAAACACAGCGTGAGTTTTGCAGCCATAGTGTCTCTGACCACATGGCTCATTTTCAGAGATGTTAGAATAGACTAGAACTTCTCACTGGATCAAACGTAAACCAGGGAGCCTAAAGTAAATGTCTGTGGATGCCTGTGCCTCACTGAAGGGCTTCTCCTCCTAGAGCCTCAGCTGTGTTTTCTTCTTCCCTCTTGTGGAAGGAGAAAACACCAGACAGCTTGACCTCGGATTCTTGTACAAATGTTTCCCCCAAAACGGGAGAAGAAAATGGTGTTGTGCATTTAGATTTCCTTTATTCTTTTTAAAGATTGACACCTGAGCTAACAACTGTTACCAATCTTCCTTTTTCTTCTTCTTCTCCTTCTCCCCAAAGCCCCCCAGGACATAGTTGTGTATTCTAGCTGTGAGTGTCTCTGGTTGTGCTGTGTGGGACGCCGCCTCATCATGGCTTCAGGAGCCGTGCCATACCTGTGCCCAGGATCCAAATGGGCGAAACCCTGGGCCACCGAAGTGGAGAGCGCGAACTTAACCACTCGGCCTCGGGGCCGGTCACCTAGACTGCCTTCATTTTAACCAGCACAATAACTTGGTGGTGGCCCTCTTATCAGGAGGGAGGAGGAGGGACGGCAGAGACAGGCCTTGCCTAGAGGAAGCTTGGGATGCGGGCTGTGCATCAGGAAGGCCAGAGGAACTGAGGACCCAGCAGAAGGGCGGGAGAGAGGGAGGCGGAGGGGAGGAGGGTGGGGAGTAATCACTCCCGTCTTCTGGTTGTTTTTATTTTCACTGTGTCTCTGAGCATCTTGTAGTATCAACACAGCATGCACTTTGAATAGTGAAACAGAAGGCACATAATCGAGAAGCACATGTCCCTTATTTGAAAGTTGAGGACGTCTGAAGGCAGGCTTAGAAGTCAAAAGCACTGGTTCATAGATGGATAAAGGGATGGTGGATGAGTGGTTGATGGGTGGATAGATGGTGAATGGGTGGAAGGATAGATAGATGGTTGGGTGGATGATGGATGTATATAGAGATACAGAGACAGAGTTACAGATATAGGTAGATGTGCATACACAGGTATATACACACACATATATACACACACATATATGCTTACATAATTTTATTTCAACAAATATATTTGTTTGATTTCTCTGTTTAAGAGAGAAAAAAATCCCTGATTTTTAATTTTCATCCTCTCTCTTTATGCATTCTGCTCTACCTCCAACAGGTAGAGTAAAAATCACATTTCTCAGCATCCCTTTGGACAAGGTTCCCTCCCTTGGTCTCCCTCCCTCCCCTTCTTCCTTTACTCTCCTGCTAAACTTAAGACATGGTAAGGTCTTATTTTAGGAGTGTTAAAGAAAAAACAAAACAGAGGCCACAGTTTGAATATACCCCTAGACCAAACGCTCATAGTCACATGACCAAAACGTAGAATCCTGTTAATTTCCCGAAATGCTGACTCTGATCTCAAACAAAACTTCAGCCTCCTTCACATCCACGTGACCTCCCAGCTTTGGATCAGCTGCACACAAGTAAGCTTGTGCATGGAAAGGAATGCAGGTTTCCAGCCACCAGTCCCGACAGAGCACAAGCACTCCCTCCTCCTGGCTTTGTAAACTGAGCTGTAACTGAGAGAGCAGCTCCTGGAGCCTGGGTTGGGGAGTCTCCCTGCTGCCAAATAGCTTGTTTCTCCCTCGGTAAAATATCCGTGTTGAGCAAATCTCTCTGGATTTTCTTTGGCAGGAATCGTGGCTGTGACATTGGACCCTGAGTTCCGGTTTGGACAGATTTCCATCCTGAAACAGGAGTAGTTGGCTGTGGTGCTCCATCTGGGGGTGCGTGTTTTGGGGGTTCATGTTATGTTAGCTCACAAGTATAAAGTCAATTCATGCAAACATTAGCACAAGTGTGAGACAGAATTTGTAACCCGACAGGGAAGTAAGAGGGTTTGGTGTTCTCTATTTTGGTCACAATCTTGAAGGCCATCGTCCTATAGATGCTTCTTCAGGACTCATTTCAGAGGCTCATGGTTCAGGCACATGTCCCACCTCACCAGCTCCGGACATTCCGCAGCTGTGGAAACATCCACAGAACCGTCCACACGACCTCTCCCGGAATGTGATCGAGTGTCTGCTGGGCTCAAACTATGGGGTTTTGCTTACTTTGCTCTATAAAAGGTTATCACGTCCAAACGAAGAAATGAAGTAACCATCAAACATTTATGTCATTACTTCATAAATCTTACACAGTGAGCACTATTAGATTACATTTTAAAATCACTCGCTATAAATTGGAGGAAAATATTTTTTACAATGTTAAGTAAAACTCCATGTGGAAATAGAAAAGAAGACAAGATTATTATCTTTATTTTTTATAGAACTGTAAATGTCATCAGACTACACTTGACAATAAAATTCCACACCCTCTAGCACACCCACATGTACTCACTAAAACGTCTTTGTATTGAAATATCATCTGTTCTTTTTCTACTAAAATTTGTTCTTCTCACATCACAATGAACATCTCCACCACTCCAGTAGTCATTTAAAATCAACAAAAATGTCCTCTTTCTCCAATGTATAAACTCTGTTAAAATCCCTAAAGGATGCATTTCATATGAAATTTAATTTCTCACCATCCTCTTTAGTCCCCGGACGTGGAGGTCAGTATACAGCAGCAGGCGGTGGGGGCTGTGCTCCTGAGTGGACGCCCAGCGCTGGGGGTGCTGGGGGACCCCCGTGTTGCCACGATCTCACCCAGCAATTGGTTCTGGGCTCTCAGCATATGAATGGAATTTTTTACTAAATGTATGTAATTTTCCTGATTTTTTTTGAAAAAATGAACAAGAAACTTCCTTGGAGGAAAATGTTACTGGCTTTTCTGTTGGTGGGAGAAGAGTGTGGAAGGGGTTAATCCATTTTGCGTTGGTCCTTGTTTTAACAGATGTCCTTTAATTGAAAATCGATTCACAGTATGTGGGGATGTGTCCTGTTCAGTTAAAAAGGGGCGATTAGCCCCCTGCTGTGTTAAGCGGATGTGCTCAGCCCCCGACTGCTGATGCTGTTTAAGGACAAACAAAAGGGGGCCCTGCCTGGGGACCGGTGAGAGGTGACTGCTCCCCTGGCCATTCCAGCCGCCTGTCCTGCTGCCAGAGCAAGTCTGCCTTCACGTGCAAACTTTGCATTGTCTTTAGTACTAAAATGTTTGAACTTTACGATTTAGCGACATTGCGTTGCAAACTTAATATTTTTTCTCCAGAAAAGCATAAAGGAAGTAAATTGTTCTGCTAGATTGAGATCTACGTTATTTGAAAAAATAATATATTTGAGTAAATTAAAAAGTCAAAATAACGCTCAAAGACCTATACTGGAGAACTTGACACCCTGATTAGAAGCATTATCACATGTCCCAGGGCAGGTGGCTCAGCCTCTCTGTGCTCAGTTTGGTTACCTGAAGAACCGGTGGGTTAGTGATTCTAAACTCCCAGCCCCTCCCTGGGCCTGGGGAGTCCTCACCTGGTGAGCCCGCCCTGAGGGCAGTCACGTCCACCCGGACCCCCTCACAGAGCGCCTGAGTCACTCTCACAGATCCCCCACGACCCACCTCCAGACATTCACGGCTGGGCTTTTTAAATTTCCTTAACAGCTTTACTGAGATACAATTCACCCATTTGAAGTGTACAGTTCAATGGATTCTAGTATATTCAAAGATATGTGTGACTACCACCACAGTCAACTTTAGGACGTCTCCATCACCTCAAGAAGAACCCCCACAGCCTTCAGCTGTCACCTCCCTAACCCCCAGCCCCCCTGAGCAACAACAACCTGCCTTCTGTCTCTGTGGATGTCCCCATTCTGGACGTTTCATGAGGAGTGGAGTCATGCACTACGTGCCCTTCAGTGTCTGCCTTCTCTCACGGGCGTCGTGTTGTCAAGGTCCGTCCATGTTGAAGCCGAGTCAGCGCCTCACTCCTTTCTGTGGCTGGACAGCTCTCTGTCGGATGGACGGGGCCACACTGAGCTCGTCCATCACCCTTTGACGGGCATTGGGGTTGCTCCTGCTTTTTGGCTCTCAAGAATAACGCTGCTATGAATACTCATGTACAAGTCCGTGGTGGACGTGAGTTCTCAATTCTCTTGAGTGCTTGCCTAGAAGTGGAGTTCCTGGATCATATGGTGACTCTATGTTTAACCTCTTGAGGAACTGACAGCCCTGGTTTGCAAAGTAGCTACTGCTGCTGCTGTGTTTCCATCCCGCCAGCCGTCTGCTCCCACTGGGGCAGGCGAGGTCTGAGCTCCCCAGACCCTCCCCCAGTGTCACGCACCCTCTGCCCCCAGCACAGCTACAGTACTTTTTAAGTTAAATCAAGTCATTGCTGATATTACTACAGTGTTGATTAGGAATTCTTTAAGCTATAAATAGCCTCAAACCAAGCCAACTCTGATTAAAATCGACAAATGTTTATTTGCCCCAAGTGCCCAGATGTCTGCAGACAGTGTGTGCTCCCTGGGCACTGTCCAGCCTCCCTGGTATCCTGACACCCAGGATTTTATCCCTCAGAGTGTTGCTTGTGGTGACAAGATGGCTGCCAGGGTGCCGGGCATCATGATCACCTCCAAAGACAAGGAGACAGAGTGTGGTCAGGTGACAAATCCCTTCTCCTGTTCCTCGCAGTTACTGGAGAGAGACACAGCTTTCCCAAGACCCCAGGCATCTGTCTCCTGGCAGGATTCACTATAGATAGCGGGAGGGGGATGTTACAAGACCACAGAGTTGTATCAGCATGTGGAGGCCTCTTCCCTGGGCCTTTCCATGTCTCTTGCAGGACTTGGAGGTGAGAAGTGTCAAGGTTGCACCTGGCTGTTGGGGCACGGAGGTGGGGGTGCCGGGTGAAGGGTCCCCGGGTTCATAGGGTGGAGTGTTCCAGCTCCCACGCCCTCAGCTCGGGGATCAGCCCGCCTCGACCTGGACTACAGGAGTCACCCAGAGCCGCCCAGCTCAGGTCACCCAGAGAGCCACCCCCACCTGCCACTCCTGTCAGGGGAAGCTGGATAAGGCCAGCACGCTGTAAATAGGTGGTGAGGGGCCCACTGGACCTGGACCCACGTAAGAACCAGCCCAGAGCCGGACCCCACCCAGCTGGGTGGGCCTGGGGCTCTGTGGAGGAGAGTTTCCTCCTACACCTCCTATCCTCTGTTCCCCTCGAGTTCCCTCCCTGTTTCTCCAGTGGGATTTGAGGAGACGAGGAGACTGGTGCTCACATCTGGGGCCTGAAGGTGACACAGGAGACGGGGCGCTGGGCCCTGTGGATGTTGGGGGGGGGCTCTCTCTCCACCCTCTTTCCTTCAGGGTCCTGAATCAGAAAAAGCCAGCTCTGAGATCCCTAAATTCTGTTACGCTAAGCGACTCTTGGCTGTGACTGTTTAACTGGGTCATCCCATGTTCTTAGGAAACTCTTCATCCTCACTGACATTTGGCAGCATTTACACCAGCTCTGACCTGGTTATCAGCTTTCACAGAAGCTGAGTTAGGGCAAACTTCCCACGGGATCGCTCCCCGTGCTGTGAGGAGGGTGCCGCTATGCTCTCGCATCACTCACTCGGCCCTGGCTCCTTAGACCCCCTCTGGGTAAGTCATCTCTCAGCCTGGAAATATTCCTTATCACACTGCGATTTCAAGAAATCCTACCAGGGGTTTCCCATTCAGTGTTTCAAATACTGGATTTACATAGTTTTTGCTAAGATTTCAGTCTTTCAATAAAATCTTAGTTTCTGCTATTATTTTGCAAATGAGAAAATTAAGATTCAGTTCCTTTTGGCTGTTTTTGAAAACATAAACCTCTGCCACCCACCAAGCTTGCTTCTCTAATCCCACGTCCTCAGAGGCTGTCTCCAGAGGTAACCCCTGGTGCGCTGTCGCCTGCCTCGCTCTGTTGAACTGAGATGTGAGAACTCCCCGCCGAGGGTGGGCCTGCTCCCAGGTCTGCTCTCCCCGCAGCCTGTTAGAAGCCCAGGCTGACAGCAGGGCTGCGCTCCACGCCCTTCAGGAAAGAGGACTTAGGGATTCTCCAGAAAATAAGGAGCCTCAGGAGACCCAGAATCTCAGGGAACAGCGAAGACTCTTTAGGATAAAAGAATTACTTCTCAACAGCTCTTCAAACAGAAATGAAATACAAGCCATCTTTTTACTTTTTTTAAATTAAAGCATTGTTAAAGAAGGTTTATCCATTTTGTAGAGTACAATATTAAAAGTTTGAAGCACTGTATGAAAAACAATCATTTGCCACCTGTTTAAAAACCAGATTTAATTTCGTCATACGCCTTCAGGATCATTTAGATTTTATCCACAGCCTGTTCAAATAAGTAGCATTTAATTAAATAGAAACAATTATACAAACGGTATTCTAGTCTAAAAAGTGCTAAATGGCCATATGGCGGCACGGGCACGTATCTGTGCAACCTCAATACTCCTCCATCCTTGGATGCAAGGAATTCTGGTTTCAGGTGACTTTTCCATTTAAAAAAAAAGTCTATACTTAGGGACTTTAAAAGAAAATTATCACTTGATATTTGAAGATGAGCATTTCATGTAAATTAATGTAATAATAGGGCGCGTAGCATTTACAAAACCTCCCTGGTAACGGTGGGTGGCCCATGTTAGAGTCCACGGCCACCGTTTCCAGTCACGGACGCCTTAGGTTTTAAGGCACTGGCACGAAGGGGCTTATTACCCTGAGGGGCAGCTGACTCTGGCCGTGGGCTCAGGCCAACCCCGCCTGCTTCTCAGCCCGCTGGGCGTCAGCAGTTAGCAATTCTGTTGGGTTTTCTCATCCCCAGAATGAAGACCTGGGGCCATTTACAGACAGGACTGCACAGAACAGACTGCTCGGGGATGCTGGTGGGATTTTCATAGCAAGTTAAGTGATTAATCTTAGATTCGTAGCTTCTGAAACATTTGTTTTTATTATTTTGCTCTTGGAATATAAAAAGGCGTGTTTTTCTCTACAAGCAAAATGGTTCAAGAATGAATGAGTCACAAAAGTTTCTGAAATAGGATGTGTTCTGTTTGTTCCTTGCCTTCCCAGTTCCTCTGGGGGTTGGAGCAAGGGGCTCTGGCCGCATTTCCCCTGACCCGCAGCCCCTGAGGACCCTGTGGCCTGGGCCTCCTCCCACCTCCGCCCTCCATGCGCTCGGCCTGCGGGTCCACGCCCTCCACACCACCCCGTCTCTCACTGTCTGCAGCACCGCCTCCATCCTCTCCTGTTCTCCGCTTTCCTCCAATCCTCTCAGCAAAGTCTCACTCTCCCTCTTCCCTTATTTCTTGCTCAGGCTTACAAAGTAAGCAAACCAGCAGACAGCGCACAGGGAGCCTCTCTCAGGCCCCATGTGTGTTCGTGTAGTTCAATCACG
Source organism: Equus quagga (assembly GCF_021613505.1). Taxonomy (NCBI): domain Eukaryota; kingdom Metazoa; phylum Chordata; class Mammalia; order Perissodactyla; family Equidae; genus Equus; species Equus quagga. The sequence goes on along the minus strand of NC_060283.1, from coordinate 31,499,270 downwards.
TGTCTGCACAGGAAAGAGGCAGCCACACATCTGAAACAAAAATTAATTAGACAATTCAGAATTGGAACCCCGATGCCTCAAATGCCCCAAACTGCACTTTTGAAACCCGGTCCACGTCTCCATCTGTGTACTTGGTTGGCTGGGCCGAGCTGCAGTCACTCGTCAGCAAAGGTGACCTGGCCACAGTGCATGGGGGCCAGCAGGGGCTTCACGCCTCCACCACACCATCCACCTAGGACGGGGTCCCCGGGTGCTGCCTGGCTTCCATCTCCTCGTGATTCTGCTACGTCACAAGGACAGCGACCTCAGGGGGACGTGATGAGGACTCAGGGAGTCTCACCACGAAGCCTGCTGAGCTGCTGGACAAGAACAGCTAATACGTCTCAGCTGTTGTTTCTTTTTTAGGAAGATTAGGCCCGAGCTAACATCTGCTGCCAATCCTCCTCTTTTTGCTGAGGAAGACTGGCCCTGAGCTAACATCCGTGCCCATCTTCCTCTACTTTATACGTAGGATGCCAGCACAGCATGGCTTGCCAACCGGTGCATAGGTCCACACCTGGGATCCAAACCGGTGAACCCTGGGCCGCCAAAGTCTCATGTGAAAACTCAACCACTGTGCCGCCGGGCCAGCCCCTAATTGATAGATTTTTTTGAATTAAAATATTGAACAAAATATTTACGTGAGCGAGATCTTACGCACTCTCCCTCAACATACATGGGCAACAGTGAAAAACAATAACTCAAACAGAAACCAGATACACGAGGCGTTGCCATCTGGGTTAAATATGACTTGAGTCGGTATGTGGGATTCACTTCTCAGGAAGTGCTGTTAAAATGGAGGAACACCTGCATCAGCAAACACACTCTCAGCAGTGGCCTCACTGAGGACGTGCTGGTGGGACGAGGACAAACTTCCCCGTCCGGTCTCAGCGAGTCCCACCGCTCCGCCCCCAGGAGACACTGAGTCACCCCTCCACGCCGCCCAGACCCTCTCTCTTCAAGGACACCCCATCCCCCCTGCCCCGGCCTCTTCACTCAGCGCCAGAGCAGCCGGAGAGTCGAGTCCTGCCCAGCAGGTGCCTGCTCCCCCTCCCCTGCTTCCCTCTGGTCCTCAATGGGCCTCGGGCAGCAGCTGACCCCCTACCCCAGCATCCAGCTTTCTTTCTCTAAGAGCAGGTTTTCCTGTCTGTGTATTGCTGACCCGTCCTTCCCCTGGAATATAAACCCTGTGCCCTCAGGGGTGGGTTCCTAGAGCCCCAACAGCCAGGGCACCTGACGGTGCATAATAATAGACACCCAGGGGATTCATGACCATGTGGGTGAGGGAACTCCTCACGGACGAGAGCCGGAAAGAGATCCCACAAGAAGTGAGGCCCCTAAAGGTCACAAAACCTGTCAGTTGAAGATTAAAGTGGACTGCTCGTGTGTGACCCACGCACAGATGCCATGATTGGGATAAAACTGCGTGAACTCAGGAAATCCTCGGGCCTCAGCTCGGAGTCTGCCTGTGCTGAGGCATGGACATGGGGGGAGGATCGTGCCCAAAGTGATGGGAGGACACTGACAGGCGGGAACAGACTGGTTAATGCCTGGAGTCTGCACCAGCGGGAGTTAATCAGCACTGCCCTGCGCTGGAAGGTGGGGGTCAGGACGCAGCTTCAGAGAATGGAGCAGACGCAGCTGGAGGTCGGGCTCACGAGGACTGGACCGGGCTGGGATGGACAGACAGACACAGGGGGCATTTTAGCCGAGACCCATCGGCACCTGTGACCATTCTGGATACAGGGGACCACAGAGAGACGGGTCAGACATTCTTCCCGGATTTTGAAATGGAAGGTCTGGGAGACATGTGGTTCTTTAGAACAGGAAAGAAGGAAGACGGAGACAAGTGCTTTGAGGGGAACTCAGGCTGGGAGTCCTCGGCGGAAGGAGGTGCAGCGGGCGAGTTTGCAGCTGAAACAGAGACAAGAGGAGACGTGGGGCAGAAGCAGAGTTTGGGACTCGAGGAGATAAGGGTGGGACTGGAGCGAGAAGCTTTATTTTACTTTATCGTGAACGTACAAGCATGTCCACACGTTCTCACGATTGCCACGTCCCACGTGTCACAGATGCGGGTTTGGGGCTGTTTCTCACGGGCCCTCGTCTCAGAAGCCATCACCCAGCTCATCTCCCCTGCATCCCGGCTCCCAGCACACCTGACCTGAGATGACCTCCAGGGCAGTGCCCTTGTCATTGTGCCTTCTCTCCATCACTTAGTGCAGGATGTGTGTAGAGCGGGGTTTAAATTGATCTGTGCTTCTGGATGTTTCTCTGGAGCCGTGTCCTCCCCCCTCAGTGTCTGTGCTGATGGAGGAAGCTTCCAGAAGTGCCCTGTGCCTGCGTTGCTGTTTGGAGAGACAGTTGGGTCGTGCCAGAAGGACCAGCCTGGAGTGTTTGCAGCCGGTATTATTCTGATTAATGTCCATTTTTAAAGTCCTCTCTGTCTGGCGGGTGGAGACAGAGATCTCCCTGGACTGCAGATTTACTCAGAATGACCCACGTGGACGAGAAACGTGGGGCGTCCACGGGGTGCGGTGTGGCTCTGTGCTTCTCACCCAGGAAATGGATGAGGTCATGCCTACCCACTGGGGCCCAGCAAGCTCATGAAAATGGGGACATCTCCCTCCTTAGAAATGGATTAATACAGTTCTCAGCAGAGCCTGGCACAGCCTGCTCTTCAGGGCACCGAGCTCCTGACATGCTCTCTGCTCTGTCCTGGACCACGGAGAACTCGGCACCAGAGCGTCGGAAACCAGTGCAGCGTCCTCCAACCACAGACGGAATCTGCTGCTTTTCAGATAACGTTCCCTTTTCTCCATCACTGACAAGAAGTACAGTTACATTTGGGGAGAAGATGCAGGTCAATAAGTGCAATAGCTGACTATGAAAATAAATTGATTTTTAGTTAAAGCATCTCCTGAGTAAGGGCTCAGAGGCAGTCTGTGTGATTGGATGTTTTACTAAATAAGGTATTCTGTCCCAAGGTTATCATAACTTGGGTGTTCAAACTTGTTTGGTTTATTAACAGATGTTTAAGGAAACAAATATTGATTCACTTTTTCTCAATAGGCTATCAATACAAAATGCCGTAAAGGATGAGTGGTTAATTAAATTACTGTATCTTTATGTTGAGATCTTATTGTGGTTTTAATTTGCACTTTTCTCTCTACTAATTGTGTTAAGAACCTTTTCGTGTGCTTATTGGCTATTTCTATATCCGAGAAGTGCCTGTTAAAATATTTTGCATGTTTTTAATTGGGTTGTTGGTGTTCTTGTTGTTGAGTTGTACGTGGTTTTGTGTATTATATGCAATTCGTTTGTCTGACATATGCATTACAAATATTTTCCCCCAAGTTTGTGATTTGGCTTTTCAGACCTTAATGGTATTTGCCAAACAACACTTTTGTTTCATTTTGATAAATTTTAATTTGTTAATTTTATATTTTGTAATTATTGTGTTCTAAGAAAAGTTTGAGTACCCAAAATCAAGAAGATTCCCCCCTTTGTGTGACTCTTACATTCAGCACATCAGTGGTCCTGTCAGTCCAGACTGACAGACTGGGCTCTGGCTGAAGGCTCAGTCCATCCCCGTTTCATGTCATTAGTGACGTGCTGGGTCAAAGTCCACCATTTTGTTCTTGGCTTTCCACTCATCTCATCCGTTCTTTATTTTCCTGTCTCTCCTTTCATGCATGTATTTTATTAAATGGTTTCAGTACCCACTGTAACAACTCGGCTGGCTTCTTTATAGCTGCGTCCCTCTCTGTTTTGTAACAGTGGCTCCAGACACAACATCCCTATTTATTAGAATCCACCTGTACCTACATGAAATGACTTCAGGTAAATCATAGGAAATTAAATAAACACATTGTTACTAAGTCCCATAAGAGATGGCTCACCGTCCAAGATCAGACCTCAGGGTCCAACTCGGGGGCCCCATCCTGGACCCAGACCCCTCAGGACCTGCTGCTGCAGGCGGCCGTCCCAGCCAGACCTCCAGCTGCCACAGGACGGACCCCAGGGGAGCAGCCCAGTGGATGCGCACCACACATCCCCAGTGAATAATAACAGAAAATAGCACTCACATCCACACCATTTATCAAACCAGAGAGGAACAGACCCAAAGAGACGAGATCCAAGTAATGGGGACATTTTATGCATCAGTAACATTAAATCTTCAGTTGAAAAGGGAGGAAAAAGAAACAACAGCTGAGGGGGGCCAGCCCGGTGGCGTAGCGGTTAAGTGTGCACGTTCCGCTTCAGTGGCCCGGAGCTTGCTAGTTCAAATCCTGGGTATGGACATGGCACCACTTGGCACGCCATGCTGTGGTAGGCGTCCTACATATAAAGTAGAGGAAGATGGGCACAGATGTTAGCTCAGGGCCAGTCTTCCTCAGCAAAAAGAGGAGGATTGGCAGCAGATGTTAGCTCAGGGCTAATCTTCCTGGAAAAAAAAAAAAAGGAAACAACAGCTGAGACGTATTAGCTGCTCATTGTCCAGCAGCTCAATGGGCTTAGTGGCGAGACTCCCTGAGTCCTCCTCATGTCCCCCTGAGGTCGCTGTCCTTGTGACGTAGCAGAATCACGAGGAGATGGAAGCCTGAGCAGTTAGCTCAGGGCTAATCTTCTTCAAAAAAGAAAAAAGAAAAAAAAATCAATTAGAAACACTCCACTCCAAGACTTATGTTCACTGACATAAGTAAGCTACTTTTGGTGTTTTGTTGATCCAGAAGTCATCGTAGGATGCGTCTGTCTTTGGGGATCCTTGGTGAATCGATTCATCTACTCAGCGACCACTTGGGAGCAAACATCCTGGGCCTGAGACCTTGACTGTGGAAAGACACGACCAGCGACTCCTCGAAGACAGAGCAGAATGTTCTGAATTGGAGGGAGCGAGACCCCTTCCCGAATCAGCGGAGGGTTAGAAGAAGGGTGGTCAGCATTGGAGGATGAGAAGGTTAGTAAAAGGACTTGTCAAATGTGGTGCCTGTTTCACATTCCCTGCACATGGGTCTCTCCAGCCAGGCCAGGCCGTGTGAGGACAGTCACGTGGTCACGCACAGGCGCGTGACGTGCTTTATGCTGCAGAGTCTACAAGAGCCTAACAGCCTTTTATTTATTGTAAGTTAGGCCATAAAACCTTTAGAAGTGGGAACTGAAAACCATACGGCTACATTATTTAAATTGCAGAAGACAGCCGGCTGGATATTCCTGCCTTCGGGGTGATCAAACACCCCCCGTTCTAGCAAGTTTGTCATGCAAATAAGAGTTTATCACTAGGGTACTAATTAACCAGAGTCTTTTACAGCAGAAGCTGTGAGTGGGACACAGTCGCAGAGCAGCTCTGTCTCTCGGAGCAGCAACGGGCACTGGGGCAGCTCAGGGAGCCTTTATTCCCTGCGCGGTGACTCAGCAGGTATCCTGTAACGGAGCCTCCTGCTGCCCTGAGGAAGGATGCCCCCCGCGTCCTAACCCTCCGTCTCACCCTCAGGTGAGTCACAGGTTCGTTATCTATTACACTTACCCTTAAATCCAAACACACAGATACATGAACATGCCCACGTCCAAATGCAGATGTGAATGTTAACCTATACCTGTACCTACATCTGTATCTATCTAAACTTACACCCGCGTCTGTCCACCTGGCAGCTAGACACCTTGATGTGGGGGCCTCTCTCCCAAGGACAGCTCTCAAATGGGATTTGCAGGCAGTGCACGTGGGCCCAAGTTGTGGCCCCGTTACTCATGTTCTATATAATCAGTTGAGGTGCAATTTAAGAACAAAATGTTGCAGACATCGAGACGTTCCTCTAAAGCTGCCTTCCCTGGGAACCTTCCTCACGCACGCTGGGCATAACCTGGACGTTCCTCTTCCTACGTGATGATCAGGCAGTAGTAACTTCCCACGCCTGACTCAGGAGAAGCAGGGAGAGAGTAGACCTCCAGACAGACAGACAAATTCCGCCGTTGGAATCAAACACCCTGGTCCCACAGAATGTTTTTGACAAGACCACCATCACAAAGCAAAATAAATGAAATAAAAATGAGACCACTACTAAGATACTGAGCTTTCAGTAACGGCACAGAGAGGGACAAATGGGTCTCTTAGGACCCAAAGGAGGGGAATCTCAGAGCTGGACTTGGGAAAGGACACACGCTATGGGGATGCAGCATTGCCCCCCTGGGAAAACTAGCAGGACAAGCAGAGGCTCACGGTCATGTGGGGCCTGACATCTACCTAATGAACACACAGTGGGTCTGCTCCCTGAAAGGACTCACGTGGGGTTGAATTGTCTTCCCATTGTGCTGTTTCGTTTTGAAGCTAGAGTTTAGACTGCTGCGGTGCTGTCACCGTCATCTGACCTGAGGTCACCAGTTGAGAGTGGCTCAGGGGGTGTAGTGAGCTCACGCCACCAGCCTTTGCCCCTCCTGGGCTGTGCCAACCTGCTGCAGCCGTCTGGGAACCAATGGTGTCAGGTACCACAGGAGATGCATGTGTTTATTTTAAGCAGCAACATTAGGAGAGAGTCAACCACGCGCCACTGGAGCCATATCTGAGGACTGCTACAATTGCTGCAAAATCGCTCTTTCTCCTCAACTGCAACTGTGCAATTAAAATATTTGTTAATGAAAAGTATTTCCTGGGGCCCGGCCCGTGGCCGAGTGGTTAAGTTCACCTGCTCCACTTGGGTGGCCCAGGGTTTCACCGGTTCGGATCCTGGGCACAGACCCAGCACTGCTCATCAGCTCACTTTGAGGTGGCGTTCCACATGCCACCACTAGAAGGAGCTACAACTAGAATATACAGCTATGTACTGGGGGGCTTTGAGGAGAAGAAGAAAAAAAAGATTGGCAACAGACGCTAGCTCAGGGCCAATCAAAAAAAAAATTCCTGCTTTTAGTTAATAATATAAAAAAAGAGAATCATCAGCACACTGGATAGAGAAGATAATGAACTACTTTATGTTTCTTTCCCGTGTTTACTTTTTAAATAATTTTGAGATGAATTAGTGACTTTAAAGACTCCGGGAAGCTCACACAGCTGAACAGAACTTTTATCTTACTTCTGTATTTATATCTATAATATAAGAGTAGCAAATATCCAGTCAACCCTCTTGAGATGTTAGGAATTTTGGTTGAGAATTAGGAAAAAGAAAAAAAAATCGTGGTTTGCATTCATTAATAATGGTCAACCTGTTTCCACCCTGAAAATAACTCAAAAATGATAAACTGAGCTAATATCCATTAGTATGTTATCACCTCCTTTAAAGAATCACTCATGCATGGAGACAAGCGCCCCTTGATACTCAACGGCCTGCAGGTGGCTGAAGGAGCTCCGACAGGAATGAGGACAAAGCAGCTGTGAGAAGCCTCAGGCTGTGAGAGCTTCGTCTCCGTTTCTTCTCTTGTTCTGCGTGTTTTCCTTCCCTCTCTGTTCACCTTCTTTCTATGTGTCCTCCCTTCTCCCTTCTCACTGCGGGGGGACCACAGCTGCATGTCACCGACGTCTGAACTGGGAGCCGCAGCCCTAGGCGCTCTGGACAGCTGTTCCGTGCCTGGATGTCTGGGCCCGAAAGTGCTGACACTTGTCCTGGAATTGTCTAGGGGCCGCTGTCAGAAATCAGTCACCCCACCTGTGCGGGTACGTCTGTGGACCTTCAGTTCTCTTTTGCCCTGTGTGTATACCCACTTGCCAATACCACACATACTGATTCCTGTAGCTTTATTCTAAGCTTTGAAATCAAGTAGGGTCGGTCCTACTTTCTTCTCCTTTTTGAAAATCATTTTGGCTGTTCTGGGTCCTTTGCTTTGTTGTATAAATTTAGATCAACTTGTCAATTTCTACAAGAAAATCCTGCTCATATGTTTACAGTGATTCTGCTGAGTCTGTACCTCCATTTGGGGAGAATTGATGTCTTCAAAGTATGGCGACTTCTAATCCATGAGCAAACATCTCTCTCCATTTATTTCGGTTTTGTTTGTTATCCTTTCTCAGTGTTTTGCAGTTTTTGTCATACAGAACTTGTACACATTTTTATTAACATTTATACCTAAGTATTTAAATGTATTGTTGGTACCATTGAAAACTGTATTCTTAAATTTCAATTTCACGTCGTTCGTTGATACCATGTAGAGTTACAGTTAATTTTCTATCTCCACTGTGTATCCTGCAAGCTCGCCAGAGTCACTTGTTACTGCTACTTAGTATTCCTACCCAGACAATCATGTTGTCTGCAAATACAGACAATTTTAATTTCCCCTCCAATCTGCACGCCTGCTCTTCCTTTCTCTTGCCGTGTTATACCAGCTGGAACCCCTGTTAGATGCTCGGCAGGAAGCGTGAGACAGACGTCCTTCGTGGTCCTGGTCTAAGACCACAGCACGTGAGGTCAGCTGTGGGGCTTCACGGACGCCCTTCCCCAGGTCAAGAAACTTCTCTTTTCTTTCCAATTTGCATGCTTTTTCATAAATGGATGTTGAATTTTTTCAAATGCTTTTCCTTTACATTTCGAAATGATCACACTACTTTTCTTTTTTAGTCTGTTAATACAATGAATAAAAAACCAACCTTACATTCTCAGGATGAACCTCACTTGGTCATATCTATCTTATATGTTATCAGGTTTTATCTACTAATACTTCATTAACGATTTTGCAATTGTCTTTATGAGGACATATGTCTGTAATTTTCTTATAATGTATTTGTCTGTTTTTTATTTAATCGGGGTAATGCTGGCCACACAAGTTATTGGGAATCTTCCTTTCTCTTCTGTTTTCTGGATGAATTTCTCAAGCATTGGCTTTCTTTCTTCTATGATTATTTAGTAGAATTTTCCGGTGACACCACATTGACCATGAATATCTTAGTTGAAAGGATTTTAAGTACAAAGTCAGTTCCTCTGATAGATATGGGAGATGTTTCTCTGTGAGCGGGCTTTGGAGGTTTGTGTCTTTCAGGGTATTTGTACGTTTTGTCTAAATTGTCACATGTATTGGCATAAAGTTTTCATAACACTAACTTACTGTCCTTTAAATGTCCGTGGTATGTAGGGTTGCCAGACTTAGTATAATAATAATGATTGAACTTCAGATAAAAGAACAAGTACTTTGTCAGTGTGGGTTTGTCCCATGTATGTTGTTATTTGAAGTTAAAATTTACCTGAGTGTGCCCCATTTCATCTGAAAACCCCCACAAGATATCTAATAAAACCTCTTCTTTCAATCTTATATTGTTAATTTGTCTCTTCTCTCTTTAATTTTCATTATCAGTCTGGCTAGACATTCATCAACTCTATGGATCTTTATAAAAAATCGACTTTCCATTTCACTGTTTTTCTCTAGTACTTTTCTGTGTCAATTTAATTGATTTCTGTCCTCTCTGTTACTTCCTTCTTTACGGTGCTTTGGGTTTAATTTCTTCTCTTCTACTAGTTTATCGGGTAGGATCTTCAATAACTGATTTTGCGTGTTTTCTGCTGTAAGCCGTGGGTGGAGACATGCTCCTCTGAGCAGTGAGGCACCTGTGTCCTCAGGTTCCCTCCTCTGAGATGCTCTCTATTCCCTCTAGCTTCCTCTTTGACTCATGGATTATTGAGAACAGGGTCATTTAATTTCCAAACATTTGAGAATTTTCCAGATATTTTTCTGTTACCAGTTTTTAGTTTAATTCTGTCCTGATTAGAGAACATACTTGGTGTGATTTCAAATTTGTAAAATTTGCTGAGTTTTGTCTTATGGCATCGAGCATGGTGTATCCTGGGAGTGGATCCAGTGCACTTGGAGGAAGTGCATCCTGCTCTTGTTGGTGGATTGTTCTGGAAATGTCCTTCAGATGAGGAGGTCCAGTTGGCTGACGGTGCTCCTCGCTTCTTCTCCATCCTTGCTAGTTTTCTATCTAGTTGCTATATTGATTACTGATAGGCGCTGAGAGCTCCAAACTTAAGTGGCTCGCTTCTCTCTCCGTCAGTCCTTGTTTTTGCTCCGTGCTGTCAGAAGCTCTGTTGTTGACACACACGCTTTTGGAATTAATCCTAGGGAACCGACCATTTGGTGCCAGGTAACGGCTTCTTTCTCCAGCAGATGTCCCCGGGGAGAAGGGTGAGGTGGGCCATTAGGCCTCTCCCCAGTGGAGGTGCCTCCAGCCCCACGTGCCCCGAGGTGGTACAGGCTCCTTTGAGTCCTGGTAGAAGAGCCCAGAGCAGCTGCGGGCCCCCTGTGTGTGGCTCCCTCCCCTGGGCCCATGGGGTCTGTGGCTGGGGGTCAAACATTTCAGCTCATCTTCTCACCACTTCCAGGATGCAGGTGTTGCCTTCACCCTCCTGGAGGGCTGACCTTTCTCAGCTCTCTGGCCACCTGCTTTCCTTGTCCCCTCGGGTCTCGGGTGGACTCGGGTGACTCTGTAGTTTATCCAGCGTTGCTGCTGTCGGGATGGGAACAAAGCCCTTCCCCTCTCTCTACCGCAGAGGCAAGCAGAATTCCTCTCTGCCTTATTTCTACTTGAATAAACAACCTACCGTGACACATAAAGCCCTCCTGGCCTTTTCGCCACAAGCGTGGAAGTGCTCAGAGAGAGACTTTGTAATCTATTGTCCTTCCTGGTAGTTACACGCTTTCCTTGCCTGTATTGATTGAAATCATATCCCTCAGAGAGGCGTGGTGATTTAAAGAGTTACGCTAAACTTCAAAAGAGCTTTATTTGACGCTTTGAATTGATTCTTTTACATGAACCATTTCACTGATTATCAACAGAAGTATGATGAAAAAGATTTGCTTACACAGCACTTAATAACTGGAATGTGTAGGAAGAAATACATGTAGAGAGCGTACCTTGGATCCACATGGGACAAACGTTAAATAGGCAAATTTAGTTCTAATTTGAGTAAAAAGAAAAAACGCCCAGTTTTTCAAGTGATAGCTTTCACGCGTGTCGTGTGATGAGGTGGGTCCTCCAGGCTGACGGGTGGACATCCTCACCCGCAGGTCTCTTCAGGTCTGAGCACAGCGACTCCTCCCCTCATGAAGGAAGCGTTCTTCATTCCTGCACATCCCTGCACAACCCCCTGCATGCCCTGACTCACCCGCCACTGGATGAACGATTACTAAGATAAACACACACTCTCTAAATACCGTCCCTCAGGTGATATTTACCAGGCATATTTATTATATGCATGTAACCGACACATATTTATTATTGCCAACTAATTTCAGAGTCAAAGGCACTTGGAAGCAGATAAACCTGGCAGACACCACTCTAACCAAATGTGCAGCATTAGCACCACCACTGAGGGGATCCTATCCTGTTGCTCCCTGCTGCCTGAGGAGAACTCAAGGCTGCTTCTGCAGTGTTCCTGCCCCAACTGTTTGTTCCAAATCTCATCAGGGAGAGGCAGGCAACCACTCCAAATTGAGGGGAATTAAGTAAAACAACCATCCTGGACTTTTCAGAAATGTCAGTGTAATGGAAGAGGAGAAGGCGGGACTCATCAGCTTGAGGACCACAGGGACGGGAGGCTGAACTTGACGCCAGGTCGGGGATGGATCCTGGAGAAGAGAAGGTGCCCGGAGGAGTCGGGATACGTAGGAGGACGTCCTGGTTACTAGGAGATACGTGCTGGAGTATTTAGGGGAATTGTCTTGACGTCTGCAAATAATGCTCAAAGTATTCAGCAAAAATCCTTCAAAATGGGTAGATAGATTAGGAAGTGAGGGAATGAGAAATCAAGAAAATGTGGTAAAACATCAACAATCTGTAAGTCCAAGTGATGGGCAAACGGGTGTTCTGTGCACAATTGGGACGACTTTCTGAAGTTCGAATTTGTTCTGCATAAGATGTCAGAAACAAGTTAATTCAAGCAAAGAGACAAAAATGAAAGGACTGACTGCCTTCACGTCAGGCGTTTTTGCTGGAAGGAATGATCTTTATGCTGGAAATATGTAGCTTGAAGTGAAATGATGGGTATGCCATGGGCAAAATGAAGAATTTTAAACACAAAAGCCTGCAACCACACAAATTTAATTCTGGGTTATTGGAGAAGGCTGGTTCTAAGAAGCAGGAGGATTGCTTTCATTTTGAGAGGAGGGGGTTAACCTGTGAAAGGCTATAGCTCAGCTGGGAGTTAGAACCTGCATTTCTTCACAGATCTGAATTTGGTGATTTAGATACAAGCTCAATTTTGTGCCTTTGGATCTAGCTTTTCATACACAAGTGTAAAATATTTTATTCACCTAAAAATATAAAGGAAATTTCATTTCTTTAAAGCAATACATGTGTCTTTCAATTCAGAGAGGCCAGATCATAAATTAATCCATACTGGTGAGGAAGCAGAGAATTATTACCAGAGAATGATTACTAATTACATTAACAGGGAATAACCGATAATTAGATACTCACTAAACACCAATATTATCCCAGTTTTCTGCAGAAGAGCAGACTCGCTCTCAGGAATGACTCCCCTTGCTAGTGTCAGGAATGAAGTCACTCCTGTCACTCTCAGCATGAGTACCACTGCCGTTCGTGTCAGGAACCAGTACTACCCCCACGGTCCAGAGGAAGGCACCTGCTGCTGTCAATCTCAGAAATGGCTCCCACTGAGACACTTCGTCTCAACAAAACAAGCCTCAAAAGGAACTCACTATGGGAGCGAGCATACACCTCTCCCAACAGCAGACACATAAGGTGCTTCCACCAAAAATTTTCAGGGGCAAGTCCAATAACCTACGTATATAAAATATATAAAGTAATGATAGGCTGAAGTCACAGCCTGGGGAAGATTACGTGCAGCAATGCTGGCTGACAGGTGTCCCTGCTCCACAGCTGAAGAGGTGGGCGGACGTGTGCAGACATGTTTAACGCAGCCGGATTCTGCTCTGTTTATCAGAAGATGTGCGATGTTGCTTCCTGAACTTTTCCCTAACATCTGTAATTACCTGATATTTAAAGAACATGCCACTGGAAGGATTTAATTTTTTCCAATGTTACAATTTCTTACTTGTTACAGCTTTTTTTCCCCTTCCCGTTACGTGATCAATTAAAAAGAGTCCTTCACAGTCAAGAGTCTGAAAGCAACTCTTGTAGCCAAACCCTCTTTCTTCCTTTCTCTCTCTTTGAATGTCCTATATGGATACAAATAATCCTGGATGCTGATTCCTTCAAGTGTTTACCTCCTTGTCCCTGAAACTTCCTTTCTTCCTTTTGGGGAACTGGCATCTTCCTGTTCAGAACCGCTGGCTGTTTGATAACATGAATCTTTAGATGCGTAGCATCTAAAGATGAACACTTTGGTGTCAACCTTCCTTCTCCCATGAAAGCATTTGCTTCCTGCACAAAATTGATGAAAGTTAAACGATTACGTTAAATAAAATGCAACCAAGGAAACATAAAATTAAATTAAAAAAATAGAATAGTATCAGAGTAGGATCTTAGAGAAGACTCAGTCAAAAGTACATTTGTAGATGAGGGTTGTGTGAAAAAAATCAAAGGGAAATAACAACGAGTGATTTTGTTCTTAGTCTGGGAAGAGGATTGGCCAGGATGGGGACAAGACGTGGGTGAGGAAGCTGTGTGACCTTCCACCGCCCCTCCCTCCTGGGCATCTTCTCCATTCACCCACTCTCTTGTTCTGGGTTCACTTAACAAACTAGTTCTAGGTAAGGCATTTGGCAAATCAAGACTAGAGATCTGCATAAGTGGTTCTGATGGTAGAACATTTTTCTCATGGACACTAGTGTTGACTCCTCATGTTTTTGAGGTCATCAACCACAGCAGTTAGTCTTTGTAGCATATTTTGACATGAAGGATCGTGATGTCTCCAGCTTTATTCTTTTTTCTCAGGATTGCTTCGGCTGTTTGAGGTCTTTTTTTGTTCCATATATTTTAGAATTCTTTATTCTATTTCCACGAAGAATGTCATTGTGATTCTGATTGGGATTGCATTGAATCTGTAGATTGCTTTAGGGAATATGGACTTTTTAACTATGTTTATTCTTTAAATCCATGAGCATGGAATATCTTTACATTTCTTCATGTCTTCTTCAATTTCTTTCAATAACGTCTTACAGTTTTCAGTGTATAGGTCTTTCACCGCATTGGTTAAACTTGTTCCTAGATATATTATTCCTTTAGCTGCAGTTGTAAATGGGATTATATTCTTGACTTGTTTTTCTGCTAGTTTGTTATTAGTCTATAGAAATGCAACTGATTTTTGCAAGTTGACGTTGTACCCTGCAACTTTGTTGTAGTTGTTGATTATTTCTAGCTGTTTTTTTGGTGGATTCTTTAGGGTTTTCTGTGTATAGAATGATGTCATCCTCAAACAGCAAGAGTTTTATTTGTTAATTTCCAATTTGGATGCCTTTTATTTCTTTTTCTTGCCTAATTGCTCTGGCTAAAACCTCCAGTACTATGTTGAATAAGAGTGGTGAGAGTGGGCACCTTTGTCTTGTTCCTGTTCTCAGAGGGATGACTTTCAGTTTTACCCTGTTGAGTAGGATGCTGGCTGTGGGTTTGTCATAGATGGCCTTTATTACGTGGAGGTACTTTCCTTCTCTATCCATTTTATTGAGAATTTTTTTTAATCATAAATGGATGTTGGATCTTGTCAAATTCTTTGTCTGCATTTATTGAGGCAAATCAAAACTAGAATGAGATACCTCACACCTATCAGAATGGCTGTAATTAACAAGAGAAGAAATAACAAGTGTTGGAGAGGATGTGGAGAGAAGGGGACCCTCATACGCTGCTGGTGGGAGTGCAAACTTGTGCAGCCGCTATGGAAAATAGTATGGAGATTCCCCCAAACTAAAAATAGAAATACCATATGAGCAGCTATCCCACTGCTGGGTATTTATCTGAACAACAGGAAATCAACAATTCAAAGAGATCTATGTGTCCCTATGTTCATTGCAGCATCATTCACAATAGCCAAGACATGCAAGCAGCCCAAGTGCCCATAAAGGGATGAATGGATAAAAAAGATGTAGTGTGTATATATATATATATACACACACAATGGAATAATACTCAGCCATAAAAAAAGACAAAACTCTGCCACTAGTGAAGGCATGGATGGTCCTTGAGGGTATTATGCTAAGCAAAATAAGTCGGACAGAGAAAGACAAACACCCTATGATTTCATTCATATGTGGAAGAGAAACAGGCACGTAGATAAGGAGAACAGATTGTGGTTACCAGAGGAGGAGGGGGTAGGCGGAGGGTGAGGGGGTGAAAGGGCACATGTATGGTGATGGATGAAAACTGGACTATTGGTGGTGAACACAATGCAGTCTATACAGAAACAGATATATACTAATCTACTCCTGAAATTACACAATGTTATAAAGCAATACGACCTCAATAAAATAGTTAAGTAAATAAGTAAGCAAAGCAGTTGGTTTTCTTTTCCCTAATCCTAACTAAGCTGTAAGGGGCCCCCGCCTGCAGCAGGCACTGTGTTAAGTGGGTGCACCTTTTATTTAATGCTAACAACTCTAAGGGATGCTATTATTTCACTCAACGCTTCACAGACGAGGAATTGAGGAAAAGCATAGTTACATGATCCATTAGTTAACATCTTCTCGGTGGCAATCCAGTCCAAAAATTAGTGATTTATTTAGCTCTTGATTCTGTGGTTGGACAACTTGACCTGAGGTCTACTGGACTTCTTCCCGTGTCTACGGACAGAGAGAGGGAGGAGACAGGGCGGGAGATGGAGAGAGACATTGACAAGGCTAGATAGGAAGATTGTCGACACTCGGAGATGCATTGGAGACGTGATTTTAAGTCTTGTTTTTCAATACAGTTTGCAAATTCAAATTGAATTAACAGAAAAAATAAAATGAAATAATTCTGAAAAAAATTGGTGACATTCTGATAAAAATGATCCACCCTAATACCCTAATAAGCATTATTTCACGAAAGATCCTGCTATACTTAAGAAAATAATTCTGCAAAATATTCAGTGATTAGAGCTGTTTTCTTCAAATGGTTCTCATTTTGAACGTACCTATCGACTCTCCTCCACAACAGGTGAGAACATTGAAAAGTAACCTCCACAGAATCTTTATTTCACTTCCTGATTTGCGCAAGTGGCATTTTTACTTTTGCGTTTCAAGATGCCTGACATTTACATTTTTACCCTGCATTGATTATTCATAGTTTAGTCTTAGTGTATTTTAAATTACTTCAAAGTGATGAGTGCAAGTTTTTTTCCAGTTATTTTACATGACTTCATTATTCTTTAGTTATTATTTTATTTATTATATGATTTTTTTGGTGTACTTTTAAGACAGATTCTTGGGTTTATAAGCTTGAGTCCAATTCCTCTATAATTTAGGGAAACTGGAGTGTGTCTAAAGTGCTCTCATTTCTTCTGTCATAGATGCTTTAGTGACGTCTAGACTTGGCAGGGATTCCCCTTTGCATGTTGAATTCTAAATTTATTTTATAATTATTTCCCCACTTAATTCAGCATACATCCAGGTTATTCTTGGGCTGAAGGTGTTGTCTGGCGTGTTTCCTGGGAAGAGGTATGCCCTTGTAACTTGCAGACATAATTTAGTTCACAAAATATTTAGTCAATGGGATCTTTAAAGATTGTTTTCTGCTCTGTGTTTTTCAGAAACGTCAACAATCTTTCCTATAATCATGTTTTTCTTTTAAATGTGGCGCTTGTCTCTGCAGTTTCTGTTTCTCTCCCGCTCTTTCCTGAGGTCCATGAGCTCCCCTTTCATCTCTTTCTATGGTCCTATAACCTCGTCCTTCAATGCACATGGCTCTTTTTGATCAGTACTTGGAGATGCCCTTGTGTGAGACCGTGGGGAGCTGGTCCTTGGATGCTCCACCCGGTGGCTCCCTGGAAACTGTGCTTTGTCTCCTGCGTTCTGCCCTCCTTTGGTGTTGGGGCTGGTCACCCAGAGATCCACTGCTGGCGGGTTTTCCATTATTTTCACCTAATTCTGTTTCATCCTTTGCTGGTGTTTAGGGTGGTGTGTGGGGGTCTGGAGGTGGCAGTGTCAATTCCATCAGTCAAACTTGTGTTTGGGTTCATTTTGTTGTGAATCCCTCACCCAGCCTGCGCGACCTCTGCCTCGGGGCGTCTGTTCACCTTGTACCTTTGCTAGTCATTCTTCATGGCATATCGTGCACAGAATGCATGTGGCCGTTTCTTTATTTCCTTGAAAATAGGTTTTTCCTCTGTTCTTTTCTTTTCTTCTCTTTTGTTCAGTGAATGAGACAGATTCTTTGAAATTCTCTGTGAAAAACATAATATTAAAAAAATAGTGCCATATTAGCTCCACATATCACGGCCAGGTGATTCCTAGGCAGGACTCATGATTTCCCCCAGAATGGAGTGAGATTATTTCACTCACAATCGATTATGCTGTCCTTCCAGACGCTGCTGATTAAAGAGGGAAAAGGGGCCTCGTGCCATTGGCGGGTGAGAGCTAGCTCCGAGTCTGCAGGAAGCTGCACGGCATCCTGTCGGAAACTCGCATACTGTGGGTCAGATACACACTGACACTCTTCGTACTGGAGCTCATTTTCCATCAAAATGTGTTTTAATTTTCACTCTACCCTTTTTGTCTAAGACAGTCAATCATGAATAGAGAAAGAAGATTCGGTTTTCAGGGACAAATGAAGTCTGCTGGAGCCTATTTGTATTATTCTTGCTCCTGCTGATGAAAGTACCATCTGCCTCAAAGTCATTTCAACAAAGGTGCCTTCCAACCTTAGATCTGTTTAAATTAATGTCGGGGCTGGTTTGCAAAGGAGATTTTGAAATGAAAACAAAGACCTATCTAAAGGGTCTATTTTCACTGTCAGAAATTTAAATGCCCCTACATTTTTATAGACTTACCTGCCTTTCTGTGGAAGATGCAAATGTACGTCCTTTAATGCGTTCCACACCGTGGAACAAGTTAACATGTCAATAGCTATAGAACTTAGTAACTTATTTTATTTTGCTGAGGAAGATTTGCCCTGAGCTAACACCCATGCCAATCTCCCTCCATCTTTTAGTATGTGTGTCGCCAGCACAGCATGGCTCCTAACAGAGCAGTGTAGGTCCACACCTGGGAACCAAACCTGGGCCACCAAAGTGGGACACACTGAACTTAACCACTAGGCCAGTGGGGCTGGCCCTGGAACTCATTCTATGCTCTTCATGGTTGAATAGTAACAAAGAATGTCATTAGCGCAATCATTTTACCCTGTATAAACTCCCGCCACTCAACGAAAATAATAACAGCAAACAAAGCCAACGAACTCTGCTCGCAGAATACGGCAGTTACATATTGTCTCCCTTTCCTGTTAGTATTTTACTTTCTTAGAGAATCACTGTAAAATGGCTTTCTTTAAGGTGGCTTCATCAGTGAAAAGCATCAGTGACAGTTACCTGGCTGGTAGGAGTCTCTTCAAGTCCATGTGTCGGCCATATGATGACTCTTTTGTCCCCAAACGCTTGGCTTTTCCAAGACCGGAATGATCAGTGCAGAGCATCATTGGGAATCCTACACTTCGTTGACTCTGGGTCATTCTGAGATGGATCACCAGTTGCTGAGCCAGCTGAAGAACCATATCAACTTACAATTACTGACTTCACTCTGTGTAACTCACCCTTGGAACATACTGAATGAGATCCTGGGATTGACCTATTCCCATCTCAGTAGTTGAGATCTCGGGAACTCACTTTAGGCAAAATCAGACATCACTGGCTCTCTCCATTCTAAGAGAAATTTTGGAAACTTTCAAATACTAGGAGAATTGTGGAATAAACAAGAATACAAGGCTGACCCCAGGACCTCATAAATCTCTCTTACTAACAGGTGTTGGTTTTTCAATGTCAACTAGTGTGGCTAACATTCACCTAGGTTGTTATTTGATCAGGATCCCCCGTATGGTAAGTTAATTAAGTAAATCTTATGAATATAAATTCCTCAAGCATTAATAATGAGTAGGAATTCAATAAAATAAGCTTTAATGAGCCTGCACTTTGTGGCAAGTTCTGTCATGTGTTGGGCACAGAATGATCGTTTTTGTTCCCTCATCCCTTGAGTTACTCAGAGTGTGGTAAACGTTCCATCAACATTGAGGAATCTCAGGCTTGAACAAGTGGCTTCCTCAAACATAACAGTGTGGCATCAATATCCTTGTTACAGTCCCTCAGTTTAGGGACTGACATTCTCTTGATTCTGGAGAGACGGCAGCGTATAAGAAGTGAAAGCAATCTTGCAGTGGGCTGGAATTTGAGGGGCTAGAACTTAAAGACGTGATGATCCATGAGGATGTGGATCCTGTTCTGAAGTCAGCAAGAGCAAAGGAAAGTCAGTCTGAGGCCCAGCCAGGAAACGCACGAGAAGGTGTTTAACCACCTGGAGTAGATTTTGAGGAGGTACTATTTTCATTCATTTTATACTAAAATTCTACTGAAAAATCAAAACTGAAAAAGAATTTAAGGGAATTTTTTCTGCAAGGTATTTTCTCTTTTCTATACTCCTTGGTTACCGTCCCCAATACTGAAAGTGACATGGGACTCTAATAGCCAAGACTGGCCCCTGCCATTGCCTGGAAGTACGATGGGGTTTGTTTTCTGGTGGCAAACAGGTGTGTCTGTGATTCACAAAGGGCTATTTCCATTACCAGCAGGGAAAGGAGCAGAGAGGGTAGTTAACCATCTTTTATTTCAGTTTGTTTCCTTCATATTTTTTATTAAATTAAAATCTACATGCAACAAATTACACAATTTGATATATTTGATGAGTTTGGGAAAATGTATACACTCATTTAATTAGCACCACAATCAAGATACAGAATGTCTCACTACCCTAAGAAGTTTTATTTTGGCTTTCCCCAGGAAAACACAACCACAGTGTTAACCCTTGTTCTCAATGTATCACTGTAGATTCATTTGCCTGCTTTGGGACTTCATATGGATGGAGTGTATTTGCGTGTGTTCACGTCTATGTGCATACACGTGGGTGTGCGTGTGAGTGTGTGAGTATGTGCATGTGCATTTGCATGTTTTAACTTTCTAATATTGGGTACTTTCCTACATGTTTCATGGTTATGGACTCATGCGAATTCCTTGATAGTCAGAGAGCATAAAATGTATTACTCCAGCCTTTTGAAATTTACTGAGACTTATTTTACTGCCCAGCACATGGTCTATTTTGGGAACATTCCATTTTTACTTTAATAGAATGAGTATTCTACAGGTTTGCATGAGATGTTCTAAATATTTCAATTAGGTCAAGGTGATTGATAGTCTTGCTCATGTATTTTGTGCCCTCACTGAATTTTGTCTGCGTGTTCCATCAATTACGGAGACAGGGCTGTTGGCATTGCCCTCTGTGATGTGTATTTGTCTATTTCTCCCTTTGTCAGACAGTTTTTGCATCACATGTGATGAAGCTCCACTAGCAGGTGCACACACATGTTTAAGATTTGTATGTTTTCCTGGTGAATTGATGTTGCATCATCATTAAATATCTCTCTTTGTCTCCAGTAATACTCCCTGTGTTGAAGTCTGTTTCATCTGATATCGATGCTGCCGACCAGCTTTCTCGTGCTTACTGTGTGCGTGGTGTATCTGTCCCATCCTCTCTCTTTCAACCTCTATCTTTGTATCTAAAATGGGCAGCATATAGTTGAGTCTTTCTTTTCCATTCCTCCTGACAATCTAGCTCTTAATTAAAGAGCTTATACCACTTACTTTAAATGAATTATTGATATGACTGGACCAGTTTGTTATTTGTTTCAATTCAACACATCTAATGTTTTTTCCGCTTCTCTTTCTTAGCATTTTGGGTACTTTTTTTAAAAAAAATTCTCTTTCAGTTCCTCCAAAATCTTTACTTATAACCTTTTAAATTGTGTTTGCTACCTAGAGTTATTGACATACAATTCATTGCAAACTTAAGAATTTTTCAATGGTGACTTCTATTTATTCTGTGCTATAGTTGTCATCTGTTCTATATATGCATATGTTATAAATCATGCCATTTCATTTTACTTGCATTAAACAGAAATTTGACTTTAAAGAAATTAAGAGAATTTTTATTTATACTTTTCTATATTTGCCATTTGGGTGCTTCTCTTCCCTGCTTGTAGACCCCAATTTCCACTGGGGTTCATTTCCCTTAAACCTCCTTCTAGAATGCACACAAGATTTTTGCTGGATACAGAATTCCAGGTTGCCAATTTCGCTTTTATTTTTCCTTCATCACTTGAATGTGTGCTCCTTTGCCATCTGCTGTCTTCATGGTTCATGTTTGCGATGGTCTTCGTCTTCCAGCTGCTTTCAGATGTCCCCTTCATATCCAGTTTTCAGCTATGGGACTACCACGTGCCAGGTATGGTGTTCTTTTTATGAAAACTGCACAGGTTTTGCTGAGTTTCTGGAATCTATAAGTTGATATTTTCACTGAAGTTGGAAAATATTCAAACATTATTTAAAAAAATTATTCACCCAAATCTCTCTCCTCTTCTGGAACTTCAAGAATACGCATGTCAGACCACACGACAGTGTCCTACAGGTCACTCATGCTCTGCTCGTGATTCTTCTGTCTTTTATCTTCTTCTTCAGATTGGATAATTTCTCTTGATCTGCTTCAATTCACTGTCAATTTCACCTGTCACCTCCACTTGGTTTTTGAATTCATAAATATTTTAAAAAAATTTCTTATATGCATGTTTTGTTTCTGGAATCTCCATTGAGTTCTTATTAAACTTTTTATTTCCATGCTGAGGTTCCCCATCTGTGCATTCATCATGACATCTTGTCATTTAAGTCCTTTAAAATGCTTGGAAAGCTGTGTAACCTCAGCACATGCTAACTGCACATCAGAGTCATCACATGGCTTGTTTTTCTTGACCATTTTTTCTCTTGACACGGGCCATTTTTTCCTGTGTCCGTTTATATCTAACAATTGTTTTTACTGTAAACTAACCATTGTGGATGGTTTGATGAAGAGACTGAATTTTGTTACCTCCCTCAGAAGAGCGATGAGGCATTGTTTTATTATAGCTGGCACTTAAGTGGCTGGCTGATCACCTTGGACTTAAAAAAGATAAGGATCAATTTTTCTTGAATTTTAGCATGAATCTTTAGTTCCATTTGGTGTTTCATCCAAAGCTGGGTTGTTACTCACCATTCTAACTTGGCAGGATTTGAACTCCAAGTTCCGCCCTTCTGTGGTGGGCGCCAGCTGAAACCTCAGCTCAGATGGACCAGGACTACGGATCTTGCTTTCCACCCAGCTTTCAGACTCGTTCTCATGTGTTTAAAGTTCAGAGGTCAGCCAAGGATTTGTGGGGAGCCTATAAAAAATTTGAAGCCCCATCTATGTTTTTCCTCTTCTTCCTCAGGTTCTAGCCATCACAGCGAGCCAAAACTTTGTTCTCAGACATCTCCAGGTGACAAAACTGGGTTTTGCTTGTGTTCTGGCCACTCCACACCTTAGAACTGGGGAGGAATCTAAGAGGAAGCCACATACAGGGAGACCTGCCCCACGTGTCCTTCTTCCACAGGGTGACATCCCAGCTTCTGCCTGCTTTTGTCCTACTCTGCCTACAAATTCTTCTCAAAAGCATTTTCTAGAATCTATAATTATTATCTTTGGGATACAAGTCATCACCTGAGCTGGAATTCAACCTTATTCCGAGCAGTGGCATTGCTTCACTACTCTCCTTCAGTGCTTGATAAGACTTGGTTCCCCAGGCTGGTTTACAGGAAGGGAGCATCTCCTGTGGGCCTCCAATTAAGTGTGAGCAGAGCCTCCATGTGCTGGGCTATCCGGATGTGCAGATGGC
Source organism: Equus quagga (assembly GCF_021613505.1). Classification (NCBI taxonomy): domain Eukaryota; kingdom Metazoa; phylum Chordata; class Mammalia; order Perissodactyla; family Equidae; genus Equus; species Equus quagga. Next base: position 31,476,424 of record NC_060283.1, on the reverse strand, counting down.
CATTAGGCTACTCTTGGTGTACTGATTATTAAATAACTGTGGGGTCTTACTCAGTCCAATTTCTCATCTCGTTTCAAATGCCCTAAGCTGTAACATTAGATGATTGAACCAGTCCTGCAGCAAGCACCGAGGTTTGACTTCACTGCAGACACTTCAGCCATGTGTCATGGTGGCTGATGCTCCTTTCACTCTAAGAGCTCTCCTCACTCCTCATGTCATCCACTCAGCCCTTAAATGTATTTAGTGATGGCTCACATCCCCAGATGGCAATAAATAAACAGGACAAGAAGCAAAGTTCCTGTCCTCCTGAACTCTAGTGAATTCAAGAGGCTGTCAATAAATAAACACAGAAATGCAATCACGGGGAAAATAGTCTGGCTTGATGGAGAGTAACTGGTAGAAAATCTTGTAGTTTACAAGAGGGACTTGCAAACTCTTTTATACAGAGAGAAAAAATAATTTAAAACATCAGCTTTTGGGGCTGGCCCATGGCCTAGTGGTGAAGTTTGGCGTGCTCTGCTTCAGTGGCCCTAGCTCGGTTCCCAGTATGCACCTACACCACTTTTCGGCGGCCATGCTGTGGTAGCAACCCACATGCAAAATAGAGGAAGACTGGGACAGATGTTAAGTCCTAGCCCCAAGTACCTCAGAACGTGAACTTATTGGGACGCAAGGTCATTGCAGATGTAATTAGTTAAGATGAGGGCATCTAGTCTCGTCCAAAGTGACAGGTGTCCTTATAAAAAGGCGAACTTGTGCACAAACGCACAAGGGGAGGGAGTGCCACTTGAAGCCAAGGAGGACCAGGGGGTACTCAGCCACTCTGAAACTCACTAGACAGACTTACCTGTGACCCTGAGAACCTGCTCTGGACGGTCCCGCAGAGAGACCCATTAAGTGAAGCCGAACCGCACAAGGGTGTTGGGTGTGGGGTCCTCTTGTCTCTCACAGCCTGGGACTCACGGCCTCACACACGCAGCCTTTGCAGACTCCCTGGTCACTCCGTGACCTACGGGCCAACCTCAGGCTTCCAAGGGACCCCAAAGCATAAAGCCATTACCACAGTTTCTAGAGGCCAGTTATTCGATACACCGCCACGGCCCCTCCTCTCTCAGCCTTTGTGCCACAGAAACAGGAGCATCATTGACACCTCCTCCTAAATGTTTACAAAACTCAGGAGCCCGTGCGACTGACGTTCCTCAAAGAAGTCGTCCAACCCAAAGTGAATTTAAAGGCATATATCTGAGGATTAGGAACTCCTCAGGACTGTTGAAATGTAACTTCCCTTCCTCTCTGTAACCCTAAAGCTTTCTTTCAGCTCACTTCACAGTAGGCCTGCACTGTCTGCTTGTTACAGACGGCTTTCTATGAATCCATTGGTCATTAGAGCTGAGCTCTCTCTGTTTCTGTCAGAGTCTGTGCTCTTTAAACTCACAGCAAGTTGAGGTGACCAGGAGAGAAAAGTAAGCAGATAGACTGTGTACTGCTCAAACTAGTCGTTTTTAATTGGCATAATTCTAAGCATCTTGACAAAGAATTGACCCTTCATAAGTTTCTCTTCCGAGTGTAGGATTGGGACATACTCACCAGGAAGGAGGCTGGGCGCTGGGAAGCTGTCCTTCTTTCTCTCTGAAGGGGCGTCTCTGGTCAGGCCACAGAAGCTGCTTCCTCTAACTCTTATTTCCTTCAGTTTCTCAAGCAGGATTTGGTGAAAACTGCAACTTCCGAGAACTAGCCTCGTCCCAGGTTGCTGTTGGGTTGGCTTGCTTTTCTATGCAGTGTATCAGATACAAGGATTAACTGGAGGGGATTGCAACTGATGGCATTTTCAGGAATCTCCAGGAAATATGTCTCTACAAAATGCAGACAGAGTGTATTTGAGAGGGTTGCTATAATTACAGAATTTTAATGCAACTCAGCTGGGATCCTGAGCTATTTTTCATATACCTGTGGAGACCAGCACCGTCCAGGGTGTAAATCTTCTCAGAGACCCCTCCTCCAAGTCAGAGACTCTCCAGATGTCCCTTTAAGGATTCATCAGAACTTAAATTACACCCCTGATCTGGATTTACTGCAGATCGGCTTCACCTACACGGGGTGTTGCACGTCAGTTCATGGACAGATTGCAAATTTATGGAGCGACTGTGGGCAAGCGGCTGCCTCCTGACTCGTGTGGCTGCTGGAGATTAACTGCTCTCCTCCGTCAGGCAGAAAGGAGTTACAGCCGGTCCAAGGGGCCTCCATAACTTTCTCCATATAGGACTGAATCTCCGTTAGGAACAGCGGCAGCCATTTTCCACCACTTCGTGTACCAGAATGGGTTGGGAGAACTTTGATGTTGTTGCCACGACCATTTGAAGTGATGCAGAAACCAGAGATGACAGTCACCGTCTGTCCTCTGAACAGACACGTCACTTGTCACTTTAGACCTGCTGTCAGTATGACATGTACCTGGCCCGGCCCCGGGCTGAGCGTAACATCCCACAGAACCTCCTGGAGCCCATGGACAGGAGCCTCTGCTTCCATAAGAGGGAGGAGACGGTCATGGTCCACAAAAGGAGGCCGCCATCTCCTGCCCCAGCCATCAAGTGCCCCAACCGAATCTGGGATGTGTGTGAGCCCACACATGAGCTCGTTGTGCGACTTTCAATTTGCCCTGAGACAGAGAGGAGGATCAGAGCTTGTTAATGAACCAAAGTTAAACATCAGGTCAACAGAAGCAGCTTTGAAGCTTCTCTGAGGCCTGCAGCTGCTGGGAGGGCAGAGCAGGCACTGGATCTCAGATCGCCAGAGACCGCCTTCCTGGTGGAGGACATCTGGATCTGGGGTGAGAGGAAACAAAGCTGAGACACAAGGGGGTGGCAAAGCAGAGCCAACACACACATCAGCGAGTGTCCACTGTGCCTGCCACGCGGGAAAAAATGGCTCCTAAAAGAGTGTGGTTCAGCAACTGTGCTCCACACGGCCTCACAGCTCACGAGCATCCCTGGGCGCCTTGTCAAGCCCTAACGCAGGCCTAGCAAATTCTGCTGTAGGTCCCGATTTGCAGAGGAAGCACCTTCACAGAGTGGCCTGCAGAGATGCATGGTTTTCTAAGAAAACGTAAGTGAGACTTTCTCTCGGGCATGGCGTCCACCACCACCTTGTCTTCTCTCTGTCACCTCACCTTATCAACAAGGAAACTTAGCTGATGAGTTTTAAACATCCTTTTAAACTCCCCCATCCTTTCTCCTTGTGAAATGTGGTATTAATTCTTAGACCTGAAAACCCCTGTAAGCAGCTTTGGGTTACGAGTCATCTATGGTGAAGATCTGACGCTGTGAACTCGGGAGGACCTGAACCGTGAAATATCGATCTGGTTTCCATGATGCTCAGAACACTGTGCCCGATGTGTGTGGAGGAGTCAGTAGATGTTTGATTAATTCAGGGAAAGTCATAGCTGTCGCCATGACCATGGTCAAGACTGCAGGTTTAATAGCTAAATCTCCAAGCTCGTCAGAGGAATACACAGCATCCCCTCCCAGGATTTTAAGGCTGATTCCAAACCCAGCCGTCAGGCAAAGAGAGGGGAGGACAGACCCTTTCAGAGGACGACCCTAGCAGAATATGTTTCAATAAAGGCAAAACGATGAATTGCCAGAAAATAAAGAAGCAAGAAAGAATGGGAGGATGAGGTAATAAAACTCTAAGATGTGAGTTTTTCCTAAATTCTGTTGCAGCGTATTACTTTGGATACAAAAAAAAAAAAAAAATCTGGACTAGAATTCCCAGATTATTTCAAAGTGGTAAACAATGTAGAATCAAATCATGCAGAAGTGATCCTGTAGCTCAGGGGATATAGTGGCAATTACGCACTCTTGGTTTTGAAAGATGTTTGTTTACAATGTACCTGGTTTTAGACACAGAATAACCAGTGGAAGAAAAGGCCTAGAGCGTACACATTCCAAACCACAAGAGAGACAGAAATACACGGAACATCACCAAGGAGAAACCAGACCTTCGTCAACTCAACCCAAGAGGAGAAAGAGAAATGAAGAAAAGCGACAAGCAAAACTGGCAAAAGGAACAAGAGTTTGATCAGGAGTCAGGACCAAGAAACTGACTGAGGGGACATGGGAAACTTACCCAGGAAATTAAAAGTTAAAAATTTTTTTCTTTTTCTTTTTTGGTGAGGAAGATTGGCTCTGAGCTAACATCCATGCCAATCTTCTTCTATTTTTTATGTGGGAGGCCACCATAGCATGGCTTGATGCCTGGTGTTTAGGTGTGTAGGTCTGCACCTGGGATCTAAACCCATGAACTCTGGGCTACTGAAGCAGAGCATGGGAACTCAACCACTATGCCACTGGGCTGGTCCCTTAAATTCTTTTTAAAGAAAAATAAAGTAGACACCCTTTCGCTAAGAATTGGCACAAAGGATTAATATTTAGATATTCAACAAAATCTTTGTATTTCAATAAGAAATGGACAAGTGTCTCAAGAGGAAAATGAATAAAGTATATTTGTGCATAATTCAGAGTAAAGGGAATAGAAATGTCCAATTAACGTGTGTGAAGAGGTTCAGTCTCACTAATCAAGTCATACATAATGATAAGAGAAACGCGATTTCTCATTTCATCTCAAAACATGACAGATGTGGAAGTGGGTGCGCTCATATTTTGTTGATGGGACTATGGATTCTTTAAACTCTTTTGGAAGACAACTGGTGACGCCCGTCAGAATCTGAAGTGGTCGTTTTCGTTTACGCCAACATATGGGCCAGCCCGTGAGCTCCATGAGCCGGGTGTGATGTCCTCCACGTTCACAGCGCCTCAGAAAGAGGACGCTCAGCCTTAGACCACAGCAACCTAAAGCTGTGTCTACACGTGAAACCTAAGAAATGATCCTTAATAAACGCAACTTGAAAATGCAGCCAGATACGCACCTCATCGAGCGTGACCCCATCTGGTGCAGGTGGAACGTCCTTAAACAGGCACCAAGCGTGACGTCTGGAGCGCATCTGAGCACAGCTCACGGCCCTTGAGGATGAAGCGTGAGTGGGTCCTTGGCAGACCAGGGGCTGTGGATGCCCCGGGAGCACCAAGGCCGACGTCACACACTCAGCACCAGGGGGAGATTGTGTCAGCGTCTTCACTGAGGACGGCAGCAGAGCCTGGGGTGGCGTCTTGCGTTTCTTCAAGTGCAGCTAACGCGGGGGTGTCACACTGCATGTCTGTTCTCCATGAGCTTTTCTTAGGAAACAAGAAGAGTTGCGGCGGAGGAAGCTCTTTGAACCTCTGCCCTTGGCTCTCGCACACCCTCCCTCCCCTCCCAGTGTTCAGGCGGCCTCGACTGGGTAGGACCTCAAATGCAGGCTCATCTCTCTCTGTGGAACAGAAGTGGACACTCACTGTCTGCAGGGGACACTCACTGTCCAGTGAGTCCATCAGCCTCAGGGTGTGCTGGGTGCCGTGTCCATCATGGTCAGGCCCTTCAACCTTGACCCTGTGACCCTGGACTGCAGGTGCATGAGGGGAGTCATGGGAGGACCCCGAGGAGCTGGTGGCAGCTCACATGGGCACAATGGGGCCATGGGGCAGCAGAGGCCGGGGTGCGGCCTTGCAGAGCCCGAAGCAGCCGTGGGCAGGTAGCTCCTGGTGTTTGAGTCTCTGCACCAACACCAGGTGGGAAACCGAGTCACTGTGGGGCCCGGAGCAGAGGGCCAGGGAGGGCGGCCTTGAGGACGGTGGATGGAGGATTTTGGAGGACTACCTGGGGAGCGGCTTCACCTTTACACCTGGGTGGTGGAGTTGTCCGCTTTACACAGTAATCCTACTGCCTCCTTAGAACTTTGCAGAACCCTCTGGAAGCGCCAGATGACCCCGCCACCAGAGCACTTTCCCCGGAGATGCCTTGATCCCACAAGTACCCCCAGTTCTGATTCAGTCCCAGGACCTTCAGACTGACCATGTCAGAATTAACAGTAAACTATTAAAAATAGTAAACTATTTTTAAAGTTGCATACTTTTTAACAAAACATAACATGTGCTTATTAGAAGAAACCCGGAAAAAATGTTAAAAATCATCGTAATTCCCCCATTACCCACTGGACACATTGTGTCGTGTCTTCCAGAATTTCCTACATTTATATAAACACATTCATAAATACAAATAAACCTAGATTTATGTTTAGATAAATACACATTCAAATTTTCTCAATTAAAATATTGATTTTCCTGATCTTACTTTTATCACTTATGACCAATCTGAAAAGTTTTTAGAATTGATGTTATTCTATTTGAATTCAGACATTTTAGAGCATGAAGCAGCCATTGACTCTGCCAGCACAGCCCCCAGGGAGACCCACCACTGGCTGAGCATGGGCATGCGCCTCAGGGTGTAGCCCAGGGTCTGCACCTGCACCCCTGCACATCTACACCCCTGGGCACCTGTACCCCTGCACTCCTGAGCAGCTGCAGCCCTGCACACCTGCATCTCTGCACCCCTGCTCACCTGCACCCCTGCACAGCTGCAGCCCTGCGCACCTGCACACCTGCATCCTTGTGCACCTGTACCCCGTGTACCTGCATGTCTGCACCCCTGTGCACCTGCACCCCTGCACATCTGTGCTGCCCCACCTGCTGTCCCCCCTGCAGGATGGCTGTGAGCACTAATTCTACTCATTGCATGACTGTAGGATCATAGTGATTGGATGAGCTAAGAAGAAAAGGATATGCACCTGGAGTTGAGTTCAATTTAATAAATTTTTAAGCTATTGCAGAAATCCGAACACATTTGGAGGGTAAAGAAGTAGCCCAAGCTGTCGTGTATCCTCAGAAGACTGCATGATACTCTATTCAGAGACATCCTACCTCGGGCTGATGACGATTTATTACAATGAAATTTAAGCCGAAAGCAAGTGTTTCATTTCATGTCCAGTAAAAACTAATTGAGAATCTGTATACGAAACTTCACTTCATAAAGATGCAAAAGCTTTTTTTTAACTTTTACTTTTTACCAAATTTACCCTAACTCCAAGAGGAGTTCTCCTTCTGATTTGGCAATACACTAGATTATTTTTTAAATATTCTCAAATGAAACTGTAAATACTGAATATTAATAGATCTTTTTCTATCACTCTCATTAAATACCAATGACTGTAACTGCAGATTAATTAGCTATTAACAATTAATTAACTATGCCATTTCTAGAGAAGTTAACATAGTTTCAAGAGTTTTATATTAAGCTTCTATTACTCAGGAGGAACTCAAATTGGAATATTTTCTAAAATCTAATTTTTGAGAATTGAGGCCTTCCAAATATTTTTCATTTTTCATTTATCTAGTCTTGCAGCAATGCATGTAAAATGCTAAATAAATTAGATAGAACTAAAAAAAAAATAAGTTTGCATAATAAGTTATTGCAACTGTAGAGGTAATTTACACTTGAAAGAAGAAAGAATTCAATATAAAAACATACATTTTTAAAGGATGTCAAAGTTCATTTACAAAGCTTATGGCACTTTTTAATCTATTACTGTGGGACAAGGTCTAAAGAGAAAATTTAGAACTGGAAGCGTGCTGACCAAGTGTGAGCTTGTGGAAAGCAGACTCCTGAGAACTGGCTAGAACTGCCTTGCATCTCCTCCAGCCCCTCCTGGGTCAGCCTCGAAGCGTGAGGGGAGGGTGTCTGTGTGTCGCACGCTTCATCTTCACTCGTTCATCAGCATCACGATAATAAAGGTCCGGTTCCTGTCCACAGATATGCAGTGGGGACGGTCACTGTGGCCAAAACGTGGAAAACTGAAATGCATGGGAACTTCGTGTCACAGAGCAGAAGTTGATGACCCTCAACTTCTCAGCAAGGGGAATGAATCGCAGAAGAAAACGTACACAGAAGTGCTGACACTGGGAACTGCCAACCCAGACTACTGTCTCCAGGCAAATAAACACACTCTTTGAAAAGCAATAACTAAGAGAATTTGTCCCCCGTGAACCCACAACAATAGGCAGATGTTGACCCCAGGTGGCAGCTCAGAGTTGTCAGCAGAGCAAAGACTGAAGGAAGAGAGAAACATGCAGGCACAAATACCTATTTGCAGTGTAAAGCAATGTGGTAATGCTTTGGGGGTCTCCGCTCAAACGAAGTTAAAAAAGACGTCAATAATAACACCAACGGCAGGAAGAATAAAGGGGGCTTCTAAGGTCCGTGCATTGTCCATGAAGTGGTATTAAACCCAAGAAGCATGCTATAAAGGCTGCATAAATAGTGAAAGAATATCAACCAGAAGCTCACGAGGCAGAGGAGGAATAGAGTCACTAGAGATGAATCAACACAAAGAAGGAGATGAGGAGCCCAGAACAGGCAGAAGAAAGAGCAAGCAGAGACAGTGGCCCCTAGATGTCCAATATCAGTGATTTTATGGCATGTAAATGGAATAAATACTCCAATTAGAAGGCAAAATTTCTTACTCAGAATAAAAATATAACAAATATATGCACTTAGAGGCTGATCTTAAAATAGTCGTAGAAGTTGAAAGGTATAATGTATATGTTGCATAAATAGCATCAAAAAGAAAAGTGGAGTAGTACACCAGTTTCAGACAATGCTGGCTGATAGGAAAGATATTCCTTGATGCAGAGTGATAAGTGGGCCACTCCACCAGCAAGATGTAAGGGTCCTAAATACGTGTGCCAGAACTGGGAAGAGATTCTTGGGAAGCAGCCAGTTATTTGCACCTGAGCTATTAGTGAGACATCTAATTTAACGAAACATTAGTCACTTTTCCTATCACAGGGCTTTACATTCTCACTTGCCACTGCCAAGAATTAGCAATCTAAACAGAAAAGTGGATAAGAAATCTAAATGGAAAGTGGGCCATGGACCTAAATGGAAGAGTAGATGAGTCATCTAAAGAGGGGTGGGTCTGGTAAAACAAAGAGGGGGTCTCTATTCCAGAAGAAGCACTTAGGAGTGACCTGGGAATGGCTAGGAAAGATGGACATTTGAGAAGGAATCTCCTACAACTGGAGGGCAGATGGAATTGTAATACTCATCTATATCACTCTTTGGAGAAAAAATCAGAAAGAGGAAGAGGGACGATGCTTGAAGGAGTAAATCTGAGTTTTCTGAACTGACAGTTTTCCAGAACCTATTTTAGACATAAATTCTCAGATTGAATAAGTTCTGAGCAAAATAAATAAAAATTAGGCCAAGTTTGAAGAGTAGTGCAACTACAGAACACCAAAGATTGGAATAAAGCCAGCAAGCCACCAGAGGTAATATAATTTTGCTACAAATGAAACAATTTGATTACATGGACAATGGAATTTTTAACACTAACATAAAAGGGCAGAAGAAAATTGAATATGTTCAAAGTTCTGGGGGAGAAAATAACCATTCACCTAACACACGGAAGCTAACATTGGTTTTGTTTAGGATGTAGGTTAATAGACGTGTTCTCAAGTTCAAACACTGCAGAATTTTACCACTCAGACCCTCACTGAGAGAAGTGCCAAATGAAATGCAGAAACTCGAATTCAGCAAGGAAGTGAGCATTGGTTAGCAAAAATTTGGAAAATATTTCTATGTATCTTAACAAGACATTATTGTGGAAAACTTCTTTTTAATGCCCTCATTAAAGTGGTGAGACAATGGGGGAGTTCATTGGAATAATTTGCCTTAAAACCACAAAGGAACTAAAATATGAGGTGACAACCTGGGTATGATCATGGGGGATCAGGAGGAGGAAAAGCATTTTTAGGATGCTGTAGTGTCTGTGAGGGGGCGGGACTAATGAAGAACTCGATGTATTAATAAAGTCGGGGGCATACTTAAGTGTGAAGGGCCAGTATTCTATTAAGATATTGGAGTTATATCTTCCCCAAAGTGGACAGAAAAAAAAGAGAATAAAAATGTGTATTTGACAGAGACGCACTAAAACTGTAGTGATCCTGGGAGTCTGAAAGGAGACGAGGAAAATGTTTTACAAGCAAATGTTAGGCAAAGGAAGCCAGCAGCTGTGGCTGCAGCCTAAATGGAACGCAGCATCCTTATGGACAGAGGGCGTCGGAGCCGGTGATGAAACGCCAGTGTGCCAGGAAAATTCAACCAGCCAACAACAGACCAGTGAAGAGTTTACATGATGACAGGGCAGAATGAAAAAAATTCTCCTTTATCTTGCAAAATTCAACACAACTTTCTTAGGAATTTATGATTCCCACAGAATAAAAATTGCCAAATTTTTAGAACATCTGAGCAGCTTGATTACCAAGCATCATCTAAGAGACACATAGAGACTTCTATAGGTAAAAATGAGAACACGAACATTCTTTGTAGGCATACGTCTATACTGGCAAAACTAAATATGTACTTGGGCAAAATGTAAGTGACCCTCAACAAAATAAACCACATTTTCTGACCATGATGCAATTGAATAGGAAATCAATAAATGAAAAGGGAGCCAAAAAGTGCTATATAGTTTGAAAATAAAACACACACTCATGAGCAAAAGAAGAAATAATGGTGAAAATTAGAACTCAGAATGAAACAGGTCTGAAAATCTTACACAATGTGAGCTGCATCCAAAGGCGGGTTTCGGGGAAATATTTAGCTTTGAATCCATACATTAGAAAATAGGAAAAGTATTTTCCAGCCACGTTCTCAACTAATAAATGCAAACGTATTAACAGAGTTAACCAAAAGGTGGTAGATGAGATAACAAGGTGAGATTAGCAGAAAAATGAATGAAATTACGGAGAAAAATAGAGCACCACCAAACCAGTGACTTTATTTGGACAAGTTAACAAGACAATCCTTTGTCTTAAGAAAGATCAGTGTAAACAAGAGATGAACCTAGAACCAACAGAAAATGCCAAGAGGAAGATAACCAAGCACAGTCATATGGATTGAAGAAAATTAGAGCAAGTTATAAATAATTGGGAACACATTAATTAAAGTGTGTGGATGAAATGGACAATTCATCCAAAGTAGCTTCTGCCCATGTCTGCAGGGTTCTGTCCAGGACCAGGGGTCACTGTGGACGGTCCCAGGGGTGAGGGCACAGCTGTGGGAGCAGGGGAGGTGGCTGTGGGGGTGCTGAGGATGCAGATCCAGAGGAGCAGGGGGAGCTGAGGGTGGGGAGCTGGAGGTGGACACACAGTGCCTCATCTCCACAGGAGGTGCTCTGTGAGTGTCCCCGTAACGAATAAGAGGATTAATCAAAAATGAACGAACACTGAGCTCTCTTTTACCTCTAGCACCCAGCTTCCTCCAGCACACGTGGGAGCCGGAAAATAGTTACTCAATTAATGAGAGTGGTTCACACTCCTACTGCAGTCCGTGTGTCTGCTTACAAGGCAGAGGGGGCCTGAGAGAGAATTCCTCCACAGATGCCATCCATGCTTAAGCTCTGGACCCGGAACAGGGTCATGAATCAGCGCCAGCATAAAATTAAGGTACCGACTGTAATTGTAGAAAATAACATTGATGTTGTTACTCCTTTAAATCAGATCCATTTTGTTGATGAAGCATGGAAGAAATTAAGTAAATGGGACTTCACGTTTCAGGTAGCACTTCGAGTGTTGTTTATGGATAGAAGTTAAGGGGCGCCCTGGTTCCACTTCCATAGAACCCATTTCACTTCAGGAATAGTTAGGTAGACAATTTCTTAGCATTTCTAAAAAACGAGTTTATATAAATGTTAATTGAATTTCCAATTTTTGTTTTTACAAAAACTGTTTGGATACACAATTTTCTGGGAGTATGTACTTGGATGGTGAAATAGCAGTTCTCATCTAAATATATCACTGTTGATGAGTCTTCCTGTGACATTTTAAGTTACAGATAATTTTAAGTTGCACAGATGTTTATTAAAGGAAACAAGTTAGATTCTAAGAGGAAGCCATGGCCTGAATGTCAGTTTAGTCCTAGTGGTCAATAAATACATTCAGATTACCATCAGTTTGAAAATTCACTTGTTTATTGTCTTAATCAGGATTCAGCTGTTCAAAATTCAATATATTGTTACAAATAAATAAGTCGCTCTGCCAATGTGTTCATCGTACATCTGAAACCACATGACCTTGTAAACAATTATTTATTTTAGTGAAAAATACAGACGAGGACACCGCTGGACAGTTTCTAATACAGAGGGATGTGTTAAGAGTCCTGTTTTCAGACTCCCCCTGAGACGGCCTGAGCACCTTGAGATGGAACCTACAGCTTCGAATATGGTGATGTTCTATGGGGGGCCGGCCACTGTCTGCACTCAGTATCTGTTGAACCAACAGATGAAAAAATTTTGTAACTTTTATAAAGTGCTTACCACGTCTATTAGGTAGGAGATAGACTTTTAAAAATGTGTATATGAGAGAAGGTTAATTTTTTCCTATTTATATGAAAAATATAATTGGCTTATAGTGCTCCTCTGGGAAAAACCTGGGATTATGACTTGAGATGGCCATACACACGAATGAGACATAAATGACTCAGATGCACAAAATAGCCTCTATTGCTCTTGAAAGTCAGGATCCAGAGACCACATTAAGGGAAGGATGATTTTGACACTGCTCTAGTCTCTCTCTTTCTTGTGGGCACCCAGCACAGCACCCCAAAAGTCCAGCCCATCCCCAGCATGGAACCAACTGAGGGAGGCATGTGAGGTGCAAAGAGAAGATATCCAGACAGTCCCAAATTTATTCAGCTGACATTGCTTTTGTAGGGGAATGTTTCTTGACATCATCCCAATTTAGCACCTTTTAATTAAATCAATGTTCTCACAGATTTTGTGGCCTAAGTTATAGTCAGCAGAAGATTTACGAAGGATGCTAAGGCCTTAAATTTACTAGTTAAATCTGGATTTTAAATATGGCTCTAATGCAAATTAAGAAAAATAAATTTTGGTCATTTGTACTTAGAAAAAGCAAAGCATGTTATGAATTGACTTGTTCTTTCCCTCCCAGGCCAATACTGCGAGAATTATCCACACAGATATCGACCATTTTGTCAGTCTAGTTGACTGTGATTTGGTGAATGATGGATATAAAGACCCACTCGCTTACTTTAGGAATAACTGTTTGCCTAGTCAAATTTGAATTATCTGATTAAACTGTGCCAGGTTAACTTTCGTATGTACCTCCCTCTGCTGCCAGAGCTGCACGAAGCTGCTTGGGCCTCCTCTGGAGGCAGCCATATTCTGCCCCGTGTAGCCAACTCGTTGTGCCAAGACAAAGAAGAGCTTGTTTTGGATCTCACAACAAGACTGATTTAGGGTAATGTTTTGTTTCCTTTTAAGTGAGTATACTTTAATCTAGAGTTTTTATTCAATTATTATCTGTAATTTATATTTTATATTATTTATATTTATATTATTATCTGTATTTATATTTTTTAATTGCCTACTCAGAGAAAATCTCTCACAGCCTGGGTGCATTTCAACTTCCAATAGAGAGGTTAACCCCAAAAACGATGACGAAAGTCAAGAAATGGTAAATAAGACTTCAGTTTAAGACACTACTTGAGTATTGTCAGTTTTCCAAATTGATTTTCTAAAATTTCATTGTGAATCCAAACTCATCTATCTAATATTTAATGAAACATATCTAACGTATATTATCATATATTGTATATAATATATACTGATGAACTTGAAAGTAGATTAGATATTTAAGAAATATTTGATTCTCTTGTGAAAACCATGTCAATTGACTCTCCATTTTCAGAAAGAAGTGTCCGTTTTCAGTTAATTGCTAAATAAGCCAGAAATATTTGTAAATAGGTATTTAACATCTGCCTCCCTTAGTGGATGTAACTCAAAACAACTTTTAATCTCTTTTTACTCCTAAAATTTTGTCAAGTGGGTTTTGTCTGTTGAATTCATGCTCTTAGTCCTGTTGCAAAGTGCAGAGTGGATTACAGACCTTTGAATAAACGGCACGTTAGGTTCCCATTAAAATGTCTCAGAAGGTGCCCGTGAGCCCTGTGGTTGGCCTCGCTGCTCCTCTGGGAATCTTCTCATTGAATCTCCTTGTAAATGTCGCCTCTCGGGGAAGGACTGAGAGTCTCAGCATTGTTCGCAATAACCCAAATCCAGAAACATCCCACGCGTCCATCGACTGAAGAATGGGTAAGTAAAATGTGGTCTATCCACAGAATGGAATATTATTTGGAATCATAGAGGAATGAAGCACTGACCCAACATGGATGAGCATTGACGATGACACGCTGAGTGAAAGAATCCAGTCACAACAGGCCATATGTTCCATGACTCCATCTCCAGGAGATGTCTAGGGAGTGCAATCGACAGAGACAGGAAGTAGGTGAGAGTTTTCCTGGGACTGGGGGCTGAGGAAGGATGGGGAGTAACCACTAATGTGCTCAGGACTTCTTTTTGGGGTGGAGAAAATGTTCTAAAATTGCCTGTGGTGACGATGGCACAACTCTATGAATACACAAAAAACAACTGAATTGTATATTTTAAATGGCTGAATTGTACGCTACGTGAGTTGTGTGATGTTACAACTCCACATCCCTAAGCTGACCAAACACAAGCTCAGGAGCAGATTGTGAGCAGCTGACGTCTGCCATATCCCTTCACGTTCCCGCTCCTCCAGTCGGCTCAGTCCTAACCTCCTAACCTTTTGGAAAAGACAAAAAACCTTATATAATTCTGTACGTTCCAGTTGTACATGGGGTCAATTCTATCTCCACATCTTCCAGTTTATCCTTTTTATTATTAAAACTCTACTTTTATTTTTGTGGTGAGAGCATCTGAGATCTACTCTCTAACGATATTTTCAGAATATTATTACCTGGAGTTACCATGCTGTCTGCTAGCCCATTCATCCTACAAAACTGAAAAAATAAAAAGAGCCTGGTATGTGGGAGGTTTCTGCCCGGCCCCCCAGGCTGCCTGCCAACCCGTCCCGGCAAGAACACTCGAGTGTCAGAGGTTACTCTGGATCCACGGGAGCTCAGGCGGAGTCTCTTGTCCCATTTGGGTTCCTCCATCTGCGCCAAGTCAAGCTCTGTGCTTGCAACTTTGGTGAATAATGCCAGAGGGCAAGAGTCAGGTGAGGCTCAGCTCATCTAGAAAGGGCTCCCGTGCCCTCTGTAGCATCAGGACGTCTAGTCCACACTCTCCCGCTGCCCTCTGATGTCATTAAAACAGTGTCTGAATTTTAGCCTGTTGATCTGTGGGGACCCTTTGCAGAGGTCCTTTCGCCCTCCAACCTCTCTATCATTCTGCTTGGGAATGGAGATCCCTTTTAATTTTTACCCGAATAATGTTCTAGAGATCACAACTTTGGTGCTATAGTGTCATAAACAGATAAACAGTTTTCAAATAATAAATCATTGGTTTATTTTCACAAGAAAACAAGACCAATCTATGCTTCCTCAAAAACCTACTTTACATATAAAGACTCAAGTAGGATAAAAACAAGGGGGCACAATGAGATGGACCACGTGATGCTCTCTGTCACAGTGCTATTACCACCTCTTCCAGTAAATCCCATGGCAAAGTAGGTGATCTCATGATGACGAAGGGTCAGGTCATCAGGAGGACATGATGACCCTAAACATTTACGCCTCTGATAACGTCTTCAAAACACATGAAGATGAAATGATAGAACGACAAGACAGGTCAACAAAGCTACAGTTACAGGTGGAGACCTCAATACCCCTTTCTCAATAACTGACAAATTAGACAGGAAATCAGAAAAGATATAGAAAACTTGAACAACACTTTGAAACAAAAGCTCTATTTGTCATTTATAGAACACTCCATCCAAAACCAAAAAGAATACAAATTATTTTCTAGTGCACAGGACATTCCTAAGACAGGCCGATCTTTGCCATAAAACACATTTCAGTGCATTTTAAAATATTCAACTCCTATAAAGTGATTTATCTGATCATGATGGAAATGAATTATGAATAATAATTGAAAGATTGCTGGAAAATCCCCAAACATTTGGAAATTAAATAACACATTTCTAAATAGCTTGTGGATTATGAGGAAATCAAGAGGGATATTAGGAAGCATTTTAAGTGCACATAAATGAAAACACAAAATATCATATTTGTGGGATGATGATATATCAACATTTATAGGAAAACATGTCAATTAACTACATTAGAAAATAAGAAACATTTCAGTCCAGGACCCTAGCTTTCAATTAGAAAAAATCTGGTCAAATGAAACCCCAAATAAGCAGAAGAAAGGAAATAATAAAAATCCCAATGGAAACAGAGGAACAGAAAGCAGAAGACAGAGAATATCAATGAAATGAAAGCCTGACTCTTTGAGAAGACAAATAAATCTGCTAATTGTTGAGCCAGACTAATTGAAAAATGAGAGTAAGACGCAATTTATTAGTATCAGGAATGAGAGCTGAGGCACCACTAGAGTCTACAGATATTAAAAGAATAAGAGAATATGATGAACAAGGACATACCAATAAATGAACAACTTAGACGAAATGGACAAATTCCTTAAAGACACGGAACACCAGAGCTCTCTCAAGAAAAAGTAGATAACTTGATTAACTGCATCTCTTTTAAAGAAAATGAATTTTAGGTCAAAACCTTCTCATAAGTAAAACTTCAGGTCAAGATGACTTGACTGCTGAATTTTCCTAAATGTTTAAGAAATAAACAACTCAGATTCTACAAAAACTCTTCCAGATAAGTGGAGAGAATGGTTCCAAACTCATCTATGAGCCAGCATCACAATGGAACCAAAGGCGCCACAAGAGAAGGAAACACAAACCGATAACCCTCATGAACAAAGATGGAGAATGTTCCCAAGGAAACTTCAGTAAATCAAGTTGAACATTATATAAAAAGAGTAGCATGCATTACTAGACAGGCTTTGTCTCAGGAATACGAGGCTGTTTTAACATCTGAAAATCAATTGATCCATTGTATTAACAAACTGGACAAAAAGAGCCCTGTGCTCCTCTCAGGAGATCCAGAAGAAGCATCAGACAAAATCAACGTTCATTCTTGAGAGCAATTCTCAGCACCCTGGGTATAAAAGGTAAATTCACCGATTTTACAAAGATCTCCAGAAAGCTGTAGCTAACATCACAGCTAACGGTGAAAGAAGAACACTTTCCTCCTAATATAATAATGTGCGATTGTAGAGAGAATATTTTCTATGTTTCTGCAAAGTTAGGGCTCTCTGGGCAAATTTTACTAAAACTTGGGAGCTGGGCTGCAAAATGAGCCTTAGATGTTAAATTGTGCCTCATTAATAGAGAAGTGCCATCCAGAGGGTTTTACTTTCCCAGAGGTGTGTTTACACTCCAAGGGGAGATGAAACCTGGGGCCAGGGAGATACCTCGGGTGGTAAGGCTGGAGATAGTGGTCCGAGCTCCCTCTCTAGAGATGGAGTGTGGGGATCCACGCACGTCGCTGAGGCAGCACCAGCAGGGATATGGGTCAAAGGTGCTCGAGGTCTGCAGGATGGCATCCGTCACCAGAACGGGCGTGCAGTGGAGTGCATGTGTTCCACGGGGGTAATGCTGTGTCTGCATCCAGGTAACAGGTGAGCAGTTCAGAAAGGCAAGGACCGGGGACGCAGCTTCCCTGAGTCTTCTTGCAGAGCTGAGGAGAGGCCAGCGTTCAGTCCTGGGCGTGAGCAGAGAATCCAAACAGGAGCTTGGCCCTAGTGCGGAGTCCACAAGTCTGACTAAAGCGGAAACGGAGCAACTGAGTCACAAATCCACCCACATGGAAATGACACAAGCTGTTACTGTGGCGGGGACATGATTCGGGGACGTGGGAGGCAATTCCAGTGGGCCCATTTGCTCCTCTTGAGAGCCATGAATCAAAGATGCTGAAAGCAGATCAATGGGATAATGGTGCTGGCGCATTGTGGGGGAACAATGAGCAGAGAACAGTGGGTGAGGGGGTGAGGGGGCGGGAGTGGAATTGTCTAAATGTGGGGCGTGAATTCTCCTAAAGCATCGCTGTTCACAGGGTGGATCACACCTGAGAGAGTTGTTGTTGTGTGGGCGGCCACAACGAGGGCTAAAACCAAAAACAAAGCAAAGAAATAACTTGTCAAAGTGTCAGAAGGAACAGGTGTGTGAGTGTGGGCTCACACACATACACACTCAATGTAGCCAAGTGAAAAGGGGCTCGTTCTGCTCGCCACAATCTGGTGCCAACCACTTGCAAAGGAACCGGTGGCTGAGACAGGAAAGTTGATACGATTAGCTGGCGTAATCAGAAGACGGTGGGCTAGGGTCGGGAAGGACTGTCTGAAAGCCGTGCAGAATCTCGAGGCAGTTACCCAGGGGAAACGGGCAGGGAAGGAGGGGGTTAGGGATGTGGACTATCTGGTGAGATGAACTTCAAGGCGCCAAGTTAGCTCTTTCTTCTGTCATTCGTGATGGGTACCGACTCAGGGTTTTTCTTTCTGGAGGTCGTCATGTACCTGGGGAACTCAGAGGAAAAAGTCATTGTCTTATCACAGCCGGGGGCTAAATGTAAGCAAGATTCAAAGAACTAGAGATCACACATTTTGTAAAAGTGAGAGGTGCTTAATCATCTAGGCTACGAGCAGGATAGACCACGTCACAGGGACTGGTGAGTCAGGATCGTAGTTACAACGTTGCTTCCTTTCCCTAAGATGGCTTCCCTCACGCTAACTTAAGATCCAGCTGTTACATGAAGAAAAACGCAGGACATGTAGGACACCACACACACACAGGCACATACACTTCCTCACGTTCACACTCTCACACACATTATCACACTCACTCTCACACCATTTTAAAACACACGGTTTGAGCAAAGCACAACGCAAACATCAGGACGTTCCTCAGGATGTAGAAAGGCACAGGTTCATGCCGCTCCCACCCTCAGAAGGGGAAAAAGCCAGAAAATCTGTCAAATCCCAGCTTCTCTTCAACCAGCTGGAGAGTCAAAGTCAAAACCAAGTGATTGAACCCGGAGCCGCAAGCCCTGCAGAGTGGAGACGAGACGCAGAGCTCTTTCTCCTTTACCAGAGCTGGGTTGGAGGTGGCTGCCACAGACGTAAGCAAGGAGCGAGCAGCCACCCAGAATGAATCCAGGCAGACCCGTCCAGAGCAGCCAGAGGCCCAGGCACAGGGAGACAGCACAGAGGGCAGAGGCTCAGATGGAGCACATGCTCAGAGACTGTTTGGGGCAGTTCTGGGGAGAAGACGGAGGGAACGAGGGCAGGCATGGCGCTTTCCCTTCCTGGGCCAGGAGGGCAGAGGGAGGGCAGGGGAAGAAAGTGCCGGCACCGTTCTGGACTCTGCTCATGCAGGGCGTTTGAGCCACGTCTGCACGAACGAACCTGCTCTATGCACCACAAGGAGCCGCTTCTGGAGCTGCCTGGGAAAGAGATCTCAGCTGGTGTGTGTGGTTGGGTCCAGAGCGTCAGCTGGACCTCATCCATCTGTGCTCACTGGTGGGTCCAGAGGGTCAGCTGGGCCTCAGCCATCTGTGCTCACTGGTGGATCCAG
>NC_060283.1:31449798-31456933 GCF_021613505.1 Equus quagga | reverse complement strand
AGTGTCAGCTGGGCCTCAGCCATCTGTGCTCACTGGTGGGTCCAGAGGGTCAGCTGGACCTTAGCCATCTGTGCTCACTCGTGGATCCAGAGCGTCAGCTGGGTGTCATCCAACTGCACTCATTATTTCTGATTTCTAACTTGTGAGAGGGTGGGCTGAGGGCTTCCCTGAGGGTCAGAGTCTTCGGCTGCTCCTAGGACTTGCTGGTCATTTCCTTACTATATTCCCTGGTTCTGGCAGTGAGATGGTCCCCTGGCCTCTGTGGACCTTGAACACCCAGCTCTGTGATGGCCTCTCCTCCCTCCTGTCTGTCCTGCCTACAGAGGAGCCAGCACGGATCCTGCAGGGTTGTGCTGCCTCTCTCCCCAGGTCCCTCCAGTGCTGGGAAATGGGGTCCTCTGGCCACAGGTCATGCATCCACCCCAGCACACCCACGTCCCTTGGACTCTTCCATCTGGCAGGGCAGCTTGGCATGGCCACCTGTACCCCGTGCTCTGACAGGGCTGCAGGCTGTGATGTGGGTTCCTCTCAATTGTGGGGTTTCATAATTACAATTACGCTGTCTTAAGAATATAGCAGCTTTTGTTTGAAGAGCTCGTGGCAAAGATGTTTTGCGTCTCTCATTTCATTGAACCCACTTATGGAACAGGGCAGGAGACACCCCCACGTTCAGGAGGAGAAGGGGAAGTGGCAGGCGGAGGCAGAGCTGTCTTCCCACAGCTGGAAGGCGGCTCTGTTCTAATAAAAAGAGAGCTTTGGGTAGGACGTTATATACGGCATTTCTCACAGTGCTGAGAGATATTAATCCCTCAAACAAAGAAATGTTTGTTGTATTTTAATTGGTGTGATTGATGGAATCGCCAATGTTCTGAAACGGGTCCCAGAATGTCATTTCATCTGGTGATGAAAAGATGACTGTGAGCAGAAGACAAATAAAGTGACAGGATTGGGAGACCTGGTGTCGAGGAGAGAGGGGTTCTGACGTCCCCGTCCCCAACGAGCTGGAGCTGTTTGGAGCAGGTGGTGCTTGTAGGGTTTGCGAGACCAGGTGTGTTTTAGGAGCCACTGCTGCTTCGCGCACTGTGTGGGGTGCACACTCACTGGCGGTGTTGCTAGTGGAATTTACAGAGTGCTTTCAGAAGGAGCCCAGCTTTTGTGGCTTCAGCCTCAGGAAGCCCTGTGGTCTCGGCTGATGGGTGGCATGGCCACGTGGCTAGGACAGAGGCCCTGCTTGCCCTTTAGGGTTTTCTTCTCTAAATGTTCCTATTGGGTTTTTCTCTATATTCTTAGTCGTAATTAATGCAAGCCTGAGCAGCTGTCTCTGCCATTTTTCTCTTTAAATGATCCATAGGATGTTTAAAAAATGGTCCTTTCTGTGAATGTCCTCCCACTTCTCTTTATGTCATGTCTAGAGAATGATGGGGCTTTTTTAAAAAACATTTATCAAAACCGAAAGGAGAACAGCTATTTAATTTCTGGTAGACAAAGGGAAAACAATTTCAAAATCATTCCCAGAAAAATCAGATGGGGTCTGGGCCAGGCTGGTGAGTCATGAGGTCTCAGCACGGTCTCTAAACTGGAGACCATGTCTCTGACCCTCAGACAAGCAAACTCACAGTCAAGGTGCGGCTAGTTCTCAGGCTTGGCTGCCATGTGGAGTCTTCCCCCTCCTCAGGCAGGAGCCCCTCCCGAATCTTCAGGAGACGAGACGAGCCTCAGAGACTTTCCAGCCTCGCTGTGAGGGACAGAACATGAGGCCAGAAACCACGGACTCCCGAGTCTGGTGCCTTAGGATGCTCTCCCGTCCCTGCCCCCGACCGCATCTGTAGCCTCCAGAAGATCCTCTCCAGCTCCCATCAGAGAGGGGGTCTCCTCTGCATCTCTCAGAGCAAACCCCACCACCCAGGCCCTGGTCTCCAGGCCGCCTCCCCTTCAGCAAATCCCTTCCTCCCTCCATCACAGACATCAACACTTACCCTCTCTGTCTCTCTCACAGAGCCCGGCCCCTCAGCATGGCCCCGCAGCTCCCCACTGAGCCCCCTCCCCCCACCTTCCACCTC
The DNA here is from genome assembly GCF_021613505.1 of Equus quagga. NCBI lineage: Eukaryota > Metazoa > Chordata > Mammalia > Perissodactyla > Equidae > Equus > Equus quagga. The sequence continues at coordinate 31,454,873 of NC_060283.1, read as the reverse complement.
CTTGAAGGCCTGGCTTCCGTCTGTCCCCCTCAGGCTTCACCACTCCAAGACTGCTCGTGCCAGCCCGTCTTCACCAGCCCCCATTATGCCTCCTGTCACTCCTCCAGCCAGTGTGTGCATGTTTGTGCATATATGTGTGCATATGTGTATGTGTGCAAGCATTGTGTGTATGTGTGCGCACATGGGTGCATGCGTGTATGTGTGCAAGCATTGCGTCTGTGTACATGTGTGCATATACATGAACACCTATGTGTATGTGTGTGCATGTGTGTATGTGTGCATGCATTGTGTGTGCACATGTGTGCATGTACATATGCATCTATATGTATGTGTGCACACATGGGTGCACGTGTGTGTGTGTGTGAGCATTTTGTGTGTATGCATGCAAGCGTTGTGTGTATGTGTGCACATGTGCATGTGTGCACGTTGTTATTCATGATTCTTGCAGCAGGGATGTTGGTGAAGGGTGGGAGCAGGTGCCTGGGGTGGCTGTCCCTGCTTGCATTTCCCACTGGGTCTTCTGAGCACCTGAGACTGTGAGTGGGTTGTGGGCAGGGCTGAGGGCTGTGGGTGGGCTGAGCCAGTGACATGGGGATTGTGGCACCTGGAAAGATCTTGTGGGGACTTGCTGACAGGAGAGGGGCTCAGGTGGTCACCGCCCTCCATGGTGGGCCGTTATGTTCTTGGGGCCGTGTTCAAGGCCAAGCGCTCAGACGGCTGGTGGGCAGCCCGTGATTGGAGGGTGTTCAGTAAGTGTGTGTTGAATAGAATTTAGTCTAATCAGGAGAAATATTGGAGTGGCCCAGGAGGGTGGTGACAGAAATCCAGAAAAGGAAGGTGAGGGGGATGGGGGGGGAGGGTCATGCACGGTGTCAGGAGTCCAAACTCAGCTAGCATCGTGCTTGTAGGAGGGGCCACCGAGGGAGGGCGGGCAGGGAGCCGAGATCCCTGCCTGAGGCCTGGGCCGCAGTGGGACTCGGTGCCATACGGTATTTGGAAAAGTGAACGATGTGAAAGGAGCAATTTGCGTTAGAAATGCTGGGTCTGAGTTGTCACGTCCACATGGAAAGACGCCACAGAAGTAGGCCTGGCCCTGGTGGCCCTGTCCACCCCTTGTGGACACAGAGATGACCTTTCCCTCATCTGTGATGGCCTTGCAGGAGGTGGGCCAGAGCAGCCGTGGGGCAGGGAAGGTGAGAGGGGTGGACCTCATCCCATGGTGGTCAGCGGGGTGAGGGGCAGCAGAGGCAGGAGGAGGGGAGCCGACGGGCATTGTGGGGCAGTTGCAGGATCAGGTCAGTAGGGGGAGAGTGTCTGCTGGGGCCACCTGCCCTCAGGACGGGCGGTGTGGTCCTGGACCCTCCACAGTGTCCTGCTGCCCTCGAGTCTGGTTCCAGGATGGCATGTCCTTCGTGTGGAAGCAGACTTGCATCAAACCCACCTTTTCCAAAACCCTTACCTCCTGGAGAAGACAGACTTCTCCTCAGGGACTGTGACAGGCTTCTCCTTCCTCCTCCTGTTTTTCTATCAGAAAATCTATTCTTTTTCCGTATGGGAGTCTTTCGTGGGGGCTGACAGGGGAAATTACCTGACATCCAGTTACTCTGAAGTTACGTCTCCTCCTTCGAGTGGGTCATTATCTCGAAAATCTGACACAGGTGGGAATTAGTGAGACAGCTTATGAATCGATCTTCAAGGAAAAGTGTCATAAAAACGCTGACTTGAGTGTTGTGTAGATTTAATTCAGGCAGAATCAGAGGCGTGTGTGGTTCCTAACACGTATGTAAGGAGCCCCAGGGGGTTGGGTTATCATCAGTGCCCTGCAAAGCCGCGGCCATGACACAAACCCTTGAAACTTGAGTCCTGATGTCTGTCTGGGACGAATTTTCTGGAGATGGTTGAGCAAAATTTTCCACTGGCTGCACCTCCATTTATTTTCCTGTGAAATGGGGACAACAGACACAGGCTCCCTCGTTGTTGCAAACGCGTCTGCAAACCTTCGCTCCGGGGCAAGCACCATGATGAATTCTGAGTTAGGACGTTCTGATGTGGCGATAAAGCCTGATGAATCATTGGTTCCACGTCCACACCATGCCAGCGCTTCATCCTCCTGCCTCTCTCGTCTGTGATCACAGTTCTTATCTTTATCAGCTGGCATCCGTTCCCTCTGGAGTCTCATCCTCAAGAGAAATTGTGCATATTTACAGAGTATCCTTGAGAAAACATCCCCGTCAGAGGGCTGAGAATGTATTGGCTGTGTTTCCCGGACCGTCCTGACAGAGGTGGATGGATGGATGCACAGGCTCTGGAAACCCGAGGCTCCTGGAGCAATGACTGCCAACTTGAAGCGTCATGCTTCAGTTCTCATCTTTCTCTGTGTCTGTGGTATATCTGGGTAGAAAGAATATCTAATCCATTAAGCACCATGCACGCATCCATTCAATCTGGCTTTTCACAGCCACTGTGGGTTTTGTCTGCCCCCTGGTCTCCTTCCTCTCACAAAGCCAGGGACCTAATAATTAGAAGGTGCCAGGCAGTTCTTGCCAAGGGCACCTTCTCCCCACTGCCACTGGCCAGACAGATCGACCCTTCCAATCTCTGACCCACAGTGGCCTCCAGCTTTCTTCAGTCTGCCTTGACTGGAACTCCAGTAGTGATGGACCTTTATGGTATGTATTTCGAGATGCGCTTTATAGACTATAGTCACAAAAATCTGATTCTAATCCATTTTGATCATTCATATCCCCAACCATGTCAAAATCCTGGACAGCAAGGTGCTTTATCTTTCTTTGCTATACACATGTGGTAAACTGGATTATTACTCGAATTCTTCTTTCCTTCCCAGTTGGTAGGGTCACACCCAAGTCTTCAGGGGCCTTGGCACCAGGCGGGATGCGTAGCCGAAGCTGGCTCCACGTGAGCCCAGCTGTGGTCCACCAACCCCAGACCACTGGTGGGCTGGATAAACACTTCTGGAAACATGTGTTCCTTGACCATCAGAAGCCAAGTGATACAGAAAATGGACCTGGAGCAGATGTTGCCATAAAGACACCACCAACATGTGCTACTGTTTTGAAAGCGGTAAGACAAGTGAAGAGAGACTTGGGAGGAAAAGGCAACTGTGTTAAATGGGAGTGAGGCTTGTAGCAAAACCGAGGTCACAGAGCTAGAAAAGAGCATCACGTGAAGCTGTGGACGAGGGCCGGGCAGTTTCCAGGCAAAATGTCTACATGTGAGCTGGTTGCTTGCAAAGGAGGGGAGGGGAACCAGCATTTAGAGATGATACAGACAGACAGAAATTGCTGGGTTAGGAAAAAAATATTTCCATCTCCAGCCTCTCCAGCCATTGAACAATTCTCAGTTGAGGACGTGGTCTCAGTTCAGACCATCTCAGGAGGTCTGACCCCTTTGTTGGAGGAACTGTCCCCTGGCCACGTTCATCTGGACACAGGGCCCAGCCTGAGATGAAGGCACCAGTAAGTCCAGAGAGAAGCACGTGTCTTGTGTCTTGAACATCGTGGACACAGCTTTTGGCCGGTGCACTGGAACCCCATACGCAGAAGCCCCGTGGCCTGTTTGAGACTCCTTGTCGGTCAAAGTGTCAGCCTGAGCTAAGAGCAGCTGAGAGGACATTAAAGAGTGCTTCCCAGTGTTCTCTAGGTCCCAGGGCCCCAGGACATAACCCAGGCTTTCAGAGGGGGTCCCCTCTTCCTGGGGGAGCCCTATTTCTGGGTGTATTCCTCTGCCTGGACTGACTTTCCTTTGTCTCGTTACGTCCAGTAGCTTCTGAAGGAGAGATGAATGACAAGTCAGTTTTCAGTGCCCATGTGTGTCTAAGTGCATCGTTACTCTTTCAGAACACGGCCCGCAAGTTTTCTGACTCTCCTCCCACTGAGGGGGGATCTGTGAATACCCCACACGCATGAACTCTCGTGCACTGGGGACGGTTTCCCACAGACCACCTGATGAGGAGGTGCTGGTGACTGACGCCCTCTCATAGGCAGGTCTGCCCCCCGCCCATTCTTGGGGCCACACGTGAGGGCTCACCTTTGCGGTCCCAGTCCAGGAGCCAAACCTGGGTGTCAGGAAGCCTGTGGATCAGACCCCCATCCACAGAGCGGTCTCAGCTGAGGCTGGGGGCAGCCCAAACTTCATGCCCACAGGGTGAGTGAGCTCCAGGTGGTGGTTGTGGTTCCGTCCTCCTGGGTTTGGGCTGGTTTGTCACACTGAGTAGGAAGCAGACACCCTCACGTCTGGCCGAAGATTTCCTGGGGTGTAGAACTCGAGGTTGGAAATCGTGCCCCAGGTATTCGGAGGCATTTCTTTCCAATGTTTCTTGGAGAAATTTACCCCTTCACGTGACTTTTGTCCCCTCCGAATGCCGGCAGGATTCTCTCTGCCCTGAGCTCGAACATTGGAATAATCTACTTTGGGATGGGTATTCTTTCACTCAATACAGCAAAAATATTTGATTCTTATTTCTCCATTTCCTCAAGATCTCCTATGGTTCCTGTTTCTTTATGATCCAAACCTTCTGACGCATATTTCACTATGTTATTATCTCAACTTGCCAGGCCCATTTATTTCTCATATTTTCCTCTTTTAGGACCTGTCCTTTTCCGTAGAAACAAAGTATTGTGTTAACCCTCTAAAGACGTTAATCGTGACTGTGCAAGGTTTCGCCAGGGCCCTGGATTGGGAACCGGCCATTCCTTGAAGTAGCTCTTCCTCCTGGTGCCTCTTTTTCTGAACCTGTCTTTGTCAGGAGTGGTTTCTGCGTGCTGCTGATGACCTCAGGCCACGGATCCTACCTCAGAATGTGGATCCTACCTCAGAATGTGGATCCTACCTCAGAACGTGGATCGTGCCTCAGGCCGTGGATCCTACCTCAGGCCGTGGATCCTACCTCAGGCCGTGGATCCTACTTCAGGCCGTGGATCCTACCCCAGGCTGTAGATCCTACCTCAGGCCACGGATCCTACCTCAGGCCATGGATCCTATCTCAGGCTGTGGATCCTACCTTAGGCTGTGGATCCTACCTCAGGCCGTGGATCCTACCTCAGGCCGTGGATCCT
>NC_060283.1:31383513-31449788 GCF_021613505.1 Equus quagga | reverse complement strand
ACCTCAGGCCGTGGATCCTACCTCAGGCCGTGGATCCTACCTCAGGCTGTGGATCCTACCTCAGGCCGTGGATCCTACCTCAGGCTGTGGATCCTACCTCAGGCTGTGGATCCTACCTCAGGCTGTGGATCCTACCTTAGGCTGTGGATCCAGCCTCAGAATGTAGATCCTACCTCAGGCTGTGGATCCTACTAAGGACAAGCTGCTGGGATTCTGAGTCCTCTGCATTGGGGTGGTGCTTTGAGCTGTGCAGGCCTCCCACAGGCTGACCTAAGGGGACTGGCCCTTTGGTGTGGCCCTGAATGTCCACATCAGACGAGTTTGTTTCCTCCTGGGCTGGTCCAATCCCCGGGAGGGGTTTCCTTACCAGAGGACAGACCAGCCACTGGCTTCCTGGGACTGAGCTTGGATCGGGGCTGAGGCCCGGCTGTCCATGTGGTGGCTTAGTTGCTCCACTGCCTGAACCTCTCGCTCCTGATCCAGAGCTGCAGCCACTGCTCCATGGAGCTGATGTCCGTGTCCTCCCCAAGAGAGGGGTGGGTGGTGTTTTGGCCACATGGGGAAGAAGGGAGATCTGAGATTCTGATGCCCATGAAAAGGCTGAGGAATAGCACCCGTGTCCCCACAGGGGCCTGGCCTCCTGAGCCTTCCCCTGCTCTGTGGGAAGACGTACTGCTCTACTCCACCGGTCAGCCACCAGCTTGCCACTGACTCCTGACCTCCCTCCTCTTTTCTTTTAGTCCTCTTGGAGCTGGGCCCTTTTTTCTGTCTTATTATTATTATTATTGAGATATAATTGACATATGACTTTGTGTAAGTGTGGGGTGTATGATGTGTTGATGTGACACACATATATGTGGCAATATGAACACCTCAGTAGCTTTAGCTAAAACCTCCATCCTGTCATATAATTATCATTTCTTTTTTGTGGTGAGAACATTTAAGATTTGCTCTCTTAGCAACTCTCAATATATAACGTAGTGTTGTTGACTATATATAATCACTATGCTGTACATAGACACCCAGAGCTTGTTAATCTTATATCTGGGAGTTGGGACCCTTGACCATCTCCCCAATCCCGGCTCCCCCAGCCCCTAGCAGCCACCATTCTCCTCTCTGCTTCTAAGAGTTTGACTTTTTCAGATTCCACATAAGTGAGATCGTGGACCTCAAGGTCCATCCAAATTCTCTCAAATGACAAGATTTCCTTCTTTCTGTGGCTGGGTGATACTCTGTGGTGTACATGCACCACATCTTCTCTATCCATTTCTCCGTCCATGGACACTTGGGGGTTTCCACTCTTGGCTGTGGTCAATAACGCTTTGGTGAACATGGAAAGCAGGCATCTCTGATTCAATTTCTTTGGATGTGCACTCAGAACAGGGACCACTGGACTTTTGTTCGTAACTTTCACTGTGCTGGGTGAGGGAGCAGATGGAGGTGTGTGGTCAACTTGCCATGACTGACTGGCAGAATCTTCATGTTTATTTTCTCTTTGTTATGTTTACTCATTGCTTATTTCTGCTTCTATGCATTTTACTGAATTGATCAAATTTTCAGTGTATTTTTGTTTCTCTTTTAGTGGGTTATAAATATATAATGATTATTACAAACAGTGTTGCATTAGCATCCTACCTAGGCATCTTGGTGTCTGTGGGAGTATTTCCTTAGAATAACTTCTGAGAAGTGATGGCTACAATAGAAGGCACATTCTTCTTTTTATTAGGTAGTATCAAAAAGCCTGAGAAAAGGCTGTAACAATTTATGGGCTCACTTACAGTGTTTGGGAAAAAACACTATCTTTTCAACAAATACTGCATTCATTAACACTAATTGCTGTAACAAACTTGTAAATTTCAGTATCTTAGCATAATAAGAAGGTATTTTTTTCTTGTGGTAACTGGTCCCATGGGGACACATGGCCAGGGGTGATTTGGGACCCAGGTTCGCTTGTCTTCTGTCTCCGTCCCCCAGGAGCAACTGGAGAAAGAGTGAGATTGGGAAGAAAAACCCACCTCAGGGGGCTCATCCACTCAGAGCCGACAGGAACAAACAGGTCACCAGGCCATGCCCGACCCAGGGCCGGGAACACGGACCCTGCCTGAGACCCTGTTGGGGAAGACACATGGGTGCAGCTTTCATTAGCTGTCTCTGCCACCAGCATGCATAAGCTGGCGTTTCTTCAAGACTGAGAATCAACGATTCCTACTTCATACGCGCTCCTGGGCTCGAGGCTGCCTTCCCACTGCGCATTCACGATGGACAGCTCCCCAGGATCCACTGCTCTCTTCACAGTTGGCTGCGCCCCTCAGTTCCTTCCTCTCCCGTCTTCTCTGTCCTCCTTCCCTTGCCTCTCCAACCCCAGAAACTGGACTCTACCTTCCATTGGGACAAACCCCCGGTGGTGTGCTGACTGTGTCTCTCCACACCCACGTCGGTCCATCACACAGTCCCTCAGCGAGTCAGGTGTGGGTGTGTGTTCTCTGTCCAGCCCATAGGTCAAGGCCGAAAGCGCAAAACTTTACCTCCCCTCCTGACTCTGTCTGCTCTTTCTACCGGTAACTGAAAGTTTATTAAATTCACTATGAATCTAGAGATGTCTTTTTCTCCTTTTATTTTTGTCAATTTGCTTTGTATATTTGGAGGTAACGTATTAGTTGTATATAATTGAGAAGGAAACTATCTTCCCGGTGAGTTAAATGTCTTAGCATTACAAATTACTGCTTTTTATCTCTAACAATTCTTCTGCTTTAAAGTTTGTTCAGACTGATATTTAGAGTCAAGTCTGCTTGTTCTGGCTCGTATTTGCATGGAGTGTCTTATTTTCTTCTTTTCCTCTTAACTTTCTGTACTTCACATTTACAGTGTGTCTCCTGTAAGCCGTATACAGTTGGGTTTTGTATTTCCATTCAGTCCGACAAGCTTTATCTTGATTTTGCCTTTGATATGTCACTTACTGCTGTCTTCTCAACTCCCTGTGTCTAGTCATTCTCCTGAAATCAGAGTAAATGCAACCTGAGGACTCAGGATCCAGGACTGAATGAGAAAACTGCACTCCACCACAAATAAAATTCCAAGAACACTCCTGCAAGTCATTGGCATGTCGAGAACCACATGGTAGAATTGTCAGGTTTCAGAAGTTCCCTAAACTTGCATCGCATCCTATGGTTATGAAGCTGGGTTTTGTGGAAGAACACTGCTGCTGTTCAGACTGGAGATTCCGAGCTGTTGCGGCAAGTATAGATGTTCTTTCAACGTTTATATTCATAGAAAGTCAGGACACAGCTGTTGTAAATGTCAATACAAAAACAATACATTCTCTATTAAATTATAATTTCATTTAAAAGTTAACTTAGTGGATTCAGGCAATTTTTACTTGAATGGAAAAGGCTACTTATAACCAACCCCTTCATCACGTAGAAAACAAGTGGTCGGTCTACAGTCAACAACAACACAAAATGACAGAGGCCCCTGAGTTTTGAGCTAATGCTTTGGGGAGACGGTTGAGGCTGTCTGGCCACGTGGGTCCTGAGTCCGTAGAGCCTCTTGGAGGGCAGGTGCGCCCTGGTCTTGGTCCCGGGGATGAATCTCGGAGTGTTTCCTGAGTCACTGCGTGATGCTCCGTGTCCTCCTGGGGTCCTGTGGTGAAGAAGCAGCTGGCGGTTGTTGAGCCATAGCAATCTCCGATGTCCACTTGCGAATAAAAAGTGTGTCTGTTTAGTGTCTCTACCCCATCACCATCACCCTGACTGTGAGGATGACAGTGTAACATTTCACAAAATGAGAAGATGAGCACTATAGTAATCCAAAAACTACAGTAAGAGAAGTGAGATCTTTCAGGGCACGTGGAACAGACACAATAAGATGAATTAAAACTACAGTTACTTAACACCGACCATGATATGCAGCTGAAACTTTTTTCTTGCAATTATAGAGTGATTTTCAGTTAACAGAGCAATTGTTCATTCTTTTTGGTTCATTTCTTACTTTATCAAAGTCAAGGGAAGGTGAAAAAAATCAAATAAACCTTTCTATTATACGAGGAATGTGTGCTCTCCACCAACCAGAATTCTTTGAATTTCCACACAATTCACAACCACAGGCTGCACCAGACACGGTCGGGCCCCTGACATGAGCCCAGCAAATGGAGCTTCCTAAGGGCACACTCAGAGCTGTGTTAACTATGACACGCCACGGCATGTGCTGAAGAGAAAACTCACTCAGCCTGACACTTCTGCTTCCTCTAAAAGGTCTGAGCTGTGTTCCAGAGTGCTGGATGCTGGTGCAGCTGAGGAAGAGGGGAATGAAAGTCACTACTCATTCCTTCACGTCACGTCGCCTCCTTTGCTCTTTCATCTCCCACCTCGTTTGCTTCTTCCCTCCCTGCAGCCTCCTCCCGTGGTTCTCCTCCCCTGGTTCTCCTCCAAATGGTTCTCCTCCGGCTCAGCCACCTTCCTTTCATGAGACCATTTTCCACCCGGAACTAGACTCCTCCACATTCCAGCCTCTTTCCTCACCACCAATGGTTGGGCCAGGGAGAGTTCCTCCAACTTTTGTTTGATCTACAGAAAAATCAAGAAAAAGGCCAGAGCAGCCATCCAGTGTGTTATCTCTGATCTTTGCTTTCATTTCCCTTTAGGAGGATGATCTCGTGTCTCTGTCATGTGGAACTTGGTCTCTCTTTGTGTGTCTCCAAGTGTTCCTTTCTTCCTGTCTGCACTGTTTGCCACCTGGCTGAGCACTTCCAGAAGGTTCTGGAGTGGATTGAAGCTTCTCCTTGTGCTGGTTTACACAAAGAAGACTTCAGAGAGGAGCTGCCGCACAGATTTCCACCTCATTGTTCCCATTTGACCACTTTCCCCAGTGAGGACGGACTCACACCTGCCTGCTGGGCGTCCCTGCTGTCTCTCCAAGATGGCGTGGGGACCTGGGACTCAGACATTCACGTTTACTCTGCTGCTGGTGTACCCGTGCTGGCTCACTGTGGCTCACATACCACGTCACCCTGGCCTTACCTTCACTCTCACAGGCTCCCTCCATTTTTCCTCTCTTGTTCCTTCCGTCTGAAATATTATTATTATTACCATTATTATTGTCTAAGTGTCTTCCTCGATAGTGTGTTTCATTATTCAGTTACTGGTTACTCCAGAGCCGTGGTTCCCAAACTTCAATGTGCTGAAGAGCCGCCTGGGGCGGGTGGAAACACACTGCTGGCCTCCCCCCCCTGCAATTTCTGGTTCAAGGTGCGGGCTTAGGAGAAAGAATGGGATTTCATACTTCAAGGAAGAGTCCAGGCCATTCTGATGAGTGTCCAGGACCACACTTTGGAAACCACTGCCTTGGAGGTCACAGCATAATGTAACCACTCAATTGGATTCCAACAATTAAATCATTATCATTGAATCTGATTTCATTGTTAAAGTCTCATTACATTAGTTCTTTTCCCTCTTCCTGGACAATGCGAGGAAGGATCCTGGAATATTTTATATAATAAGATGCAATTGACCCAATTATCATTACCTCATACAGTCAATACATCAACTTTCATTTGATGCATATTAGCATTTTTTATTGATTTACTCTCTCATTTTCTCCTCCATGCACAATCTTCCTTCTGAGACACTTCTCTTTGTGCCCAAAGAAAGACTTTTAGAATTATTTTTTTTAAATTGTGGGTCAGCTGGTGAAGAATTCTCCGTATTACTGCATTTTTGTTTGAAAACATCTTTATTTCACTTTCATTATTTCAAATGAAATGAAGATGTTTTCTTTATTTCATCTAGAACTGGGAGAGAATAAATTCCTGCTATTTTAAGCCAGTCAGTCTGTACACTTTGTTATGAGAGCTCCATAAAACTAACACAGTGACCCAGAAGATTAAGGTCACATCTCTGATGTTCTAGGAAAATATTTAATATTTAGTCTATTCAGTGGGATGCAACTATGGGTCATAATCCCAAGAAACTAATAAAAGTGAGGAAAGACGACTATGTTCACTGGGTGTGGATTCTAGATTGACAAGTAGGATCTTCAGAACCTTGAAGAAAGCGTCCCTTTGTCTTCTGGCCTCCGTTATCCTCTGTGAGAAGGAGGCTGTGAATTGCATTGTTGACTGTCGGAAAGCGACATTCTCCCCACTCTGCATGTTGAAAGATCCTTCTCTTCTTTGGATTTCAGCAGTTTTACAATGATGCATCTTAGTTTGATTTTCTTTGCCCTCATTACGCTTTGGTTTCCTGTGTGTCTTGATATTTTTTATCTGTTTCGGAAAATTCTCAGTCATCGCCTCCTCAAACAGAGTTTTCTTCTACTCTCTGATCTCCACCAGACATCCAGTCACATGTGTGGTGGACTTTTCTCCACAACCCATGTCACTTACACTTTTTTCTCTGTTTTCCTTGTTCAATTTGCATATTTTCTTTTATGTTCCAGTTCACCAATCCTGTCTTCATCTGCATCTAATCATCTGTTAACACGTTCATTAAGTCTTGAGTTTCAGTTATTCTATTTCTCCTCTGTTACATTTCAATTTTTTGATACTTTCTAGTCCTCAGCTACAATTTTCAGCCTTGTCTTCTATCTCTTTGAATATATTAAGTACAATTATTTGGAAATATGTGTTTGTTTACTCCATTATTTGGATGCTCTGTGAGTATATTTCTATTACCTCTCATTTTTTTTTTTGATTTTTTAATAATGTTGGCTTGCTTCCACACAGTTGTGCCAGGTATGATTGTAGAGACCCTCTAATTGCTAGAAAATGTTTGTCTTTCTCCAGAGAGAATTCCATTTGACTCTGGCAAGTAGCAGGGGGCACTAGAATGCTAAAATGCTATGAAACAATAAAAAGAGTAGAAATAAACCATAGCCAGGTGTAGGGACCTGAAATTGGCCACCCCAAGATATGTCTCTTTGGCATGAGGATTATTTGTGGCTGATTGCTTTTGATAAACTGGGACAGGGAAGGAGGCTCTGAGGAATGGAACTTGCCCTTCGTTAGGACACATTTACGTTTGTAAGGTAAATCTCTATCTGTGCCTCCCTCTCTGTACCTGGAAGAAGAAAGGAGATGGCCTTCTCTCTAGAAACTCTTAATCAATACCAAAGGCAAGGACTTAAATCTGCCTTTTATTGTGCTAGTCTGGTAACCTCCTGTAACTGACTTCCCTCCCCCTCCCAACGTTGGCATCTCCTTAAAGATTAAGCATCTTTCTTTAGGCTGGAAACCGATTGCAGCACTCATCTGTGACCCCCCAGCCCGAGGTAACACACCTGCCACCCCGCGGCATTCACTGAGACAGCAGACCTATCTGCCGTTTCCATCAAGAGCTGTGCTGACAGAGCAGCCTCGTGACTATTGTAAAAGGGACATTTCAATCACATGTGAAACACCCTGTTTGGGAGTATATAACCACTCTGTGTACCCCACTTCTTCGGTGCCCTTTCTTCCTTGGGGAAGAAAGGCCCCGGGCCATGGTTCCTCATAAAGCTTTGTTTAATTTTCTCTTGCTATTCTGTCTCATGTGAATTTAATTCGTTCTCTGGCCAGATGAACCCACATTTGGGAAGAGGAAATGTCTTCCTACCCTACACAGGTCAACCCTTACATGTGCTGGTATGTTTCTGGCTCCTCCCCATTCCTGGGGTCCATTAGGTTAGAACTGCATGCCCCTTGGTCCCAGAGCTCCTCAGTCTCCCGCCACCTTCTCTGGAGTTGCCTGACCACCTGCTGGGGGATGCTGCCATGTGTACTGGGCCCCCTGGTTTCTTCTTTCTCTTAGATCTTGGCCACACAGTTTTTCACAGGCTCGTTACCTCTCAGGTGTCTTCCAATTGATGTGTAATCCTCCTCACTGGGCAGTAGGTCTGAATTATCTACCCCACCTATTCCACAGACAGATCAATTATATTTTTAAACAGATAATTCCCTTAGAATGATGATTTTTATGTGGTGCCATGGACTGAATTATATGCTCACAAAATCCATGTGTAGAAGCCCTAATCCCCAATGTGAGTGCACTGGGGTCTGGGGCCTTTAGGAAGGTAATGAGTGATGTCTTAAGAGTAGGACCCTGATCTCATAGGACTGGTGTCTCTGTAAGAAGAGGAGCAGACCCCAGAGCTCCCTCTCTCTGCTCACACACCGAGGAAAGGCCATGTGAAGACACAGCGAGAAGACGGCCGTCTACAGGCCAGGAAGCAGGCCCTCACAGAAACCAAATGTGCCAGCACCTTGATCACGGACTTCCAGCCCCCAGAGCTCTGAGAAGTAAGTTCCGTTGTTTGAGCCCCCCAGTCTGTGGTGTTATGTTATGGTGGCCTGAGCAGACCAACACATGGTGATATTGTTTTTATTAATAAAAGTACAAAATATGTGATATACCTTATGTAATTCATCTTTCAAGCCACCTTAATATGTATATAGCTATATTTTTCAAATACACGGTCTGGTGTTTGTGTGGCTGGTGGAAAATCCCACAGGAGTATCACATGTAAATTCTCCACGAATCTACAAGGTGCTGTAATAACTCACCTTGAGGAAAACCCACTGTGTAGTCGACCCACCGTGCATCGTGGAGAGAGAGAGAAGGAGGCACCACTAGCACAGTGCTGATTCAGAAGGATGTCAAATGCAGAATTGTAAAGAAAGGCTGACCACAGCTTCCACCATTCTTATAAAAAGACCCTCAACCTTTTCACGTTGCTCAGTTTTAGAGCAGTCGGAGACGTTCCATCAATGTGTCCTGTGCAACTTTCCCTGCTTTTTTTAGACCTTCCTGCTCCTAATATGTTGGTGACCCCTGGGCTCTGAACCTCTGTCACAATAACGTGTCCACTGGATGGTCAACCCCGAGTGCACCAGTGGACTCACACCGTGCTTCTCCGTCACACTCACCACACACGTGTCTGTTCTCTGCATGTGGCTGGCGAATGTGGTGACAGTGTCCTCCAGTAGATCGTACATATGTAATACAAACTAAAATTATTTTTTAAGTTTTCAAGATTTAATTCCTGGAAGTTAGTAAGCCAGGTTAAAGTGGTTTGTATGACTGTAGATTTGACCTCCCCCAAGGCTACACGTTCCATCTACGTCAGATTCAGTCAGAAACATGATCAGTTCCTACAATAACTAAGACCATTCTAATGTCCTCTAAGGCACAGTGACTGTTGTGGGTCGAATTCTGTCCCCCAAAAGGGCATCTTGAAGTCTTATCCCCTGGTACCTGTGAATGTGACCTTATTTGGATATAGGGTCTTTGCAGATGCGATCAAGTTAAGATGAGGTCACCAGAGTAGGCCCTGGTCAATGTGACTGGTGTCCTTATAGGAAGAAGAAATTAGGACACAGACACCCAGAGGGCCGACCATGTGATGATGGAGGCAGAGATCGGAGGTTGTGGGCACCTATCAGGAGCTGGTAGAGGCCGGAAGTCTCCTCCCCCACAGCCTCCAGAGAGGACGGGGCCCTGCCAACACCTTGGCTTCAGACTCCTGGCCTCTGGACCCAGGAGAGAATAAATTCCTGTTGTTTTAAACCACCAGCTCTGTGGCACTTTGTTATGACAGCTCCAGGAAACTATTACGGTGACCCAAAAGATTAAAGCCGCATCTCCATTGTTATAGGAAAATATTTAATGTTTAGTCTATTTAGTAGGATGCAACTACGGGTCCTAATCCAAGAAACTAATAAAAATGAATCAAGCCCCTAAGTGTTCTTGGCCTGCTGTGAGCAGACACAGCTTCCAAGCACAATCAAAGTGTGTGCTCCTCAGAATTAGCAAAGAGATAGCAGGCCCCCATCATATGCAAAACATTATATTTCACACTGCGATTAATGGGAAGATGATGCAGACCATGTCCCAGTTGTCATTTGAGTCCATGTGCACATGAATGAGATGCCAAACATTTGACAACTTCTCCAAGAAGGATGTGTATTATTTGACTTAAATAAAGGAGGAAGGAGGTGATATTAGGATTATGGGCCAGAACTGGCTAGAAATCTATTCACAGGTTGGCCTGAGAGTTAAGTCCTGCCCCCGCAGTTAGAGAGGAGGGGACTTGGGGGGCAGAAGTGAGTGGCCCACAAATGTCGCTGGCTTGTCATTTTCCATCCTCTTCACCAGGTAACTCCCCTGCGAGAGACTCGACCTACAGTCTTGTGTTTGAGACTGGAGTTGAAGGAAGGGCATTTCCTCCACAGGAGGGTCTGGTCTTTACTCCAGGCCAGTGGAGGATCAGCGGGGGCCCAGGTGCAGGAGGGGCAGGGCTTCTGGGATGAGACAGTGATGGTGGCGACCTGACCCACCCGGGCTGGGCAGGTGAGTCTGCTGCTGACTCCGGTGGAAGCCAAGTGCAGGGGAGAGATGCTCCAGTGAACCGCCAGAGTCCTGACAGGGTGTGAGGAAGGAGGCTGGGGGACAGAGAGCCCCGTTCTCACCCCATGAGCACCCAGAGGAGCCTCTCTGCCAGCGCTGCAGCCCTGTGGTCTGACTAGCTCACACCTGCCCCTCAGACCTGCAGGAGCTCACCTGTGCGCTGTGGCCTCCTAGTGTCCCCTCGGATGCTGGTGGGATACAGACACCTGAGGACCCGAGTGGGAGGCTGAGAGTAAGGCAGGAGGTGTTAATCCTGCAGGGGGACCAGGAGGGGAGCACGCAAGGAAGACGTGATCAGAGGGAAAAATACAGTCAGAGCTGATTTTACTGCAGAAGAGGAGGTGGAGGAGCCTGCAGTGGAGATTAGGGGACTCGCAGGGCACAGGTGGGCTCGGGGCCAGGGGAAAGGGAAGCGCCTCCTCAGAATCAGGGAAGGAGGAGGTGGGGCTGAGCCAGGGGAGCTGCTGGGGCGCCTGCCCAGGGGCGGGAGCTCGTCTTTCAAGTTGATGGTGACAGCGGGGAGCTGCCTGGAGGGTCAGACACTTGCAGCCTGGGCTGTGAGGCCCGGGTCCTGCATTATGCAGAGATAAATCAGCTGGTGGCTCTGCTCTTCTGTGCCAGGGAGGAGATGGCCTCCAGATTGATGTGCAGCTGAAGGTTGTGGAAGCGAAACCACGGGGAAGAGGGGGCTGCTGCTCTCCTGGAGCTACCCCGGGCTAGAGCCAGCTCAGCCCTCGGGTTCTTCCACCATGGGTACCTGGTGCCCGTGTGGGTCCTCGTCCCTTAGAGCTCTGTCTACAGCCCTGAGCTCTGGTTGAACACCACCTCGAGGCTCACACACGGTTTCGCTAGTTTGGATCCTGGGCGCGGACATGGCACTGCTTGTCGGGCCACCCTGGGGTGGCATCCCACATGCCACAACTACAAGGACCCACAACTAAAAATATACAACTATGTACTGGGGGGCTTTGGGGAGAGGAAGAAAGCAAACAAAAAATAAGATTGAAGATCACCTCGAGGCACTTTGGGAAGTGGGTGAGGTGTAAGTAAAAGCTCGGAGGGGCCGGGGTGGGGGTGTGAGGCAGGAGGTGGCTGCAGGTCACTGGCTTTGCTGTTTCTCACCTGCTGGAGGTGTGGAGCCTGTTATCAGGGTGACGGGGCAGAGAGAAGGACACAGAGAGGCTGTGGACAGAGCCCCTTGAGACTCACAGCACTTTAAAGTTTCACAAGAGAAGGGAGAGCGTGGGGTGCAGGCTGGGAGTGAGGAAGGACGTCAAGCAGATTCCATTTGTTCAGGAACCAAGCAGACACTGAAGTCGCAGGCAGAGAATCACGCCTTCCAGCCCCCGAGGCTCCAGGACAGATGATCTCAGCAGCGCTTTCATCCTTCCAACAAATGTGGTGAATTTAGCAGGAAATGTAGATTGGAGAAATTCGGGTTCACACAGAAACAGACTTCCTGAGGTCAGCCCCGTGGCCGAGTGGTTAAGTTCGTGCGCTCCACTTCGGCGGCCCAGGGTTTCACCAGTTTGGATCCTGGGCGCAGACACGGCACCGCTCGTCAAGCCATGCTGAGGGGGCGTCCCACATAGCACAACCAGAGGGACCCACAACTAAAATATACAACTCTGTACTAGGGGGCTTTGGGGAGAAGAAGAGAAAAAAAGAAGATTGGCAACAGACATTAGCTCGGGTGCCAATCTCTAAAAAAAAAAAAAAAAAGAACTTTCCACTGATTTTCACGAGACTGTATCCTATTACTAGATTTCTAGATGAATTCTGTGGTGATCAGGTGATGTTAATTAAGATGATATTAAACAAAAATGTCAAATGTTAATTTTACCAGCTTCAGGAGCACATGTAGACCTCAGCCTGTCCCATGCTTGTGTGGAAACTCAACCCCGCCTAGCAAAACAGCCCTCCCCTCTGCTCCAGTCGCAGTAAACAAGCAGCAGTGTGGGGGATGGCGCAGGACTCTCCTGCATGGGCTCTGCGTATGAGATGACACACCCTCTACAGGGAGGACGAACCGAGGGTGACACGGGGGCTTGGAGTAGGAAGAGGTCCTCGGTCTGACACCTGGGCAAGCTTCTCCCCTCCTGATGCCCCTGCAGAGCCTTCTGGCTGTGGGACGCACCCGACACCTGCTACTCTAAGGCATCTGCCACCTGGGGCAGAGGGTGGCCAGTGGCCCAGGCCTCCTGCAGGTGCACCATCATCTATGCAGGACGTGGGGTCAGCCCAGACCAGCGGGCACCATCTGGGCTCAGACCAGCTCCATCCATACTTACCGTGTCTTGTTCTATAGTCACCTGACGGCAAACCCAAGACGCTCACTGACGCACAGGAGCTAACCCAAAGAGCCCCTGGTGGCAACACTGGGACAGTTCAAGCAAGAAAAAAATGAAGCAATTCTGGAGTATAACCCAACGTACAAAATAAATATATCTATGTCCATGCTGATATAAATAAATGACTGAATAAATGGAAAAGAAGATCCGAACCTTCTGTGTAAGGGAATTCCAAACGGTTCGTGTAGATGCATCATCCTCAGGGGAAAGAAGCAAACTCCTCAGACGCAGGCTGTGCACGGTGACTTCCAAACAATATTTACGGCACAGAAAGGCAGAAATGGCAGGTCTGCAGAGGAGAACCTGACCAACGCCAGCCCCGCCACGGGACCGAGGTCCGCGTCAACAGGGAGGGTCACTGGGCAGCGCATGCCCTTTACGTGGTGTGAGGAGAAGGGCATCTCACCTCTGTGGTCTTCCTCCCAAAAACTCATCACCCAGTCTAGTCACGAGGAGAAAGCCAGACAAATCCCAACAGAGGGTCGTCCTACAAAACACCAGCCCGGCTCCACACAACCCCAGTCGTCAAAGTCAAGGGAAGTCTGGCCGTCCACACGGCCCAGAGGAGGCTGAGACATGAAGACTGCAGGTCGTGGGTCCTGGCACAGAAGAGGGACCTTAGGGGGAGCTGAGGACATGCGAGTAAGGACTGGACTTTAGTCAACAACAATCTATCAACCCTGGTTCACTAACTGTGACAGGAGCACCACACGGATGTAAGACGTCACTCACAGGGCAAACCACGTGTGCAGCACGGAGGGACTCTCTGCATTGTCTTCAGAACTTCTCTGTAAATGTAAAACTGTTCTAAAATAAAAGTCTGTTTAAAAAATGGTGTTACTAGAACACATTGACTATTATTTGCCAGACCAGTAAGGTGGTGCTTTATATATATTATACACATAGTGGAATTACTTACAGTTTTCAAAAATATGGTAATTTAGTTAAAAATCTAGTCCATTCAGAATGAAACTAGATATATTTTATAAAATACCATATGAGTTGTAGATAACTTATTTCCCAAAGATCCTCTGCTGTCCTCAAGATGATGAGCATGTTTGAGTCCTCTGCTGTTCGCGAAAGCTTTGCCTTCAGACAGCTTTTACCCAAATAAAACCTTAGTGGGAAAATAACAGTTTGCTCTTTGCTATTGGTCACCTGGAATTCAGCAGGAACCGGGGACGGAGGAGGCACGCAACCCTGTTTCAGCGTCAGCTCTTTCTGACTGTCCTTTAACTCTGCTCTGAAACTTAGGTTTGACAAAGTGATTTAACTTGTCCACTCTGTAAGTGGGTTAGAATCTACCTAATCATTTTGACTGAAAGAAAAGCTACTTTCCTTCTCACAGATCCTATTTTCCAGACAAACCTAGGATAGATTAAAATAGTTCTCCCTTGAGGCAGGAAAAGAAAAACAGTCTCTTCAAAGACAGAAGAGTTAACCATGCAGTTGGGCAGTAATTTGTTATTTGGGTCTTAACCAGGGGCTTTCAACTGCTCCTTCATCTACAGCAGTCAGTGCCAGGGGCTCTGGAAGCTGGTTCTGTGCGTTGGCCAGACCCAACTGGGGCGCACTTCTATTCTGTTCAATGTTCTCGGAGTTGTGTGAAAACCTAATTTTCATGAGACAAGTATGCCACAAACCCCAAGATCTTAACGTCTCTTCATGAAGTCATTTTCTCATCATTGTTCACTGAGCCATGCATCCACTTTCACGTGCATCCATCATTCAATATGTGCACTGATGATACCAGCCACATCTCCCATAAAACCACGCCGTCACCCTCCAACCTCCCAGTAACAGCAGTGCTGTTCATACTGACTCATGAAGACTTGGGGTGTAGATCAAATGCATTTAAAAATAAATCAAGCCCACCCACCACACTCATATGTGGGCTCACATAGAAGCAAACGGATCTGATTTGTTTGCTGTAGAATAATTCAAACCAGAGAGAAGAAAATCATAATCAGCTTAATTGTGGGATGACATATCGTTATTGTCAAGTGGCTGCTGGGATCTCTTCAAGGAATGTCAATGGAACAGACAATTATTTTGATTAATTGTGTCGTGTTACTACTTAAATACTCATTCCAGCTTCATTCATTTCAAAATAGAAAATATTGATCCTTTGAAAGAGACATATTATCTGACATCTTTATTTATTCCTCTCAGAAAAAGTGATCTCTGAAGATGTGCTCACTGCTGGTGAGATTCCCAGTGCCCCCGCCTGCCCGTCTGCTGGGGCCAGGTCACCTCTGTCCACCTGGGAAACACGATGAGAAGGTGACATTCTGTGTTCACACGCGTGAGACTTCATCAAGCACGGCGGTATTTTCCCCTGTGTTTTTAGGTAGGCTGCGTGCTGTGAATCTTGTCAGGGCTGCATTTAGTTTCAATGAAATACGCATTTGGTTTTATCCAGAATCTGAACCCAATTAGTGACGACACTTAATACCTGTTGACGCAGACAGCTGACTGCAGGAATTTTTAGTTGGGTCCTCCTGTTTTGAAACAGGCCTCCAACAATCAATTTTATAAGGAAGGAAAATAATGACTGGAGGAGAGAGGAACTTGACCTGTGAGCCGCGTGTCGCTATGCTTAGTTCCTGAGCGGTTACGGACACGCCCCCAGCAGCTGCTCCCTGTGCCCCTCTACTCTGCCCTGTGTGTCCTGCATGCAGATGTCACACAGGAAGCATCTTAACCCTGACAGCCAGCTGGTAAACCGCCAGGAGGGAACCTAAACTCCTGTTTTCTGATTTCCTCCAGACTCTTCCAACCCCAGGCCACTCAGGAGTCAAGCTGTGAACCCAGAGTCCCAAGAAGGAATCTCAGAGAAGTCAGACTTCCAGGCTCACTGGATCAGGCAAGGCATGGGGACTATTTTCCTAGGAGAGCGCCGTCATGAAATCACCGAGGTGCAGGAACCTGGCGGTTCAGTGACACCAGCAACTTCTCTCTTCCTGGCACTGCTTCTACTCAAACCTGAGCATTAACCTGCACGTATTTATATGAAAGGCATACATAAAATTATCATATTCTGCAGAAAACTTTTTGTCAAAAATTCAGATAGTGATATTATACATATTTCAAAACCCTAGCAGCTACAAACCACTATATCTTAATGGCCTTTTGTGTGACAAATATATAACTATGGCCAACTTAATAGGAAAGTATATAAAACAGGGGTTGTTTTCCAAGTCACTCATCTTTACAAATATTTAATTAGTCCTTCAAGATGATTTTCTCTTTGCTTCAAATATAATTATGTGGGTATCTGGACAAGTTTCTAACATTTTTGTCTAAATTCCTTTATTATTTTGAAACTGTTCTCTTCTATATCAAAATGATAATGTTCAAGTTGGAGAACAAATTCCCAGTAAAAATGAAGTTGCGTTTGCTCTATAAGCTGTAGTCCCCTAGGCAGGCATGGCCGGTTGCTTTCCTTCCTCACAGCTGAGGGACGCCCACTCTTCTGGGTGGTGAACTGCTTTCCCGGCAGTGGTCATGGGACACCTTCCTGTGTGTTGAGGGCGGGACCTCCAGGCCACACTGCAGGGCCCCATCCCTGCGGCTGTGCATCCTGGGCTCACCCTCCTTTCTGACCACAGCCAGTACAGGTGGCCAGACCACTGCAGCGGCCGTGTCATGTCAGCAGGAGGCCCGGCTGCGTGCCATGGGCTGAACGTTTGCATCTCCCCAAATTCGTATGTTGACACCTAACCCCAGGTGATGGTAGTTGGAGGTAAAACCTTTGGGAGATGTGAGCCTGTGATTTATAACAAGAAATGCACATCTGGTCCTCGCCCCTTTTCCTGGCACAGAGCTCCTAAAACCTGGGAATTTCCCAAGTGATGAGAGTGATAAAGATGTCTTTTGATAAGTGAATGAGGTGACTTTTGGAAAGACCCTAAAGATGGGGCCTAGTGGGCAGGGGAACCAAGCCCATGACAGAAGAGATGGAACCTTCAGTCCCAACCCCACCCTCTGAGGAGGTGGGGGCCCCAGACTGTGTTCCATCACCACTGGCCAATGATTTAATCATTCGTGCCTGTGTAATGAGGCTTCCATGAAAACCCAAAAGGACTGGTGCCCCTTCCCACAGACCTCGCCCTATGCATCTCTTCCATCTGCTGTTCCTGAGTTATATTCGTTCATAATAAACCTGTGATCTGGTAAGTAAACTGTTTCTCTGAGTTCTGTGAGCCCCTGCAGCAAATTAATCAAACTCAGGGAGGGCTAGTGGGAACCCTGCCTTTATAAGCAGTAGGTGGAGGGCAGAAGCCCAGGTGACATCTGGACTTGCGATTGGGGTCTGCAGTGGGGGATCTAGTAGAAGTGAGCCCTTAACCTCTGGTTATCTCAGGAAGATAGTATCAGAAATCGTTGACGAGTCCAGAATCGTTGGACATCCAGCTGATGTTGGAGAACTGCTTGATGTGGGGGGAAAAAAACCCACATCAGGAGTGGTGTCAGTCAGAATCAGAGGATATGACTAGGGCATGAAGGTGGAGCCCATGAATGAGATTAGAGCCCTTACGAAAGAGGCCCCGAGAGCTCCCTGCCCTCCTGCCCCATGAGGACACAGTGAGAAGACGGCCAGCGTCAACCAGGCAGTGGGCTCTCACAGCTCCCCCCACGCCTCACCTGATCTCGGACTCCCGTCTCCAGAGCTGAGATGTCAGCGTCTGTTGTTGTAACTGCCCAGTCTGTGCTCTGTGGAATTCCGTTACAGCGGCCTGGAGGGGCGCAGACACTGGGCTGCCAGACTCAGCAAGTCGAAGCTCTGTTTTTTTCCTACTTAAGGGCATCATCTTAAACTACCACTAGTTAATTTATTTACTTGTTATTTTTTTATACTCCACCCCCTCAAATGTACTTTTGTTTTCCAAATGAACAGGAAGACTCAAGTGGTCTCTGAATTTTTCCTGGAAAACAAAAGTGGCCTTCAGAGGTCAAGCGGAGAGAAGTGACTGGAATTTGCACTGCATGAGCATCGCTCCATTCACAGGAAGATAATCAGTGGCTATTTGGGGTTACCTGTCATGGTGGGACGTTTGCCAGAAGGATCGGGGTCCCTGAGAGCCTTTCCTTTTGTGGCTGAAGTTAAAAAACAGCTGGAGGACGAGGTGAGTGGCGGTGCGCTTGGTGGCTGTGTGGACGAATGTGGTCAGTCTCTCTGAAAGGCAGCTCCCAGGATGCCCGGCTCCCAGGAGGCCTGGCTCTCAAGTGGGTGTGGCCTGGGGAAGAGCTGCTCCTTGGTCCTCAGAGGTGTGGTCCTGACTCCTCTTCCCTCGTCCTGGACGCCCAGCGTGGCCTTCCTACAGCAGTGTGGAGACCTGCTTCTGCAGGGGAGGCACCGCCTGGCCTGTAGGACTGGCTTTCTCTCCCCGTGGTGCACTCGGCCACCGAGCTTTAGGAACCCGTCAGACGGGAGGTGGGGCCTCTTGGCCCCCTCCCAGGTTCTATGGAAATGACTGTCCCATTACGTGAGGTCACATGAGACCCTGAGCACCTTGCGGGCGAGCTCCGTGGAGCGAGGTGGGCTGGGGGTGGGCGGAGGGACGCGGGAAGGTCCCCACCAGGGATGGGGAGTCCACAGAGAGCATTGCAACGTCACACCCTCTGCTGGTCCCCCAAAGCATGTGACCGGGCCAATTACACAGTCCCCAGGCAAGACTGTCCTGAGAAGTTGGCCTGGGCAGGACAATGGCCATAGCTGCCTGCTTCAAATACCCTCAGGGCCATGGGTTTGCTCTCTGCCCCCAAGGGAGGCTCCTGCTCACGGGGCAGCCTGTGTCTGAGGGAGGGGACAGGATCCCCTGTGCCTTGCCTGTCCCTCCCCCAAGCTGAAGGCCCCCTCTCTGCCCACGGGGCAGGTGCAGGTGCAGGTGTGCTCTTGCCTGTGAAAGCCCTGGGTGCAGAGGTCACTCCCTGACGGCCAACCAGGGTCTCCAGCAAGACAGTGACTCTCCAGTCTACACCCCATAAACACCACCAAACAGAAACCACATACGGCTCATAAACCTACTTCGTGTTTCCTTTTCCTTGTAGAAATTTGTCTTAAATGCTGGTTTTCATCCCTGTGTCTTGCTGACTTCTCCCAGTCCTTTAGGAATTAGCCTTCACAAGATGAAAAGCGAGTGGGGCTTTGAAGAGGCCCCTGATGGTGCCGAAATAAAAGGAGAATGTTTGCCTTATTAGCGGAGTTTCCTCTTACTGTCCTCAGAGTCACTATTTCACTATTTCTGGTACGCCCCTCACAGATGGGAGAGCAGTGAAAGAAAAATAATACAGCATTCAATATTTAATTTGCAAACATAAAATGCTAATTAAAACCTACAGCTCCCAGGCTTCTATTTGACTTTTGAAATCCATTCTGCTGTCAGGATTTCAGTTTCCTGGTTCTCTTTTATGGTTATGTGTTTAATTGCGAGCCTTAATCTGAAAGGACTGGGGGAGGGGGTTTCATAAGAGCATCACAAAAAATAACTGTTACAACATTCATTTAAATATAAACAGCGTCCCCGCTCAGCTGATGCCGCAGTGTTGAATAACTTCGTCTCAGGAGGTGAAGACTCCGTGTTGCAAAAGTGACTGAAGCTTCAGTTCACAGACCGGAGTCTGGTGAGGGCGGAATCCAAACTGTGAGAGGGTGACCCTCATGTTGAGCATCTCCCGGGCGCAGTCCTGTCTGCAGCTGGAGCGGTGGCGCCTCATGCCTGTGCCTTCGTCATCCCAGCAGAACCCAGGAGGGGAGTGCTGTTCCTCCTGCTGGGACGGTGTGGGCAGTACTGCGTCAATCAGTAAGCCTCCTGCTGTTAGGAAAATAACCTGAGATGAGTTAAAAACCAAAACAGTGAAGCGTCAAGACTCCAAACAAGCAGAATAACAAGTAGTTGTAACACCCACCAGGCGCCTCAAAACCGGCAGCAGAGCCAGCGTCTGCCCTGCGTTCCTGCTTCAGAGAGGACGTCGCCGGGGCCTGGGGAGGCCACCGTCACCCGGAGCGAAGGTGAGACTGGAAGGCAGGACCCAGTGGCCCAGACGCTCCAGCAGTGTGGCCCTGGCGACCTTCCCTGACCTCCCGTCCTGGCAGCTTCCTTGCAGGTGAAGAGTCTGTGGCAAGCCTGCTATGATGCCCGCCACGGTGTCCCATCTGCCTGCGGTAGGACTGTGTGGGTTTCAGGGAAAAGCCAGTGTGGACGTCTGTCCCGAGCAGAAGTGACGTCTCCCTGGCCGGGGCCCCTGTCCTTCTGCTAAATCAACAGCTGAACAATTGGAGAAATAAATACGAAACGAAATGCATGTTTTCCCTGCAAGCAAATACACAGTAGGAAAAAAGACTTATAAAGAAAAAAAAAATAACCAAAGAGAACACTTTCCACAAAATCTCAAGTTCTTTGAAAACACCCATTTCAGTGTAAAACAGCAGGAGGAAAGTCCTTGTTGTCTCTCCTGAAGAAATCAGATCCTATAGGAAAACCTACATTCTATCCCATTTCTAGTTGTTATAAATACTAGGGAGCCATTCAATAATTCACAGACTTTATGAGTGTCGGCTCGGTTCCCAAAGTTAGCACAGAGGCCACGGGCTTGGGCTGATCTCAGAGGTCGGGTCAGTATGGACGTTGTACACAGCAAAAGAGGGGACAACGCTCATCCCGCATGGTCAGGGTCTGTCCCTCCAATATTTTAAAGCACATCCTTCTCAGTGCTCCGTTAATAACAACATTGATTTCTTTCAACGTGTCCAAAAACTACCATTTGCAGGATTTCCATTCGGGCCCCACCTTTGTCCCATCTGGAAGCTTCCCCAGGACAGTCGG
Organism: Equus quagga; assembly: GCF_021613505.1. NCBI lineage: Eukaryota > Metazoa > Chordata > Mammalia > Perissodactyla > Equidae > Equus > Equus quagga. Next base: position 31,429,232 of record NC_060283.1, on the reverse strand, counting down.
GGGGGGTCTGAGTGCCCGGACATCTGGACCCTCACTAGTTGGTGTTTCCTGAAGGGTGAACCCCACCCAGGATACCTGAGGCCAGGGGAGACTTCACAGCCAGCCTGCGGACCCCACAATAGAACGAGACCCCTGCCCTCCCCTGGAGCAGCTGAACATCAGGGTCACCCTCCTGCCTCCGTCCTCACTGGACAGCATGTTCCACGTCTGCAGGCACCCAGAGAACACCCACCTGGAAGCACAATGTCCTCCATCCCCCAACCCCCGGGGTCTCACCTCCTCGGAGGAAACCAGTCCCCTGCGAGGCTCCGAGGTTTCCTGAGGAAAAGGAACGACTCAGGATGTGTATAAATTCATCAATACTTAAGTTTATCGTTTATTAGTGAATCCATTTAATTTAAAGCTTTTATATGCACGTGTGTAAGGAAATGGCTGTGTTGACTGTTTTCACTCTGGGACCCAGCAAGGACACAGATGTGTTTGCTGAGTGAATGAATTTGAGGCCGGGTAGGAGCCAAGAAAAATGCTCCTTCTTGTAGTGAAATAACTCCTGAAAAGCAAGAGATGTTTGGGGCCAGCCCGGTGGCACAGTGGTTAGGTTCATGCCCTCTGCTTTGGTGGCCCTGGGTTTGCAGGTTCAGAACCCAGGCTCAGACCTGCACACTGCTCATCAAGCCATGCTGAGGCGGCGTCCCACATACAAATTAGAGGAAGACTGGCACAGAGGTTAGCTCAGCGCCACCCTTCCTCATAAAAAAAAAAAAGCAAGAGATGTTTGGTTAGAATTTCCACAGGATTGATAAAATACTAGATTTTCATGCATGCTTTAAAAAGTTCCAACTCTGGCAATGCACTTTCAACCCTCGGACAGGCCACCTGCACCCAGGGGTTCCCTGCGGGTATCAGGCCTCACAGGTGGGTCTCAAACACTTGGTGCCTCATCTCTGGTCACTGTTTTCAAAAATACATTTCCCACAAGCCAGATAAAAATCGCTTCACTCTGGTTCATGCCAGAGGACTGTGACAGACCATGAAGAGACAACCCTGAGCCTGGACCCACCCAGCGGCCTCAGACCCTCCCCAGGAGGCGATGGGGCTGAGGGCAACTGCTCGGGTCTGGTTTTATCGGCTGCTGGACATTCGTTGGAGGGACCAGTTTCACTCTGCTCATTTCTTTTCTCCACTGGATTGAGAATTGCAGCTTGCATTTTAATTTTTTTTGAGATGGCCAGTGACAACCTGCCCGGTGGCCTGACAGGAAGGTATGGAGAAGCGGCAGAGGATGTCATTTCTATTACGGATCAGCAGTGATTCTGTGAATCTACATGGAAAAGTAACCGAATCAGAGGTTTTGGGGTGCCCACGTCTGCGGGGAATCGTCCCAGCACCTTCTGCAGAGTCAGGTACGTGTGAGGTGGGCGGCACTCCGAGCATCGCGCCCTGCGTGGTGATGACATTTCCCGGGTAACTGCCTCTCATGAAGCCACTGCCTCTCCTACTGTCTTTCGTTTCATAAATCATACTTGTTTTCCTGCCTGTGTGCAAAGCTCAGTTCTTTCATTTTAGGAGGTCTGGGACCCTGACGCGGCTGCGTCCACATTTCTGACAGTCTGGGCGCACACACACGTATTTATGTGTGAGTTAAATAAATTCAGTTTAGCTGTGGTGAATTTTATGGTGTGACTGTCTTATAACTTTAGCATTTTATACTGTTATTTTATTTTTCATTTGTCACTGAAGCATTTTAACTTTTTCTTTAAAATAATGTAGAAATCCTGACTACAGACCCCAGTGAATTATCATGAAGTGAACACAGGCACGTGATGCCCCCGGGGCAAGAAATGGGGCATTTCCAGCACGACAGTCTCACCTGGTCCTGCCTCAAACCACGCCACGCTTCCGTCCAAGGCCTCTGTCTGACTTCCGACACTGCGGCTTATTTTGAATCCTTACAAAATACAACAAACGTATGTTTGTTAGTGTATTTTCATTATTTGTTTCTGAATTTTTTTCAAACGATGCTCGTGAGATTCATCAGTGTCGCACGTGGGACCACAGCCATTTTTACTGTTATGTCATATTCCTTTGCAACAACATACACCAACGTCAGGTGACTGTGGATGAAGACAGTGTTGCTAATGTTCTGTTAGGGTCTTTTAGTGCGACAATCAGTGTCTTACTAGTTTTCGTCTTGCATATTTAATATAGGATCCATCTAGATCATTTTTTTATTCTGTGAGATTCAAGGCACATTCTTTTTTTTCCCGAACATGCATGCAGTAGACTTGGTAACATTTAATGAAAACACTGCCCTTCTGTTTTCCCCCCAGTTCTTAGAGCTCATTTTGTCCTAAATGACCACTGCCTCGTGAGTGGACCTGCTTCTGGGTCTCAAATCTCCCCTCTCGCTGTGTGTCTGTCCTTACACCAGCATCACACTGTCCGAATGCTCCGGCCTCGTGAGTGGTCCTGGTGTTGGGTGGAGTGGATGCTCCCACAGTCTTTCCTCTGAGAAGTCGTCTTGGCTGTTTCTGCGCCCTGGAGGGAGGAGCTGGTGGGGCTTTTGGGGACCTGCAGGTCACTCTGGGAAACAACGTTTTCCAATAGTTAGTCTTTCAATCAATGCATGTGGCATAACAATCTCTCTTATTTATATTTTTAAAAACATTTTCCAATATTATTTTTTGGTTTTCTACATATTTTGTTATGTTTATTCTTGAATATTTGAGGTTTTCTTGATGCTATTTTATTCTTTTTAAAACTTTTGTCTTAATTTTGTTCTGGTATACATAAATAAAATGTATGCTGACTTTGTATCCAATAACATTGTCAAATTTGCTCATTGTTACAACAGTTCACCTGTAGGAGCCTGTGGTTTTTTTTACAAACACGATTATGCCATACGCAGGTAGTAACAGTTTCGTTTCTCCAACTGTATGACTTTTCATTTGGTTTTCTTGACTCTTGAAGTGGTGAGGGCTTCCAGCACAAATCTGAGCAGAACAGATGGCAACAAGTGTCCGTCCGGTCCCCAGGCAGAGGGAGAATTTCCCACATTTGACAATTAAATATAAGTTTGCTATAGGTGATTTTAGATATCCATTCTTGGTCTAGGAAGTTTCTTTTATTCCTACATTACTAGAGTTTTTATATGAATGGTGTCGAATTTTGTCAAAGGAATTTTCTGCGTCTGTTAAGAAGATTATTTGATTTTATTTTCTTTTATTATGCTAATATGCTGCAAAATCACACACCTTATCAATTTTATTCTAGTCAAGTTTAGTACAGAAAATAAAGCTATCTAATTAAAATAGTGGTTTCTTCAAAAAACAACTTTTTACACATCCAGATATTCTGACCACAACTAGAGGGGCCCACAAGACCCACAACTAGAATATACAACTATGTACTTGGGGGATTTGGGGACAAAAAGCAGAAAAAAAAAGATTGGCAACAGTTGCTAGCTCAGGTGCCAATCTTTAAAAAAAAAATGATATTCTGAAGCAGAATTTCAGAATTGAAAGATTAAATGTTGCTTATGATTTTGGCTATCACTTATTTGTTATTTCTTTTATATAAATAAACTCCATCGTCTTCTTGTCTAAAAACTTTGTTTCAATAATTAGAATTTATTTTTTTGAAAAGCTTCCAATGTTGAAATAGCTTGGTGCTCTTGACTTGTTTGCTTGAAGATTTAAAACTAATTTTGAAGAAATGCAACCAAATTTAAATGATGGCTTTTTAAAGTTCAGTATAATTATAGGACAACCCACAGCTTTTAGAGGACCAGACGGAGCCAAAATCTTAACTCACCAGGAGCACACGCACAGCGGCACCACAAGTGTCCCCCTGGCTGGCTCAGGATTTGAGCGCCCAGTTCACTGAACAGCGAGATGGGGCTGGGGAGCGGGTGAGGCGGTGTTTATTAAAACACCTCATAAGTACAACTTGCCCTTACAACTCCTCATTTCCAACTTACAATCCAGTTTATCTGAGCTTAACCGTAGAGAGGAATTATTTCAATTCTGTGCCTTGAGCTGAGAGACCCAGATTTCTTTTCCTTGCTTTCTTCAGAGAAAAATGGACAGACCACCTCACAGCCCTCCACTCTGGACACTTTTATTTGCACAACACGGGGAAATTCCTCCTCGTGCAGACATTTTTGAAGCCCCAGTGAAAACCCTGAATGAAAAACAAAGATTTCCACCCAAAGATCAGCCTGTAGAGGAGCTGACCTCACCCAAGCTCCTGAGTTTGACAACACAAAACTTCCAACAGAATTTCAGAGCCTCATTCTTGTATATCAATATGCTTCCAAATATTACAAAATTCCTATAGAATTTTTAAACAATAAATATAGAGACTCAATCGGAAGAGACAGAGGGAAGAACTTAGAAGAATGACATATTATGTAGGTAAGAAAAGAAAATTTAAAAACACCGATTATGTTTGGAGGAGAAAAGATGTTGAACCCATGAAACAAGAAGAGTATATTATAAAAAGAAAAAAAGCACCTTTGAGAATTAAAAAACATGGGCTCAATCAAAATATAAATCAATGGTGATTTTGGAAGCTAAAGCCATTGAGAAAAGGACCTAGCAATTAGGAAAAATAAAGCAGATTAAAATATGAGATAAAATACAGTAAATTAGTGACCAATCCAAGAGGTCCAGCAAAGTGTGTGGTAAAAGGAAATGGCGAAGAAGCATTAACTAAAAATCTGAAAATAGGGGAACAGAGGATTCTGGAATGAAGGAATCACCCATATGCCCAACACAATGAATGAAGAACTCAGTGAAGTGTTTTGTCATCAATGTCAGGGTGATGGGGATGAAGGCAAGTCTCCAAAATATTTTAGACAGGAGGGACAATCAGATCTGAGGATCCGAGAATCAGGTCATCGTCCTTCTCAGTGATCAGGTGGAATCTGGATGAGCACAGATGACTTCATTCTAACAGTCTAGAGGGAAATTACTGCTCAGCTCTACTCTGCACCCAGGAAAGCTAAGAATGCCATCAGAGAGTAGAGACAGACATTTTCAGCACCCGGGTCTCCATTTCCTCTTTGTTACTAGCTCCTGGAGAAGGTGTCAGAGCAGGTGGAGGTCACCACCTTGCAACAGTCCTGTCTGCTCTGTTGCTTCCCGGAGACAAAAGTCTAGCCACCCAGGGGGTCCAGCCACCCTGCAGCCTTTCTCTTCCAATGGAAAGACGCCCTTCCTCTCTCACACCCGCCCCTCTGCTGCAGCCCAGGAGAATAACGCATTTATTTTAAATTTGAGAAAATTGTTTTATATGAAATAAAGGGAAAAGCCATGTTGCTAAGATTTAATAATAAATCATTAAATTTTCATTATCCATGTACCACTTCTTGAGTTCTTCTGTACAATAACCAGTGTCAAATACAGGCTGAATAGTGGAGCTACCTGAAAACTATTTCAAAGGTGTAGAATCAATCAATCAATCGATCAGTCTATGTACTCAAAGTGACATAGATACAGATACACACATAGAAATTGACGTGCACGCACCCAGCACATCAGCAATGACTCTCGGGCTCTCCCACAGCCGCATCTCCAGGGCGGCTTCCAGGCTGAGCTCAGCCGAGCACAGGCACCGGTGGTCAGGAGCGTGCACCGGTAGGTGCCAGCAGGACACAGCCAGGTCTGGGGCGTCCCACATCCATGTGCAGCTCTCAGGCTGACAGAGCAAGGACGTCTGCTCAGGGACAGCTGGGTGTGTGGGGGCACAGGAGCCACCTTGTGAGGACCAGTTCTTGGCAAACAGAAAACAGCAAAGCACACACCAGTTTCCTGCTGGGAAGTCTCTTTGTCTGGACAAAAGAAACCCAGATGCTAATTTTATGGCAATAAATATGAAATCAACAAAACCCTTAAAATTTTCGATCTAGGATGTAATTTCACTCATTTTACTTCATGGAACTGGCTGAAGTCTCTGCACACCTGGCCTGGAGACCACCTGCCTGGCCCCCAGCTCGGGTCCTACCTGGGTTTCAGGGCCATGGGCAGTTCTGTCATAGAGTCTTCCCAGCAACTGCCCCTTTTAAAGCAAACCATTCAGGATTGCCACGCTGAGTGACAAATAAAAATGGCAAGCAATAGGATATATCGGAGGATATGAGGAAGCCATTCAGGATTACCACTCTGAGCACTTCATCCGCTCATGAAGCATCGAGGCGGGCTCTCGCCTCTGAAAGAGAAAAGACAAAATATTCCTCTACGTCTTCTTCTGCCTCTAAACCGAAATTTGATAGGAGGAACATGCTGCAGAACCTGAAGTGTGCTGTGTGATCTTTTCATTTTCCAACAACCTTCCCAAACACCAAGAGCAGAATTGTTTTCCAGTCTCGTGCTTAGACTTGAACAGTGGTGTTGTTCACATATTGCATTCAGGAAAAGGCACAGGAGGAAGAAAGGCCAGCAAGTCCATTTTCTGTGAGCAAATGCTAAACACGGACTTAGAAGGCGTTGCTCTCCCCCAGGGTCTCATGTGGGTGGTCTCTGAGGAACGATGTGAAGTGGGAATTGTAAGAAAAATGGCTTTTCCAATGCTGTCGATTGCTTTCACTGTTGTTTAAGAGCTTTCAAGAGTAATTTTTCCTACTCCTGAAGCACCAACAAAAGAACACTGCCAGGGAAAATTGTTCTCTAACAGGCTTTTAACTAATACACCTAAGAAATAGAGTAGCTTCAGGAGTGGTGCTTCTAGAACTTCCCAGCTCATGGGGAGCGTGGGTGGGTCTGTGGAGCTGGGTGAGGCTGCGCTGCTGCACCTGCCCACACGCTGGTCCCGTCCACGGGTGAGTCCGGGCTGTGCAGTGTCGGCTGCTCCTCCTTTTTCCTTTCGGTGACGTGGCTGCACCAGGAACACGTTGATCCACTCGGAGAGCTGACATTTCCTCCCGCGCGGCCCCATCCTGCCAGCCAACCTGGTCACCCAGCTGGATTCCCAGCAGGGGAAGATTGATGTGACGTAGCGACAGGAAAGACCTCAGCTGTTAAAGGTTTACTTCCGAGGAACAGTATAAACGCTTGCAGGTGGTCAAAATAAAATGGAGAAACAGACGTGGAGATTTTAAAGGGACATGCAAACAAATGAATGAAGTGGACACATGTGGGGTAAGGAAGGAGGGGTGACAACAATGCACGTGTGTGCACACACCTGTAACACGCGCGACTGCACTCGTGTGCATGTGTGTGCACTCATGTACAATATGTTTATGTATGTAGACATGCATGTGTGTGTTCACAGATATGCAGGCATACATTCTAAAATGCACATGCATATACACATATTTATTTTTGCAACAAGAAACACAACAAGAATGAACGGGACTCTAAAGAACACGATGACCTGTGCCCTGGGGTGTCGGCGGAAGAGAGCAGAAGGTGCCGTGAGGGGGTGAGGCGCCTCCGAGGGGACCTTTTCAAAGTCTTGAGTTTTGCAGCTTATAAATAATTTACATATTTAAATGTGCAAATTAAAGCAATCTCTAAAAATGAAGGCAAACCACAAATAAACCCAACTGCGCATCAAACTGGTAATATGGACAACTCGGAAAAATACTTTACTCAAAAATGTTTCCATTGCTCCCTTAGGAGAACAAATTCTAAGCAAAAAAGATTTTTTAATTAATTCAGTCAGTATATTTTTGATAATGATACTAGTGTAGTAATTCTATACTCTTGTATACTTTGTAGAATAGAGAAACTCAGTTTAATTTCTTGAGTTGCTAGAAGCCAGGGCTCCTTCTGTGGGAGGAGAAGGAGGAGACGTGGAAGGTGAGAAAGAGCCCTGTGGTTGTGGGAAAGAACCAGGGACATCATGATAAATGTGTACATGTGTGAGCCTGCAATTCCGTGTGTGTGCATGTGTAAACACATGTATGTGTATAACACATATATACCCGTTTGTTTATATTCACAGTTCCTCCAGCTTGATTCTTTTTCTGGATTATTTTGGCTACTCTGGGTCACGTATTTTAAAATAATCTTGTGAATTTCCAAAAAATTGCTGACAGTTTGGTTTTTCATTTAATTTCTACATTAATTTGGAGAGAATTGACAAATTTACATTACTGACTATTCCAATCCACTTATACCGTACATCCCTTCATTTACTTCGGTCTTCCTAATTTATATTACTATTGTTCAACATTTTTCACTATAGAGCTTTTGCATGCATTTTGCTAAATTTACCGTTAGGTATGTGATTGTCTTTTTTTTGGTGAGGAAGATTCGTTCTGAGCTAACATCTATTGCCAATCTTCCTCTTTCATTTGGTTGAGGAAGATTCACCCTGAGCTAAAAACTGAGCCAGTCTTCCTCTATTTTGTATGTGGGTCACTGCCACAGCATGGCTTGATGAGTGGTGTAGGTCCATGCCTGGGATCCGAAGACGCAAACCTGGGCCGCTGAAGCAGAGCACGCTGGACTTAACCACTACACCACAGGGCCAGCCCCAGGTATGTGACTTTTTTATGTGATTGTAGATAATTTATTTTATTTTATTCTCTCTTGCTGTATATAGAGAGAAAATTAATTTTGTGTATTTATTATTTATTTCCTTTTTAAATTTTGATCAGCTATTTCTTTTTTTATTTCATGTATTAGAAGCATAGATTATCGAGCTCCAATCTTTTATTTTCTCATGCATGCATTTATGTATATAGATTTCTCTGCAAGCAGTGCTTGTGCTGTATTCCACAGGTATATACGTCCTCTCTTCATTAAAAACAATTCAAAATGTTTTCTTATTTTCCTTCTGTATTAGAGTCAGTGTTCTCCAGAGAAACAGAACCAACAGAATGTGTGTGTGTGTGTGTGTATTTATATATGATGTGAATTGAATTCCTAAATTCAATCAACGCACACAGTTGTGGGGCTGGCAGGTCAGGATTCTGCAGGCTGGAGACCTGGGAGGAGTGCATGCTGCAGCCTGGGTCTGAGGCTGTCTGGAGGGAGAACCCTCTCATCCCTGGGGGACCTCGGTCTGTTCTCTTAAGGCCCTCGACTGATTGGATGAAGTCTCCTCACTATGGAAAATAATCTTCTTTACTCAAAGTAGGCTGATTTAAGTGTTAATCCCATCTAAAAAATATCTTCACAGCGACATCTAGACAGATGTTTGACCAAAGTCCGGGTACCACGACCTAGCCAAGGGGACCCATAAAATTAACCATCATGCCTTCTGATTTCTCCTTTGCCCCATAATTTATTTAGAAGCATATTATTTATTTCCAGGTACATATATATATATCAAATGATATATATATATATATATAATTTATTGATAGATCCATATTCATAAACTATCCTAAGTTTTTAAAGACAGTGTTTAAATGTGTATCTTCCTTTCATATATAAAATGAAATAGGAAAAAAACATCCTTGAGTACATATGTCCTGTTCCTAGAACCCATTACTTATGGAAACAGAGACATTTATGGGCACAAAGGGACACACGGGAGTCTGTGGAGCCATTTCAGATGTGGCTCGTGTGCCCTGAACTCTGGGCAGAGGATGTGAAAGTGCTTTCAAGGAGGGTAGTGGGTAACTTGGTGTCCAGGGACAACCAAGAAGCATTGCTGTGTCTCGGCTATAATAACAGTACTTACCTCTGGCTGGAGGGAGAGATGTATGGATCACCTGAGCCTCTCTCACAGCTTTCCTGTTGTGTGCATCCATTACTGGCCCCTCCAGGGGCTTTTGTTGTGCACAAGTCATCATCAATGAAAGATTCAGCAACACTGCAAAAGATGGGAGTGTTTCAACTTCCCACGGTTATGGAGATGCACAAAACAGATCAGACGAAATCCAGTGACGGGGCTCAAAACACCTTGCTGAAATTTAGCATCAATCCTGCCCCACCTCCCCCCAAAAAGGTGTGCGTTACAATAAGAGTGTGACTGTTGAAAAGTGGTAATATTGACCAAAAAGTTTAAATAACTAAATGACTAAATGTCCACGTCCCAGACTTGTTGGTTAGTGCTTGACTAAACGTTCTGCCAGGAAAATTTTCTCGAGACTATTGATCTTCTAGCTTAAGCTCCTGGGAGCAGGTTCTTATAAATGAAAAGGAAGCCGAAAAATAAAGCCCTGACAGGAAGTGTTGGTCTCATCGCAATGTAGAAGGCGCACTGGAACCGGCCTCTTAGGATTCATGCATCTTGGAGTCAAGGAATTTGTACAATCGCATGAGTTCACATCTTATTTTTCCCTTAGAGCTTTGTTTTCTCTCAACAGGGCTCTTAACCGCTACACTGGCATTCTCACTTGAAAGCCAGGTTTTTCCTAAGTAGCTTAGAAATGAATAACACTTTTACAATGTCTTCACGATAAGAAATTGTAAGACTTTTTCTAGCACTTGCTAGTAAATGATTAACACTAGAAAAAAATTAAAATGTACGGGTAAGCAAAATATCTCTATAGCACTTCTATAAATACCACTTGTGGGAATTACATTTTCTAGATGAAAATTGAAATGATAACAAATGTTTGCAAAATAATTAAAAATAGAACCACTAATTTTTCTGCACCATGAAAATAAGCTTTAAATAATATCAAACACATGAATTAGGTGTAGAGGCAATCAATTATCTCATTGGTTATCTGGCAGCCTAAAATTCAGGTTTATCTATTTTAGAGCTATAGAGCGTCTGACTGATTTACATATTACTTATGAATTTCTGATTTACTAACCTCTGAACACTGTAAAATGTTTATTAGTCGGAATAGGCATTGCTATAAACCTGACCACTATTTAAAGCAATGGTGAACGAAACCACGATGTGACAGCTGCTCACCTGCTTAGAGACCAAAACCCCGTGCTCAGGAGCTGCTCCTCCCAGGATGTGCTCATTCAAGGGCTCTGATTTATGGGGATGGGGTTTTCAACTTTACATTTTCTTCAGAGTCTTTGGTGTTGTCGTTCTCTCCTCTTTACAGATGTGCCTGAGAGAGAGTGGAGTGAAAAACTGAAAGAAAAGATAGACAGAGAGAAACACCAACGGAGAAGAGTTTGCAGCCCCCGAGGGCCCCTGGACGGCGCATCTCTGGGTAGCGACAGAGGCAGCCACCGGCCACCTGCTCACCTGGGACCGGGCAGCAGAGGCCGGGGGGTGCAGGAGGCTCGGCTGGGCTTGGAATGAGGGCAGAGGGACCAGCGGCCTCTGTGGGTGTGTGACCCAGGCTGATGAGGCGACAATAGTAGATGGTGCTCCTGTGTGTCCAGATTACAGTTTTTGCTGAAGACAGAAGCTTTTCAAACACTGCAGGAAAGTCTGTATTGTCTTCAATCTGGATGCCAGACCTTTATTTTCCTGGGTGCGACTCTGTGCAGACGGGCCATGAGCGGCTCTGTTTTGTTTGGTTTATGTTTGTACATTAAGTATTAAATTTGCCCAGCTTTGCATTATATTTGCATATATTTAAAGCAGATTTGTGACTTTCACAGTGAAGCTCCTCTCACCTTTCCCATTTGGACCGTCTCCAGCTGTGGAGGAGCTGGACCGACTTCGCACTACTTGCTGGGGACGTTTCCCAAACCCTGACGTAAGCTCCGCTGCCACACCAGCACCCACGGGGAGGGCTGGGAGGGAATTCTAAGCTGCCACAGGCCTGATCTCGCCCAGGAGCCGCGCAGACACCAGTCTGTCTCTCTCGCATGTGTCTAAACACACTTTCTCTGCTATGAGCAGGTGAAGGTTTTATTACTACTGTAGCTTTAAAAAAAACCCCATTTTTTTAGAGCAGTTTTAGATTCACAGAGAAATTGAGGAGAAAGTAGAGAGTTCCCATAAACCTTTCCCCCCCACAGCCTACCCAACTATAGACACCCTTCACCAGAGGGTGCGTTTGTTACAACTGATGAACCTACAGTGACACAGCACCATCCCCCAGAGTCCACAGTCTACACTGGGGTTCACGCTTGGTGTTGCACATTCCGTGGGTTTGGACAAATGTATAATGACATGCATCCACCATTACAGTATCGTACTGACTACTTCCACTGCCCTAAAAATCCTCCTGCTCCACCATTTCATCCCTCCCCTGCCCAAGCGCTGGCAACGAGGGGTCTTTCTACTGTCTCCACAGTGTAGCCTTTTCCGGAATGTCGCAGAGTTGGGATCACACAGTCTGCAGCCTCTGCTGATTGGCCTCCTTCACTTATTAACATTCATTTAAGGTTCCTCCTTGTCTTTTCACAGCTTGAAAGCTAATCCATTTTTAGTGCTGAATAATATTCCATTCTCTCGATGTGAATTTTATCCATCCACCTACTGAAGGACTTCTTGATCACTCCCAAGTTTTGGTGAATGAATGAAGCTGTGTTATAGCTTTTTGCTGAAGGAGAATTATTCCAGAAACTTTGCTTTAGAAAGAGGAACATGACAGAATTCTAAGTGCACAGTAAGGGGAGAACCTAAAATCATTACCTTTAGAGTTGATTGCGAACAAGAAGACTGTGCAGGGTTCTCCACGGCTGTGGAAATGGACACACTCATTCCTTCACACTCATTGTTAAGCCTAGAAAAATCCAGAGAGCACAGCTGTGGGGCATACTGCATCTTATCATTAGTGCTGGCTCTCCCAGATGCATAAGCTGGGTGTCACTGCTATTGTTTTAAGCAGAGATAAACAGTGATCTGAAGGGAAGACATTTAACGTTTGCCTAAGCTGGGCGTCAACCAAACCAAGACGTTCTTTCTTTATGAGCATTAGTGATACGACACCTAAAAACCTTTCCAGAGATATCGCAGCAGAAATGTAAAATGTAACTTATCACAGTGCACAGGTGTCCACTGTTTGCAGCGTTGTTCTCTGTACTCAGGGGCCCTCAGAGCGTCCAGCTTTGGCCGTCCTGAAAGATGGACGGCGTCCGGAAGAGCAGCTGGTATGAACCGGTTGAAGAGCCAGAGAAGCCCAGTGGGGGGCTCCCCAGACCGCCTCCCTCCCTCCCTCACGCCCCGGCCCAACCTCTCTTCACGTGCTTATTTGATGTCTGTGTCTCCTCTTCATTGAAACATCTGTCCGCATCCTTTGTCCATCTTCTAACTGGATTGATTGTTCATGTTGCTGAGCTCTGAGAATCCTCTGTATTCCAGACATCAGTCCTCTGTCACATGTCTTCTCCACTGTGTCCTGTCTTCTCACTCCTTCCCCCGGCGTGTGTTGAGCTTCTAATTCCAATGATTCAGTTTATCAACTTTTCCTCCTGCGTATTCTGCTTTTGGTGTCAAGTCCTAGAATGCATTGCCTAGTCCTAGAGCCTGAAGATTTTCCTCCTTCTTGTTCCTAAAAATGTATAGTTTTACATTTAAGTCCATGATCCATTTTATGTTCATTTTTGTGTAAGGTGAGCCTTCAGCAGAGGTTGCACTTTTGCCAGTGGATGCCCATTTGCTCGAGCGACTTTGTCAGCAAGACCACCCTTCTTTCCACCTTCCCCTGCCCCTTTGTCAAACCCACACAGGCCTCTCTGTGTGGGCCTATTTCTGGGTTCTTTATTCTGCTCCATTGATCAGTGTGTCTCCCCCTCCACTGATCTCACATTGTGTTGATCACAGTAGTAGATTGGTACCCATGGTACCATCCCACATTGTATACACAGTATAGTAGGCCTTGATCCAAGGTAGAGTGATTACTCCCACTTTATTCTTCTTTTTCAAGATTGTTTTAGCTGTTGTAGGGCCTGTGTCCTTCCATATAAATTTTAGAATAAGCTTATCTACATCTAAACAAAAAACCTTGTGTGGTCCCTAACCAGCTCCCGCCTTTCCTGCTGCTCAGTCTTCTGACTTTATTAGTGACAGTTTACGAGGCGTTTCAGGATTCACGTTCTCTTCTCTAAGTGTAAGCTCGTCCTCCACGTCTGTTCTGAAGGTTGACGTCTTCCGTGTGAGCAGTGTGTGGAGTCCACCACGTTGCAAACTCTCTCCAGAGGACGTGGCGGGGTGGGACTTACCGGAACAGGCATGTGTTCTTGGTCCAAACTTGAGCATCTTGAAGAAGGAAGACGTTCTGAACGGATTCTTTTTCATACACTCGTGTCACTAGCCAAAATTACAACCCATTTCAGGGAGCTTCAAAGTTGGACCATTACTTTCCTGAAGTCTTTTATTTTATTCTCTGAAAACAAACAGGCGTCTTGAGATAAGGGGTCCATGTTTAAGGCTGGGTTATAAAACCATGAAACCGAGGGCTCCTCTGAAGTCTCGAAATGCAGGCATGGCCATTATTGCTCACTGCGAATGGAACGTAGATTTCATAAACACACAGGAAGTAATTTTTAAAATCTCCTGCATGTGAGAAACTACACAACAGCATGAAGTGCTGCTCATTGCTCAAGGCAGGTTCAAACCTAACGACGTCAAAGCTCGCCTTTTCTCTCACACCGCTTAGACCCGTGGGGCCGAGGTGAGCAGTCACAGGAGAGGCCGGGACAGAGGAGGAGAGGCAAGTGGGCAGGTCTGAGGATGAGGGATTTCTCTAATTCACACCTGTTGAGGGAGTCTTGGTGACAGCACCAGGCCACACTGAGCAGCTGTGTCTCTTGAGCGGAGAGTGGAGAGCTGAGTCCACCAAGCAAGCCCAAGCGTGCGATGCGCCAGGCGTGTCCTCGCAGCAGCAGGCGCCTGTTCCATGACGAGCGCTTGGAGCCAGGAGTGACTGAGAGCAGCCACGCCGCCCAAATGCAGCGAAAATATTCCCGATGGTGTCAGATAAGACTCTTCCCAAAATTCAGGGCTCACTGTAACACCCACACCAACAAATGAGTTCTCTTCTCTTTAAAAAATGTGTTTTAATCAGTTCATTTTTAAAATGTACAAAAAAGCTTAGTGTCTTATAGGTGCTAGAGTTCATTCTGATGATGATTGTGTACTTCTTAGGTCCCTGAAATATTTATTTACATAACCACTGCTTACAAAATATAAAAATTCACCCTGGAAAAGAAGGCGATACGAAGAATGACGTGTCTGGCTGTTTCCCGCAGGAATATGTGCTTTCCTAGTAACAAACTTTTTCTTCAATCTGATTCTTCCTTATTTCCTGTGAACTCGTCTTCCATTTTCAATATGCTAAATCATTGAGTAAACGGGGACTATCAAGCACTTGTGAAGGGAAACACTCACAAGATGCCTCAGTTACAACTCAGAACGACAGTGCGAGTCAGGAAATGAGAGGAACAGCTGTCCTCTGTGCCACCTTCAAAGCTGGGCTCAGAACAGAGCAGGCAGCAGGTGTGGGGGGTCCGGGAGGCCCTGGAGCAGCCGTGGGTCCACCTCTGGCTCCTTCTGGGTTCAGACACATCATGAAAATGCTCGGTCCTAACAGGGCCGGGACTACCCTGCTGCACGTGCTACTAAGACGCCTTCGGCGTTTGGGAGCAGCTACAGGTGGGGGCAGGGTGGGGAGCCCCCTTCCCACAGGGTAATGACTTTTTCTTAGTTTTTTTTCCCACTGCTTTTTTTTCCTTCCCCGAAATGGAACATCTGCTGCTGTATTTTCTGCACTTCCCTTGTAAGCAGCATACGACTGAGGATTTTGTTTTTATACAATCTGATAACCTTTATCTTTAATCAGCATATTTAATCCACTTTGCATTTAATGTTTAATGTAATTTAATTGCTGATTTTTGGTGTCAACCTCCACTGCTTTCCTCTCCCTCTTCTTTGTTCTGCCCGTTCAACGTTCCCTTTACTCTCCTTTCTTGTGTTGCTTGGGGATGACCGGGTAGATGCCGTTTCATTTTCCCTTGATTGGTATAGTTCAGACTCTATGTTTATTACTTTAGTGTTTACCCCAGACATGCGTTGTGACCTACACCACCCCCTTGTGCTGAGTTCTGGATATGCTTTTCCAAGCACTTGCTTTGATTGGATATTTTGCCTGTTTTCTCTCCCAGTTGAGTGATATTGTCCAGGGGTCACTTGTTAGAATCACAACCTACCCGGTATCTCACTACCTTCTTTCTGCCAGAAACCCCTCCGCTCTACATGGCTGCTGCAGCTCCGGAGATTACATCAGCATCCGGGCACCAGGAACCAGTGGGTAGGGGAGGGCGAGTGGGCATCCACTAACGTCACATGCCCAAGATGCAAGCACATGGCCAATCCACATGCAGAGAGGCTGGTCATGTGTCCTCATGGCAGGTCAGAGAGGAAGAAGCAGACAGAAAGTAAATACTGTGCATTTTAAGCACAGACTCTACTTCTGTGATATGCCGGTTTTGATGGCAGCACATGCTCCTGTGTCAACACGGCCACTTGAGTGCCCTCCACCATAAGGTTAGTGTTGCCTAATACTGCATCCCCAAGGATCCAATCACTTGAGACCACTGAGTCCACCCATGCTCCCAGGGGCTGCCCACCCTGCCCCTCTGCACCCCTCCTTCCATGTGCTTCTGGGCAGCATGAGCTGACTGCACGCCAGGTGTGTGGTCAGGAGCCTGTGTTTTCTGGAAGGGAGCTGAAGCTCAGTACTTGCGCTGTAGATATCTGACACGGGGTAACCTGAAGACAGTGGAAGCAGTTGAGGATTCGAATTGAAGATTCACAGTGGCATCTGCAAACAGATATGTGGCAGCAACAGAAATTCCTGCGAATTCAGGTCTTCTCAGCCCCCAGCTGAAGGGCAAACGCCCCCAAAATGCATACACGCCATCTTCAGCCTCCCAACCCCAACCCATCTCCAGCACATGCTGAAGTACTTTTATTACCTGAGAAACAAAGCACGTCCACGTAAGACAGCCAGCGACAACCAGCAGCCGCCACACCGAGCTCTGGGAGGAGCTGGCCAACCCCAGTCACCTTGTTAGAAAATCCCAAAACGTGATTGTGGCTGTGAGGTGCAGGGGGAGTGGAGATAACAGCATGCGGCCACCACTACTGATGGCGTAATACATCCAATGAAAGTTTCTTCCAGCACATGGAAAGCTAACACATCACCAACTCTCTCTTGAAATTGGTATTTCAATAATTAAAATGGTACCACTTATGTGGCCCAGTGCAGCACTCCTGAAAATCTGACTGAAATGTTTTTTTCCCCCATTTTTTAGTTTCTCTTTCTGGGAGCAAATTTTACGGGATCAGATTTGTTTACATATTTTAAGTCTCAGGATCCTCTGGTATCATAATAAATGCTGACTCATTCTCATCTAATTTGCAGTAATACATTCTGCAGAGACTGGAAAAGTAAAAGATAAGCTGACAGAACAGTGGAGCTGCACACCGTGGCAGCAAATGGGAGTGGCGTGAAATTCCCCGAAGCAGAGTTTAAGGCACTGCTCTGAGTGGAAACACCCCAGCATGACAGGAAGGAGTTCCCGATGCATTCGAGAAAACACCGGGAAGAAAGAGTCTGGACGGCTGGGTTCACCTGAGAGGACCAGTGGCCGTGGATGGAAGGAAGTGATGCTGCTGGGGAGGGAGCGATGCTCTGCAGGCAGCCAGCTCTGAGCGGCCTCGCTGGGATGTCGGCTCACTACGTTCTTAAGCTTTTGTTGGGGAGCCATCTATAGACTTCCTTTCAACGCACAAATAGAAGCATGGTCTTCCAGGAGACGTTTAACTAGTAGAAACGGTTAGACCAGCCTTGTCCAAAATGGGAGAGCCATCACCCCCCGGAATCTAATCACAGTTGTCACTAGTTCATTTTCCTCGTGTGCACACACATCACAGCACCCCCACTGCAGTGTTGGTTTTGAATTTTAGGTGACTTGGGTTGGTGGTAAAAATGTTCTCTTTTTACTTGTATATTTTCTAGTTTCTTTTCTTTTTTTATTTAGTTTATATGATCATTTTAAGGAACCACAAATAATACAAAGTTAGTCTTACTTTAAGAACGTAACCAATGTTGACCTCATATGAGGAAAGCACAAATTCTGAAAACTTAAATGTATCCATTTCATTTCGTTACTAAATAAAACACAGGTTTGTTACTGGATGTACAGAAAAGTCAGTAACCAAAACCTCAGGCTTGTAACAAGGAAACAGGATTATTATGGAAAAGCAGCCAGAGAGGGGATGGAAGTTAAATCTCAAATCCACCCTCTTGAAGGGAAAAAGGTGGGTTTTTAATTTGTAGTTAAAGGTCGGGGAGGGGAGCCTGTCGTCTTCCTGCATTACACTTCAGCCTGTGTTGAGTCTTGAAGGTTGAATGTCTTTTCTCCATGACCGAGTGGACTTCTCTGGTTAGTTTTCATCCTCAGCTGTCTTCGGCTTTGTGAGGCTGAATCTCCTTTCTTCTTGGCGTCTGGACCCTGACTCCCTGCGAAAGGCAGCTGGATCCTCTGCTAAGAGGACAGAAAGACCTGGTGAGTTTCCAACAACAGCTGCTCACACGGCAGAAGCACAGCTGCCATTAGCAAAGCTGATGGCACTTTTGTTCTCTCTTTTAACTCATTCGTTCTTGGTTTCAATTCCTAACAAGACATCATTTGTCACCTCTTTAGTATTTTATGAGTGTCTGTCATGAGCTTATTTAGAATGTTTTTCTTATTGAAAATTGTTTTTTAAGTTCTATTTTTGCAAAAACATCCAACTTAAAACACTCATTTCCCCTGGCATAGGAGGAGCCTGGGAGCCTTTGAGAGTTGACGTCAACCATCCCAAGTCCTTAAGTCTTTGGGAGAAAAAACTGTCCTGATGCGTATGTGTCTCAAATGCCCGTGGTGTAAACACTTCCATGTGTCTGACCTCTAGCCTCTAACATGACATCACCGAGTGCAGAGGTGGGAAGAAAGGCACACTATTGGGTCTGAACCCTGTGACCCCAAGTCGTGTGATCAGCCACTGAAGCCGGGGGAAGGAACTCCTGATTGGCCAGACCTGGTCTCATGTCCCCATCCCACTCCCCTGGGCTTCACTGCTGGCCATCAGGGTGGAGGGTTCCCAGGACAACAGAGGTGGCTCAGTGCAGGAGGGCACAACCACACCTGGAATAAGCAGGTGGCAGCACGGCCCCGTGCCTCCCAGCCCCCACCTGCCTGCCAGGAGGATGCTGTCCTGGCCAGAATCTTCCATCGGGACACGGCAACCACAGCTCCTATTTGACAGAAGTTTGTACATCACTGTGCTAGCTGTCGACATCCAGGTGCCTCCCTTCACACACCTAAAACACAAAGCTGACCACACTGACCGTCAGAGTGAGTCCGAGTGGCCATGTCCTGCAGCCTCCAGACCAGAGCGTGCCCTCAGCTCTCAGGTCACGGGAGCAGGAGTCATGCAGACCCACTCACTGCTCTGCAGGCTCGGGACAAACGGGCCTCTGCTGGCCTCCCATTCTCATGAATTCCTCGCTCCCTTCTTTATCAGAGCAAAACCTTGTAAAACCATCCCATTTCGCGTGTTTGACCTTCTCATGAGACCCACGTTTCTCAGGATGAGGGGACAGTAACAGTCCTTCCTGAGACTCTCTCGTGAGTCAAGGAGTCTTACTCAGGAAGATCTAGGCATCTGGTTCTCAGCCTGCACTGGGAGGGTCACTTCCCTGACCCGAGGCCCTGCCAGGGGGCTACCTGGGCACGCTCTCCCTGATAATCCACCCACCCCAAATCTTCCCAGGGGGCCCAGAGGACGGCACTGGGGGAACGTACTGTTTTAGTACCAAGTTAGTGGTCTGTGCCGTTCCCTGTCAATGGAAGGTGGGGCATTGGACACACAGTTCCAGAATTCATAGGAAATGAGGTTTTATGGTTTCAGTTTTTTCTCATCATGGCAGAAATATTATGGGAGTTGAGGAAAACTAGAAAAATACAGAAAAACAGCATGAGGAAGAAAACTCACACTCAAGTCTCCCTTCTAAAAAAATTATTGTGAACATGTGATCTTTCTCCCAATTAAAAGACAAATATTTTAATAACTGAAACTAACCATAGGATAAAAAGCACAGCTCTCACACGGTTTTGGAGAGGGAATGTCCCTGCGCACTCTGCATTCTACACACTTGAACTCATCTGCTCTCTGTCCCCGTTTGGTTTATTATCCATCAAGAGACCTGTTACCTACACTTGCCCGTGTCTTAATGTCTGGATCTTCAACTCTCTTTTTTCTTTTCTTTTTTGCTGAGGAAGGTTAGCTCTGAACTAGCATCTGTGACAATCTTCCTCCACTTTATATGTGGGTCGCTGCCACAGCGTGGCTGATGAGCGGTGTAGGTCCGTGAGCAGGATCTCAACCTGCGAACCCTGGCTGCAGAAGCGGAGCACACAAGCTTAACCACTACGCCACCAGGCATCCTCTGGATCTTTGACTGATTACCCTAAACTTCAGAAGTAGAGGAGATGACCAGCCAGCTGGGCTGCTCCTTCAAACTCACAGAACGATTCCTGAAGCTGATGAAATACATCCCAATATGACAGGTGAGCCTGTTGACCTGTCATCGGCCCGACACCCAGATCCACTCAAACAAAACCTCGCTGGAAAAAGGAAATGAAATTACAAGGTCCTCACCGCAGCCTGTCTTCTTGCTTTATTTCTTGCTCATCAGTCGAACCCGGCACAGGATGAAAACACAGGTTTCCCCTCTGCCCCTCCTACACTTGGGACCCTGAGGAGCTTTTAAGAGGATTTATCTACCCTCTGGGGAGGTTGTCCCATTTTCTTGTCCCCAGAGAAATTGTCACTGCTTAAGTGGCTGCTGGTGGCAACCCATCACTTGAATGTGTCCATTTGACATACTGAATTCAGAATATGCTCACCCATTTGGGACTGTGCTTTGCCTGAATCTGGTCAGGCACTGGTGCTGGGATGGCCCTGGCTCCTGTGATGCCCACGCACTCGCATGACCCTGAGTCCACTGTGTCCAGGGGGTGCCTACATTATCTGCACGATCTGCTCCTCATCGTCAGAGAGGGATGATGCCCTCTGGTCAACACTGCAGCCTCTATCTCCTTCCCAGGCGTGCAGAGACCCGCCCCCCAGGTCTGGCACGTGTTTGGGCTTTGGTGTGTGCACAGTGTGACCTGGCAGGTGTCGCTGGATCCGGACCTCGGCCCTAATGTGATTCCATTCTCTCTGGAATCTGGATCCTTGACTTCTCTCTATAGGAATTTCTCACCCCAGGGTTTCCATGACAAGCGCCCTCCTGGCTTTCTCCCTCCCCTTCATCCTCCTCCTCCATCACTTACCAAATGCACCACCCTGACCTCTGACTAGGTCTCCAGACAGATCTCCTAACGTCATCTCAGCCATGCTCTGTGCAGGTGTTGTGGCTCCATTCTGGACCAAAGCCACCGTGAGATGACAACTGAAACCCGCTCAGCCACCCTGAGCTCAGCCTGCCCCAATGCTGCCCAGCTCTGCTGCCTCCAAGCGGGCAGCACTGTGAGCCAGAGCCTCACACCTCTGCAGAGTTACAGAGCCCCGCGCCCTGCACCCTGCAGAGCAGCCCCTTCCACAGGGACACCGCGCGTTCCTTCTTCCAAGCCTCGCCATGCTCCACCCTTGTCCTTTTATATATTTAGTTATGACTTACAGACAATAGGCTACACGTGTTCAGCTAGATGAACTCCGACAAATGTCCACACTTGAAAAACCCACATTCAAGACGTGGGACATGTTACTCTAGAGAGTTTCTCATGCTTCGTCCAGGCCACCTCGTCCTTGGACCTCACACAGATGCATCAGGTGGGCTCTTTCCACTCAGTGGGATGCACTGAGATCCACCCCCGCTGCTGCCTGCATCATTACTTCATTCCTCCTTGTCTCTGATTACTGTTTCAGAGTTTGTGCCCCTTCTCCTGTTGAAGGACGTTCAGACTGTCACAAGTTTAGTAAATTGCACACCTGTGTAAAGATCCAGTTGGAAGCTTTCCTGTCACCTGCAACCCTCCCATGGCCCCCTCTGTTAATCCACTCTGCCACCACTGATGTGACTTTTGCCTTTCCTGGAATTTCACACAAACATGATTATTCTGTGTGTTGTCTGCTGTGTCTGATTTATTTCACTTAAAGTTTTGAGGTTCATTCATGTGTAGCGTGGATCAGCTGTGTGTTGATTTTTAGTGCTCAGTATTATTCTCTTTTGTGAATAAGCTGCAATTTGTTTAACTATTCAATACTTGATGGATGTCTGGGTTTTTTTTTTTTCCCAATTTTGAGCTATTATGAATAAAGCTCCTATGAACTTTTATGTATGAGACTTTGTGTGGCCATGGGTCCTTATTTTCCTGGGTAAAGACCAAGGACTGGGGTTGCTGGGTCAAATTCTGATTTTATAATAAACTATCAAACTGCTTTTCAATGTAGCTGTTCCATTGTGCACTCCTGCCGGCAGGGTCTGAGCGTTTAACTTGCCTCTCACCCTCGCCAAGACTGGGTGTCGAGAGTCTTGTCAACATCAGCCTTTCCAGTGGACAGGCCGTGGTATCCACTGCGGTACTCATGTGCATTCTTTAATTGCAGACGAGGTTCAGCATCTTTTTACTGTGCTTATTTGTTATTCCTGTATCTTATTTGATAAGTTTCTATTCAAATCTTTTGCCATGTTTAATAGTTTATCTTATTAGTCAGATGTATGAGTTTGTGATATATTCTACGCATAAATAGTTTGTTATATAAGTTTTACAAATATTTCACTAATCTGGGTCTTTTCATTTCCTTATAAATTTTAGAATCACCAGGCCAATTAAAAAGAAATAGAGCTTGCTGAAAATTTGACTGGGACTGGATTGAATGTGTAGATTAATTTAGGAAGAATTGATATCTCCTCTATATTGTATTTTCCTATTCAGGAATGCTGTACACGTCTCTATTTTTAGATGTTCTTTAATTTCTCTCAGCAATGTTATTTAGTTTTCAGAATTCATGTCTTGAATATATTCAGTTTTTCTTAAGAATTTCACATTCTTGATGTTATTGGGAATAATCATTTTTTAATTTTAATGGCATATTGTTTATTGCAAGTTCATACAATTTTCATTGACCTGAAATGCTGCCACTTCACTAAACCCAGGTCTTAGTTTTACATCTTAGGATTTTTTTCCTACATAGATGGTTACATTGTCTTTGAATGACGATAGTTGTCTTTCTTCCTTTTAGCCCTGTGTTATTGCCTTGCTGCACTGGCTGGAAGCGCCAGGAGAGTCTTAATGGGGGTGGTGAGATAGACATCTTGGCATTGCTCCCAAGCTTACTGGGAATGTGTTCAGTTTTTCTCCATTAAGTTTGATGATAACTGTAAGTTTTAGTAGATGACCTTTATCAGGTCAGGAAGCTGAGAGTTCCTGTCGTGAATGAACGTTGTTATGGCAAATTCAATTGTGTCAAATGCTTTTCTACGTCACTTGAAATAGTCATGCTTTGGTTTATGTATACACACATACAATGTACTAAGCACTAAATACTATAAACGATATGCAATTGACATTATATACTAGCAGCAAGTATATATTATACTTATACGTAGTAACATACACACACTGTTAACAAGGAATCATGGCGATTCATTTTCAAATATTAAACCAAACTTGCATTCCTGGGGTAAATCCAATTTGGTCATGATATGTTATTCTTTTTATATATTGAAGGATCAATTTGTTCATAGTTAAGTAACCTTGAGTATATGATCATCAGTGAGAGATTCTGGTCACTGTCTGGGTTTGGTGTCTGGAAGAATTTGTGTAGGATTGGTACTACTACTCCCTTAATCGTTTGGTGGAATTCCACAGGGACAATTTCTGGCCTTGTGTTTTCTGTTGGGGAGGTCTTTCACTACAAATTCAGTTTTTTTATTCACAATTTTTTTTCTTAAGTGACTCTCGGTCATTTGAGTCTTTCAAGTAATTTTCCTATTTCCTGTAAGTTGTTGAATTTGTTGAGTTAAAGCGAGTTAATAATTTTCCTTATTCTCATTGTGACATTTGTGGGGACTGTAGTGGTGCCTTCTGCTTATTCCTGACGCAGCCTGTTTGTGTCCTGTCTCTGTTCTTCATTAGTCTAGATAGAAGTTGTTTTTTTTTTTTTTATTTTGTTAATCTTTTCAGTTAACCAGTTGGGTTTTTTTGAGGAAGATTGGCCCTGAGCTAACATCTGAGACCCTCTTCCTCTAATTTATATGTGAGACACCTGCCACAGCATGGCTTGATGAGAGGTCAGTATGTCTGCCCCCAGGATCCAAACTGGTGAACCCCAGGCCACCGAAGCGGAGTGCATGAACTTAACTACTAGAATACCGGGCCAGCCCCTCAATTAACCAGTTTTTGTTTCATTAATTTTCTAGATTGTTTTTTATTTTTGTTGATTCTTTGTTTTCTGTTTCATGGAGCTCTCTTCTTATTTTTGTTATTGCCGTTCTTCTATTTTGGGTTCAATTATTCCATCTCCTTCTTCTTCTTCCCCAAAAATGTCCCCTGAAAGAGGCCTTAATCCTGGAACCAGTGACTATGTGACCTTCTAGGCAAATGCGATTTAGTTAAAGGCCTTGAGTTGGGGACGTTACCCTGAATTATCTGGGTGGACCTGATGTAACCAGATCCTTCAAAGCATCAGAGAAGGTGCTGTGAGGCTAGAAACAAGGTCGAAGTGACGACCTGAGGACTCAACCTGCCGTCACTGGCTTTGAAAATGAAAGGAGCCACCAACAAGGAGTGCAGGCGGCTTCTAGAAGCTGGAGAAGGTCAGGAAATGGGTTCTGCTGGGGCCTCCACAAGGAGCACAGCCCTGCTGACACCTGATTTTAGCTCAGTGAGGCGCATTTCAGACTTCTGACACCAGAACTGTGAGAAAATCAATTTGTGTTGTTTTCAGTCACTAAGTTTGCAGCAGTTTGTTACAGCAGCAACAGGAAACTGATCCAGCTTATTGATATGGTGGGTTAAAACTGCCTTCTTACTATTTATTTTAACATATTCCTTATGGATTTTGTTCCCTTTTTCCTATTCTGTTAACTTCCTTAGGATTGATTTTCTTTTAATGATTCCATTTTATCTTTGCAATTGGTTCATTGGCCAATATTTCTTTATTTTTAAATGACTGGTCTGGGTCAGGAGTCACCAAACTATGGCCTGGGGCCAAGTCCACCTGCGACCTGTTTTTATGGTTCATGAGCTGAGGACGGTGTTTATATTTTTAAACGGTTGAAGAAAATCAAAAGAAGACGAATCCTGATGTGTGAAACTTACACAAAATCCACATTTCAGTGTCTGCAAGTGCAGTTTGGTTGGAACGGAAGGGCTCCCATTCATTTATTTTGTGTCTGTGGCTGTTTTCAAGTGACAGCTACAGAGCTGAGTAGTTGCAACAGAGACCTTTGACCCTGAAAGCCTAAATGTGGAGGTGATAGTAATAATAACAACCTCAAGAAGGAAGGAGCGTCTCTCCTCAACCAGACAGACCCGGACGTGGGGCTGCACCTGTGGGGCTGCAGATCAGGAAACCCGGATCTCAAAGGGGAGTGTTGGTGGGAGACCCTCGGCCAGTGGGGGGCGTGGACAGATTGCTACGAGGGCTGCATGCCATTGTGAAGAGAATGAGGGTGTCTGCCTATCGACGTAAGTCTCCTCATCAGAGTTGGGGTTCGCCACCACTTGGGCATCATCTGAGTGACGTGCCAGACAGGGGCAAAAGCGAGGGTGCTCGGGTCGGCCTCTCCAGTCGGTGTCGGCTCTAAGTGGGTTCCAAGATGATTAGGGAAGTTTATGTACACGTGAACTGAGAACACTCACCTAAGAGAACTATTTGTCTGACTTTTTGATTCAAGATAACTTCCAAAGGGTAGGGTAATTTTGTCCAAATTTGGTGCACTATTAACACATCCACATTCAACTTTAGCTATTTACTCACAGTCGTCTTAAACAACAGCAAAAATCCAATGAATGATTTCAAATGGACTTACTTGCTGAAATTTTAATGAAGTTGATAAATTTGATGGCTGACTAGACACCATCAGGACCAGTCATTGTTCCCTCTTCCATCTTGAAACAGGTGGTGATTGGTGGGTCCTGGGGCCCACACTGCTGACCCAAGTGGAATTTTCTTGTAGCTTCTCGGGAATAATGACATATGTATTTACATAAAGTTGTATTTGTCTGAGAGAGACTCAGTTCATTTCTGTTTAAAGGAAAGAGGCAGTGTTGATGTGGGACCGAGCCAATGTGCTAATAGAGTTTAACGCAAACTCTGTAAATCACTGTGGAGACACACACAGTAAACTTCACCTGATAACACTGCATTTATCGTTCTGAGGGTTTTCCCTCTCAGCTCGTATTTCCAGGTCACATAAGGTTCACGGGGAGGAACTGATACCGTTTGATCTCAGATTTCTGCAGGAATGGACACGAGGAAAGTGGCCTTCTGTTCCTGATTTATTTGTCAATATTGTGGTTGGATTGATTTATCTGCTTTTATTATTTATCTGCCACCTCACAGATAACTCACTGCCATGCTGCCTTTGTGTGAAGTGTAGCATATTTGTCAAAAATACACTTCTTGAGGAGCTGGACCCATGGCTAAGTGGTTGAGTTTGTGCACTCTGCTTTTGTGGCCCGGGGTTCGCTGGTTCAGATCCTGAGCGCAGACCTACACAGTGTTCATCAAGCCATGCTGTGGTGGCATCCCACATAGAAGAACTAAAATGACTTGTAACTAGAATATACAATCATGTACTGGGGCTTTGCGTAGGAAAAACAAAAGAGGAAGATTGGCAACAGATGTTAGCTCAGGGCCAATCTTCTTCACCAAAAAAAAAAAACAACCAACAACCACTTCTTGAGAGTCCAACATGCAAAGCAATGGGAACACATGTTTGGCCATGCTCACATGCCTTCCCCTCTCTGGCATGGGTGACAATGGGTAATTATCCTCAACATTCCCCAGCAGACGTCCCAGCCCAAAGCAGGGCCTCCTTGCATTCTTCTGTGAGATTTTCCCAAATCTGTAGAGAATAAAAACTGCTTCCTTCCTTCTAGTTTCAGTTCCATAAAGACAAAAGCGTGGGTGGACTCCACAGTGTGCTGCAGCGACCCTGCCCTACCTGGCATTTACATTCTGCGCTGACATTTGGCTGTGACACAGGCTCGTCTTAGATATGAGGCCTTGGAGCCTGATTCCAACCAGATCTCAGCGGCCACTCCCGCGTCCCTATTGAGAAGCAGAAGCTCCTCTCTCATGTTAAGCTTCCCTCACCTTGGACAGCACGAGGCAGCTAGGGCCTCTCCATCTCAGCTCCAGAAGCAGGTAGCCACCTTGGGGACAGAAATCCTGGCGCATCTGAGCCGCGGTACTAAAGTTTCTGTTCCGGGGGCAGCTCATGTCCGGCCAACCCTTCATTGAGAGCGCTGAACATCCTTCACAGACCCACGCGTTTTATGAGAGAAAGCTGTCCTTGGTACTCAGGCGTTCAAGCCTGCATGGCGTGCAGACGGCCCTGGAGACGCAGGGAAGGGAGGCTGGCGGGCACAGCCCTGGACTCTCTGGGGCGCGACCACATTGTCCCAGGGATGGAGGTCGAGTGACCCGACATGCAAAATGCGCGATCAACGCCACTCAGGTCTTGTTCCTGCTAGAGCACATTGCTCTCAACCTTCAGCCGCACACTCCCTCTGTTACATGACCCCCCCCCCACCCCCCGCCCCGGGCCACGTTCACTCTGTGGCCAGCTCTGTCTGGGTCGTGCCCCCTGGAGGCAGAGCCCGGACAGGGAGCTCATGTACGAGGTCAATGGAGGAACAGGGACGGCTCCCCGGAGAAACCTGCGGGAAAGTGAGGGCAGGGCGTGGGGAAGAGGCTGACGGGTCTCGGGAGCTCTGACCGCTCAGCATGGGGGGCTCTGGTTCCTGGGGAGCCTGCAAGAGGAGGCCCAGCGGGAACAGCCATGGTGCTGCTGCACTGGCCCGAGGCTGATGCCCATCTTCGTCCTCTCTCTTCCAGGAAGCATTCCAGACCCTCCCCTCGTCTGGCCTTGGCTGTCCAACACCGCTGTCCTGGTGGGCCACCGAGACGCCACCCTTGGTGGTGGGAGAGGGGCCCTCTCTTTGCCACCTCTTTTTTTAAGCTGGCGTTGGCGCACATGCTCAATTGCAGCTACGACCTGGCCTGGGAAGCAGGAGGCACCCACATCCCTGTGGGCCGAGCACCCGCTTTCCTCCACCACCGTGCAGCCAGTCCCTCCCTGCATGAAGGGCTGGCGGGGCTCCACTCTGCGCTGCCCGCTGCCAGGCTGACCAGCATGCGAGCAGCAGCAGCCTCAGCTTCACATTTCAGGACAGAAGCATCATCCCTGTGGGTCACCTGGAGTGGTGGTGATGAGGTCCCCCCGCCACCCCTTGGTCTCCGTGCATTCTTTCTGTTGGTGACACAAGGTCATTGCTTCCCATGAAAATCTGCCTGGTCCAAGGGGGTGGGGATGCTTTACAAAGTACGAACGTGGGTCCACGGGATGGAGGCGCTGCTGCTGCCATGTCCTCTGGTTCCCACGCATCCCTAACGATCTGTGGGCTCAAACACTCCCAGGAAAGTCCTGCTTCTTGTTCTCACTTTGACCAGCATGTGTGGGCGTTTTGAGAAGGATGTGCTCAAAGACGGCACGTAAAGGGGTGGCCGTCGAGGTGCGTTCCACATCACCGGGTGGAGCCTGGGCTCGCATTTAGATCCACGACTGTCCTCATCTGTTTCCAGCAGTTCCTGAGCAGATGTGTCATCACGCAGTTGCTGACAGTGCACTGCCAGTAGCAGATGAACTTCCAAAGTGGCCCTTGACCCCTCAAGTCAAAGGTTACCGGGAGGTCACCTAAATGTGCCCAGCATTGGGTTGATTAATGAACTGCAACAGAGAGGGCATGCTCTGAGGACCTGTGAGGCGTCCCAGGGTACAGGTGCCAGAAATGATCTATCCCAAGACGTGGGTCCTGATGGATGGTTTTTAGGAGGGTTCAGGGAAACACAAGTCCCCTCAGGCAGCTGTCAGGAGGAGCTGGGATTCTGTGAATGGATGTCTTCAGAATCTCAGTGGCACTAAAGCTGTAACTGGGAAGGAACATCTTAGCCAGGATGGGGGGCGGGGTTAGACAGGGTTCCTCTTGCTGTCTGTGCTCAGATGCAATGAAGCTGGTTGAGTTTTTGTCCTAATCTGTGCTGGTCACGGGGGACCTTGTGGGATGCTGTATGACGTTGTTTATGTTCAGGACACTCATGTTGAGCTAAGTCCACCTCCTGGCTATCAGGAGCTGCTTTTCTTTTCCTCTGGTTAAATAATGCCGCTTCATATAGAGAATCAGTCATGTTAATTCCAGAAATGGTCCTTTTACCCCCCATCTAACTCATGAAATCAAAGGAACGCCTTTGGACCTTCATTCTGTTACAGGTGCGTCGTCTTTGGGTGCTGTTGTCCGTTTACTTACAATGCTGACGGTGACTCCACTGGGCACAGGATCTGGCAAAAGTGAAGTTCCGACGTGATCACATAGCCTATGGAGCAGAAGGATGCCCGAGTGGGTGGTGCTGCCGCGGAACCCAGGGTTCCCGTGACTGTAACACTCACCTGCATCCTCTTCCTCCCGGGACGTCCTCTGAGACACCTGCGGGACCGGAGTCAAGGACACACAGCTGGCGTCTGCTTTCGGCTTCGGCTCTGCCTCTTCTGACCCTCTTCCTGACACGCTGGCCCTTCTCATCAGGCCACATGGACTCGCAGACCTTCCCGCCTTTGCTCTCTTACAGAACCGTCCTTTCAGACTCAAGCGAGTATGACGTTTCACACTGTGAGTCTCGAGGGAGGCTCCAGGTGTTGCATTTCCCAGTTTCCTGCAGTTGATTCTTTTCTGGTGCTGCTTTCAGAGCTCAATGTTCATACGTCACATTGAACTACGTCGTCTGTCCTACTCATTTAGCTTGTTTTCAAAAGCACGTGTGTTTAACTGGAGGAAGATTTATGACTTGTACCAGTGCATTTGTTTCAAGCACAGCGTCTGTTTAAGCAGAGAGATGATGAAGGTCTTAGAAACCCTGCTGCGACTCCACAGTCATTGAAAAGCATCGTCACAGAAGACTGATCACACTTACACCTGTGTGGCCTCTGTGTGTGTGGTCAAAGCGACAGCAAAACCATCTGTCTGCCAAGCTCAGTTTCTCTCTTCCTATCCAGGACTTCACAACTTACTTGACTAAATGTAATAAAATGGGAAACAGATTTTGTGAAGACATTTCACAGTGAAATTGTTAGTTACCTAAGGGCCCAGAGAGGATTTTATATTTCCTTTTCTCTCCCCCGAAATATTCAACAAACATTTGGAAAATTATTTTCTAAAGGATATCCTAACTAAAGAGAAACATCAAACTGGACAAGCAGTACAGCATCCTGAAACAGTGAGGCTGGAGGATGAGGAAAACCAGACCACAGACACCGCAGGCAGGAGACACGGGCATCATGCAGGTTCGGAGGCACATGGTCCTGAAAAGTCAAGCAGCCTTGTCGTCTGCCACATCCACAGCCTTGGCGGCGGCTAGGGAAGTGCTGGAAAGAGCAGGTGTGGGGCCAGGTCAGATGCGATGGAGGGTGTGGGGCTCTCTCCCGTCTGCCTGCCGCAGGCGACCTGCAAACCCTGAGCTGATGACTGGTGACAAAGCCATCAGGGCCCCAAGAAGAATTCGTCTCTGAGCAGGCAGGTCATCTCGGGTAGAATCTATTCTCCTTTCCAGCATATTTCAGTGTGTGTTCAAGATTAAAATTTCCATCCAAGTTCCAGGGCTGTTGTTTATTGTCCAACATCTGAGGAACCACGTGGTGTGGCATAAACAGCACAGAATCTGGAGGCAGAGCCCTTTGCCCACAGACCCAGGAGCTCTCGTGCATAGATTTTGCAGCACTGGTTTCTCAGGGCTGCTGTAACACAGACCACAGCCCCAGAACACAGAAGTGGACTCCTCACAGTCCTGGAGCCAGAGTCCACACCACAGTCCCAGCCGTTGTGGTTCCTCCAGAGGCTCTGGGGAGACTCCCTCCCATGCCTCCCTCCTGCTGCTGGTGGAGGCTGGACCCCCTGGGGTTTGTTTTTCTGGTGGCTACATTTATCTGACTTCTGCCTCCATCTTCACACGGCGTCTTCCCTCTACCTGGCCCTGTGTCCAAATGTCTCTCTTCTTAGAAGGACATCAGTCCCTGGGTTAGGACCCACCCTCATCAGCATGATTACATCTTAACTGTTTACGTCCACAAAGACTCTTTTCTCCAAAGAAGTCACATTCTCGGGTTCTGGGAGTTAGGACCTGGATGTATCTTGTTGGGGGACGTGATTCAGTCCACAACAGTGGGCATCTGGGAATCCCTGAGCCACCGCTCCTTCCAAGAAAGTCCATGGGATTAAATGAAGCAACAGGTCTCAGTACATTGTCTGGAACAAAATCGGCCTCTTTTGTTCTTTTATTTTAATTCCTCTCTAATTTTTAGATTTTAAAGTTTGAGGTATTCAAGTTACATCCCAGCTCTTACATGCAGATGAGCTACAAGGGTCAACAATGAAGAGGAGAGGAGACACCGCGCTGTGTGCACGTACTTGTGTGTATGTGTGCGTGTGTGCGCACGTGGGTGTGTGGGTGCGGTGTGTGCGTGTGTTCAGACTCTTCTGAAAAGCACTCAGGAATGCATCCATTCATGGAGAGGGCACTGGGTCAACCAGATGTTTGTGTGACCTTTCTTTGCCGCAGACAGGCTTCCCCGTTGTACGAAAATGTTCTGCGTTTGCCGTTTTGCAAAATCATGCTTGGAGTAACGGGTTGTGGATCTCCTGCCTGCACAGCTGTCACCTGCCCGAGCACTGACTTGCGGGTCAGAGCATCACGGTCTTTGAGTTGAAGTAAAACATTGCCAAAACTCAGAGACATTGTCGTCAAATGGTGTCGGAGGTCGTATTGTTCGTTCTGTCACAAATAAGAACCTGAAGTTGAGGCTTTTCTTCCTGCAACAAGATCCATGAATCATTATAATAAATAGATTTCATTGATGATTCTAAAAGGCACAGGTGAAAATTACACCAAAGATACATTTGACCAGCATCGCTGCTAGAATACTGATTCAGGCTGCATTTGTTTCGTTTATTTTATTTTTAAATTTAAAAGCATTACACTATCAAACACATGACTGATTTTCACAAATCACATAGATTTCTGGCCGTGTTCTTACTATATCCTTGGGCAAAATTTGAAGGTCATGTTTGGTATTTTGTTCCCTAAAATAAGAGAATGCCACAAGCAAGCCGCACACATTTCCAGATCGTGTTGTAGCCTCGTGTCCAGCAGACCAGGCGATGTTGGCGTGCTGGGAGAATTCATGTTTACGGTTCTAAGGGGCATGTGCTCCAGCGCTCACATTCTGTTTTCTCATCTTTGGGGACTAAAGGAAACTGTGTCTCAAAATGACTTAAAGAATTTCGCAATCTTGAAAAATATGCCAGGTGGTAGACACCTGAGATGTGCACAGGAGTAAAACTGTGGGGAAAGTCACAGCACAGCATCTGAGTCACCGAAAGTGGCCATGAGGTCTTGACATTCATCCACACTGACCTTTGACCCAGCACTTTCCATGTGGTGACTTTAGACAATGCAAATGTCCCCCTAAGCTTTCAGTAGCCTGTCTCCCTTGTCCCGGTGAGACTCCGCGCTAATAGCAGCTGTCAACCTGTGTGTCACTGGACAAGTCCCTCAATTAGCCACTTGAAAAGGCAGCATCGTTGCTCTTCCCTCCAGGCAGGCAGCGGTCACGGGCCGATGCTCATCTCCACGAGGAATTTCACTGCTCTACTCTGCGGGGAGAACTGGATGCCAGAACCATCTGTGGGGTTTTGGCGGGGGGCGAGTGGTTTTTCTTTTCGTTTTTTTTAAAGATTTTATTATTCATTTTTCTTCCCATAGCCCCCCGGTACATAGTTGTATATTTTTAGTTGTGGGTCCTTCTAGTTGTGGCATGTGGGATGTTGCCTCAGTGTGGCTTGATGATCGGTGCCATGTCTGTGCCCAGGATCCAAACCAGCAAAACCCTGGACCACCAAAGTGGAGCATGCGAACTTATCCACTCGGCCATGGGGCCGGCCCTCTGGATTTTTTTTTTAAGATTTTTTAAATTGAGGTAAAATTCACATAACATAACATTAACCATTTTAAAGTGTATAATTTAGTGGCACTTAGTACATTCACGATGTTATACGAACCACCTCTATCTAGTTCCAAAATATTTTCACCCCCCCAAAGGAAAGCCCAAATCCGTTAAGCAGTCACTCCACTTTCCCTTCCCCCCAAAACCCATGGTGACCCCTAATCTGCGTCCTGTCTCTGTGGGTTTGTCTACTTGGGTGTTCCATGTAAATGGACTCGTAGTATGCGACCTTTCGTGTCTGGCATCTTTCCGTTAGCGTTAACATTTCTGAGCTTCATCCACACAGCAAGCATTAGTGCTCCACTCCTTCTGAGGCTAAATGATACGCGCATATACAGATATCACATTTTGTTTATCCGTTCCTCTGTGACAGCATCTTTGCTTCCACGTTTGACCCCTGTGAGTGCGGCTGCTGGGAACATGGGTGTGTGAATACTCGTCTGAGTGCTGCATTCAGTTCTTTGGGGTATATGCTGAGGCGTGGGGTTGCAGGGCACATGGTAACTCTATGTTTAACTTTTTTAGGAACCATAAACCTGTTTTCCACAGAGACAATGCCACCTTACATTCCCACCAGCCATATATGAGATTCCGATTTCTCCACATCCTCACCAACGCTTATTTTCTCTTATTTATTTTTGACTGTAGTAATCCTAGTGGGTGGGAAATTCTCTCTTGTGATTCTGGTTTGCATTTCCTTAGTGACTAACAGTGTTGAGAATCTTTTCCTGTGCTTCTCGCCATGTGTGTATCTTCGGATAAACATCTATTCAAGGCTTTGCCCATTTGTTAGTTGGATCACTTATCTTTTTGTTGTTGAGTTCTAAGAGATCTTTACATATTCCAGATACTAGATCCTTATCAGATACATGATTTTCACTTTATTGATAATGTCCTTTATGCACAGATTTTTAAAATTTTGATGAAAGGAGATTTGTATGTGTTTTCTTTTGTGGCTTGTGTTTTTGGTGTCCTATTTAAGAATCCATTGCATTTCTAAGGTCATGGTGATTCCCCCATGTTTTTTCTAAGAGTGTTATAGTTTTAGCTCTTATGTTTAGGTTGTTGATCCACTTTGAATTAATTTTCCTCTGTAATGTGACATGGGGGTCAAACACCATCCATTGCTCCAAGAATTATTTGTTGAAAAGACTGTTCTTCCCCCACTGAATGGTCCTGGTACGCTTGTCAAAAATAAATTAGCCATGTAAGCATCTATTTCTCTGCTTTCTATTCCATTCCACTGGTCTATGTTTCCTTCCTTATGTGAGCACCACACTGTCTTGATTTGTAGCATTCTGATAAACTTTAAACCTGGGAAGTGAGAGTCTTCCAACGTTGTCCTTCTGTTTCAGTATTGTTTTGGCTATTCAAGCCCCCTCCATATGAATCTGAAGATCAGTTTTTCCATTTCCATAAGAAAGCCCTTTGGGATTTTGACAGGGGCTACACTGAATCCGTAGATTACCTTCAATATTAATAGTATTACTTAACACTATCAAGTTTTCCAATCCAGAAACATGGTGTGTCTTTCCATTTGTTTAGGTCTTTAACTTCTTTTGGTAATGCTTTGTAATTTTCAGTGTACAAGTCATTCAGCTTTTTGGTTAAATTTATCCCTAGGTATTTTAGTCTTTTTAATGATATAAATGAAGTTGTTTTCTTAATTTCCTTTTTAGATTGTTGCTGGTCTATAGAGACACAACTGATTTTTCTACATAAATATGTGGTCTTTTGTGACTAGCTTTTCATTTAGCGTAATGTCTTCAAGGTTTATCCACACTGCAGTTTATATCAGTGCTTCATTCCTTTTTATAGGTGAATAATAGCTAATTATATGGATACACATTTAATTTATTCATTCGTCATTTGGTGGACATTTGATTGTTTTCATTTTTTTGGCTATTGTGACTAATGCTACTATGAACATTTGTGTACAAAGTTTTGTGTGGACCTGTGTTTTCATCTTTGTTGTGTAGATCCCGGGAGTGGAATTGCCATGTCATAGGGCAACTCTCTGTTAACTTTTTGAAGAATCATCAAATTGTTTTCCAAATTGCACCATTTTATGTTCCCACTCGCAGTGTGTGTGGGTTTGAATTTCTCCAAGTCCTGGCAAACACTTACTACTGTCTCTCTTTTTGATTGTAGCCATCCCAGGAGGTGTGAAATGGCATCTCATTGTGGTGTCTTTCTACATTTCCCTGATGACTAAAGAAGTTAAGATCTTTTCACGTGCTTTCTTGGTCGTTTGTGAATCTTTTTGGGTAAATCTCTATTCAGGTCCTTCACTTAGATTTTACTTGGGTGACTTTTTATTATTAAGTTATGTTATTTATATATTTCAGATACAAGTGCCTTATTGTACATATGATTTGCCATTATTCTCTCCTATTCTGTGTGTTGTCTTTTAAATTTTTGATAGTATCTTTTAAAACATTTTTTTAATTTAGAAGAAATCTAACTTGTCAATTTTTTCTCTTGCCATGCGTGTGCTTTTGTATCATATCTAAGAAGGTTTTGTGTAGGCCAACGTAGTGAAAATTTACTCCTATATTTCTGCTAGAAATGTTATGTATTTTTCTCCTATATTTAGGCTTATAATTTATTTTGAGCCAATTTTTTCATGTGGATAACCAGGTGTGCCAGTCCCATTTGGTGAAAAGATCATTCTTTCCCCATTGATTGTTCCTGGCTCCCTTCAAAAATCAATGTAAGGGTTTATTCTGGACTCTCGTTCCGTTCTATTGATCTGTGCGTATAATCCTAGGCCAGTACGATACTATCTTGATGACTTTAGCTTTGCAGTAATTTCAAAATTGGAACCACAGAATCTTCCATCTTAAC
Source organism: Equus quagga (assembly GCF_021613505.1). Taxonomy (NCBI): domain Eukaryota; kingdom Metazoa; phylum Chordata; class Mammalia; order Perissodactyla; family Equidae; genus Equus; species Equus quagga. Next base: position 31,393,282 of record NC_060283.1, on the reverse strand, counting down.
AAAATAAATTGTCTTGCATATTCTGTGTCCTTGGATTCTTGTATGAATTTTAGAATTGGCTTGTCAAGTTCCATACAAGAAAAGGCATCCAGGAATTTGTTAGGGATTTCATTGACTGTGTTGACTGTTTTTAACATGAAAAGCTTTCAGATTTTGCCAGACGTCTTTTCTGCGTCTACCGACATGATCATGTGCTTTTGTCCTTTATTGCATTGGTATACTATATTAATTGATTCTCAGATCTGAGACCAATCTTGCATTGCTGGGATAAACCCCACTTGGTCATGGTGTATAGTCCTTTTATATGCTGCTTTTATGTTTGTTTCATTATAATCCATTTATTTCTGTAAGATCAGTATCAAGTCCCTCCTTTTATTTATTATTTTAGTAATTTAAGTCTTTCTCTTATTCATAGACTCCTGGGGTAAAGGCACGCCGGAGTGACGAGGAGCTGTGGGGAGCAGCCTCATGAAGGAGGAACCCGGACAGGAATTCATGGCTGTCCAGCCTCCCCCAGGCTCCTCAGAGCCCACCGGGCAAGCCCCCTGCTTACCTACAGGTGTCACCTGGTGAGAACACCTTGTTGATGGAAAAGGGTGATTCTATAGACAGCTTTGGCCCGAGGAGTGTGGGCTGATAGGCGCAGGCAGCCTACAGTCGGGTTTGACTAGCTCCCCGTGAGGAGAGCAGTGTTCTACCCAGATTTCCTGTCGACGTCACACCTCAGCCTTGGATGGACTTTGGTCTTTTTACTAGTCATTAATTAATCCACATATTCTTCAACACAGAAGCTGACCAGTACAGAGTCAGATGTTCCTGCCATTCGCTGCTCCCCTCCACCCCTCAGCCCGTCTGCCCCTCTGCCGTGGACAAAGGAGAAGCAGAGAAGAGAAGCTTCGGGGATAGGAAGAGAGGAATCTTGGGGGGCACCTCACAGGAACCACATTTTAACACTTTATTGCTGGGGTCACTGGGTGCTGACAGGCCAGGGAGAAGAAGAGAGAAAATGACACAGGAAAGGGCAGGAGGGAAGAGGGAAGGCCCAAAGGTGCCTGAGGGTCCCAGACCCACACAGCACAGCCGCCCCTGCGACAACGAGGGCCAGGAACCCCAGATCCTTCCCCTCCGCTCCGTGATTCTCTCATGATTCAGGAGAGGCACGCAACTTGCTACAAAATTAATGTTGAATTTCATGAAACATTTACAGCCACCTCCAATTTACTGGGAACCTGCACCACAGGAGCCGGGCACGCTCAGAGCTCTTCTCAGGCTCCGGGCAAAAACACAGACATTAACGATGGCAATTAAAGTTGTGTGAATAGACGCAGGGTCTTCTCCTCTGCTTCCTACTGGGATATAGTCTGGCCAGACTGTCGACACGTGCTTTCACGAGCTTGCTTTTCACAGAAGTCTTCAGATGTAACTCATCATGGAGAGTTAATCGTTGGAGTGGCAGGCGCCCCCTCATGTCAGCACCGTCCTCGATGTTCAGATGCATATTGTTTCATAGCACCTGACTCTCACTTCTCTCTGCTTTTCCATCACACAGCAGTGTAGCCACTAGTTTAAAAAATGATCTGATTTGGATCATAGTCTGTCTGGGTGAAATGATATGCTACCCTAGATTTATGAGAAAATAGTCCAGAGAGAACAAAAGTGATGACACTAGATTGTCAACATGCTGATCACCAGTGAAGTTGGAGAATGAACACATGAGGCTTCATTTCATTATGCTTTTAATTTTAAGATATTTTGGAACTTTCCATGGTGAGAATACTCACATCTAACCCATTGTGGCCCCTGGAAGCACATCCACCCCTCTCCCTGGCGTCCTGACCTGAGGCAGCCCCGTGGTCCTCCCAGCCCTCTGGCCCCAGGGCCTGATGGAAGCTCATTCTTCCTGGAAGGTGCTTCCCAGATGTGCACACCCTGCCCCGTGTCTGATCTTGCACATTTATTCTCTTCTCAAAGAACCACCTGGCTTAGCATCCACCCTTCCTCCCTCCCTGACCGTCCTTGTCCAACAGCCTGCTTCTCTGTGTCCTGTTAGATGACTGGTCCATGGTTCTGTGCTGACTGTTCCCACCTGGTGTGTGAGGTGAGGACAGAACCTTCGTCTCTAGCCCTGCATCCCCAGAGGCCGGTTCAGGGCTGGCAGGACAGGAAATGCTCAGCGAGTATCTGTTGAGTCAATAAAAGTCAGAAATCAGGCAGCTAAAGATGAAGAAACTCAGCAGCATCAGGGAGGAAGCAGAGCGTGAGTTCTGGGAACCAGCACCAGGGGTCCACAGTAACCTGCAGGGGGGCAGGGAGGAGATCCCGGCACAGATGCAATCATGGAGGAACTGGCTTGCCTTGGGTCCAGAACAGAGAAAAGCACGAGATGCCTCCTTGTTCACCAGCAGGGCAGCTGGCTAAGCGCTACAGCCCATTCACGATGCAGAATAAGATGTGCATCGCCAAGCTATGCTAAGCAGGAAAAACAAAGTGGAGAAAAATGTGCGTAGGGGAAACGTGTGCTAAAACAAATAAAAAGAAAAATTTCAGTAAGCTGAGATCGTGGCAGCTACCATAACACAAATTTCACGACACGACTTGCAATGTCTACGCAGGTCACTCAGGAGAACAAATTAAACTACACACACCTGGGAGTTGAGTGGAGCTACAAGGCAGAGGGCACACAGAGCTCACACAGCCTGATGGAGAGGAGTGAACACCGATGCCCAGCAGAATTGTGCAGGTCCTTGCTCCAAGCCTGCATGAAGAACAGGTATGGCCCAAGGAAACTGTGCAAGGAGAGAAAAGAGGAACTGAGCGCACAGACTGAGGTTGAGTCACCCAGCTAGAGAGAGAGCCCAAACCTGAGCGAAAGTCCTGAGAAGGATCCTGGAAGATCAGAGCCGAGGCTGCAGGGAAGGGCGTGAAATCGTGGTGGGGTCCAGGAGGCAGCTTGGGAAGCTTCTGGGAAGAGGAGAGGGATGGGGGGTGGTGAATGGAAGGAGAGTCTCCTTGTAACTGACTGATAAAGACAGAAAAGTAGAAAATGTAAAGAAAGTGCGGAAAATTTGGGATTCTGAAACAACTCTCTCACACACACAGTCACACACACACAATAAAACAGCACAAAATGCCTGCATTTTAATTTAGAAAATATGATCAAGTAATATTAAGACTGCAATTAAGTCATGCAATCTCTTCGGCAGGTATTGCCCTTGGTCCCAAGAAGCAAGAGATGGGTTTACAAGTCCAGCACCACTGCCGTGGTGACAGGTCTCAGACCTGCCATAGGACAGTCCTCTCATTCAGCTTTAATCAGATTAAGAATTTAATGAGTCATGGAATGCTGATGGGAAAAGGGCTTCCTGGAAGGAAAAGTTTGTTTCCAAATGGAGAGCGCAGATCATGGAAAGGACATTGCTATGAAGACAGAAGGATTGAGAACCATAGGAGAGTCTAACTTGGAAAAGAATTAAAGCCCTGTAAATAGTAATGGCTATTATCATGAAATGTCAATTATTTTTCCCAAATGGAAATAGGTATGTTTGGTCTAATGCATAATGTAATGAATGCACACATTGTTAAAATATATAACAGTGCATTTTTGTATACTGAAAACTATACAGAAGAAAGTAAAAAGTTTCATAATTCAACCACTGTGAACATTTTAACGTATGTCTTCCTGATTTTTTCTACAAAAACATAGTATATGCTAATTCCTAATTTCATGCAACGTGCGTTTCTCTTGCACTGTCAGTGTTAATTATCTCTGTGGGGGCATAAAATGGCTGGCTGGGAATGCACATGAACGTGCACCTGGTGTTGGTTTAGAGCAGCGGCTCTCATTGCGGGTGATTCCGCCCCACTGGGGATATTCTGCAATGTCTGCAGCCATTACTGTCATAACTGGGAATTGCTACTGATCTAGTGGACGGAGACCAGAGATGCTGCCAGCCCTCCTGTGATTCACAGGAAAGCACACAGCAGGGAATTATCTGGCCCAAAATGCCAACAGTGCCAAGGCTGAGAACGTGTGGTTTAGATTGTTTAAAACTTTTCACGATTATAAACAAATACTACTGAGAATAACCTTGCACAGACTTTTCTGCAAGCTTGTCCCAAATTCCTCAAACTAAAATCGCAAAGTTACAGTCATGAACATAAGACAAAAATGCGTACGTTTGAAAATTAAGGTACAGACGCATCTTAGCAAGACTCCAGAAAGTGGGGGAAGAGCACAGCAGAGACGCTCCATCGAATAAGTCATGTGGAAGCTTCAAGGAGGGAGCAATGGGGGCTTCCTAGGAGTAAGATGCGGAGAGAGAATCAAAGGAGTGAGAAACCCACAGCAACAGGGATGTCTGTACCTCAGGGAAAGGCGATGGGAGTCAATCAGCCAAGACTACTGCAGAGTGAGAGGACTGGAGGGAGCTGGAACTTCCTCAGGGAGAAGAGAAAACAGCATTCTAATTGTACATCGTCACGTAATCTTTTAAAATAAAGGATGAGCAGAGTCTCATTCTGAAGAACACAGATTTTTCAAGATAAGTTAAAACACAAAAACTTTTGACTGGGTAAACAAGATAAACTTTCATATACATGTAAAAAAGAAGAAAAACGGGCAATGAGAAAATTAATATGCAGTGTATGAGGACATTCCTTCCACTCAAGTGGTGAAGACAGAAGAATTAAACCATAAATATGTAAACCTACTTCATAATTAAAATATTTAATATTCAAGCAGAGTGGAGGTGAAAGTAATTTGTGATGTGTAGAGTATTTTATGGTATTACTCTCCTTGTTTCTCTCAGAAGCCCTATACACCTCTAAGTGTCTCATCCAGGAGAAATGGGAATAGGGAGCGTTAGCAACGACTCATGTCTGAGTTAAACTCAATGGAATATCAGAGAAAGGATGAGAAGAGTTGAAGTCATGGGAAATATTTTATACACACAACCATCCCCTAAACTCATTCTGCCTGGAAACATAAAGCATCCTCAGCCTCATTTTTCCCTAAGAAAGTGAAAATAGAAAACAAGTTGGAATCTAAAATTGAAGCTGTGTAGCCTCAGAATGAGGAGTTTATAAATGTTTCACCGTGTTGTTCCTCCACTGTCTTCAGAAAAGGCTGAGCTCAAAACCTCTTCAAATGTTGGATCCTTGAGTGTTGTGTGTGTGTTCTACTCATCATCTAGAAACTAGGAGAGGCTAACATGAGCCTCAGGATCCGTCTTTGTTGATGAACGGGGTCACAGTCCACAGTGAGGGTGGCTGCTGAGCCACCCTGCAATTTGAAAGAAGCAATCCTTTAATTGTCAGCAAAAAGACATAAATCCTGTATCAGACTGAGAGCTCCTTACAAAAACTCATTGTTCAAATACGTCAAAAACAAAGTGGGGAGGTTTGGCTTTGCTCTTAGGAGTGACCATAACAGACTTCAGACCACAAGCATTGATTTCACACTATCTGTCATTCAAAACTCCTTTTATTGCTTTATCCAACCCCCTCCCCAAATTAAATCCTCTCTTGCAGTCTAAGAAACATGTGAACATTAGCTGAACTACTCTGTCCCCCAAATCTGGAGAGAAAGGCATGAACTAAAAGATTTACTTGGAGCAGAAGCCACTGGAGCCACAAACTGGTAGGAAGACTAAACCAGTGATTTTGATGAGTAGCTGGAGGTGAGTGTGCCTTCGTGAGTGGGTGAGAAACTCTTGGAGGCCCAGGCATGGAGCTGCCCCAGGTTCACGAGATTTATCTCCAGAAACCTCACCAGGTTCTTAGGGGGAAGAGGCAGGAAAAGTCCTCTCCTAGCTTGGGGGGGGGGGGGGGAAGGAGGAGCAACCTTTGTGAAATACATCCAGAGCCTTCTAAATAAAGTGAAAAACTAGACACTTTCTCCACGAGATCTCAAGAAGACAAGGATGTTCCTTCTCACTACTCCTTTTCAACATCGCCCTGGAAGTCTGAGTTCAATAATACAAGAAAACAAAACAAAAGGGATAAAGATTGGGAAGAAAGAAATAAAACTATATTTGTTCATAGATGACATGCCTGACTTTGTGAAAAATCCTAGAGAGTCAACAAAAGGACTTTTAGAACTCATAAGTGATATAGCAAGATCTCAGAGTCCAAGGTTGACATACAAAGTCAATGGCTTTCCTATACAGCAGCAATGAGCAATTGAAACTTGAGATTGAAAACACAGTGTCATTTAATATAGCACCAAATACAATGAAGTGCTTAGGTATAAATCTAACAAAACATGTACAGGATATTTATGTGGAAAACTACAAAACCCTGATGTAAGAAATCAAGGAGGATATAAATAAATGGAGAAATGCTACACGTCCATGGGTTGGGAGACCCAATTTTGTTAAGAGGTCAGTCTTCCCAACCCGACTAGAGTTTCAGCACCATCCCAATCAAAGTCTCAGAAAGCTACTTTGTAGATATAGACAAACTCATTCTAAAATTTCTATGTCAAGGTAAAGGATCCAGAATGGCCAACACCATATTGAGAAGAACAAAGTTGGGGAACCACAGTATCTGACTTCAAGATTTACTATAAATCTACAGCTATTAAGGCAGCATGCTATTGTCATAAGAATAGAAACATTTATCAATGAAACAGGACAGCAAGGACTCAGGAATAGAGCCACACAAATCCAGTCAACTGATCTTTGACAAAGGAGCAAAGGCAATTCAATGGAGAGAGGACAGTCTTATAAAGAAATGATGCTGGAACAATCAAATGACCATGTGTGAAAATATGAGTCTAGACACAAACCTCACACCTTTTACAAAAATCAAATCAAGATGCATCATAGACCTAAATGTAAAATTCAAAACTATAAAATCTCTAGAAAAAGCGTAGATGAAAATCTAGCTGATATTGGGTTTGTTGATTTGTTTTCAGCTACAACACCAAACGCTAATCCATAATATATTGAAGAAAAAGATGATAAATTGGACTTTATTAAATATAAAAACTTTTACATGATGAAAAATAGTTAAGAAAATAAATAGACAAGACACAGGCCAGGAGCAACCAAGATATTCTTTAATACGTCAATGGGTAAACAAATTGTGGTTCATCCATACAGTGGGATGTTACTAAGCAATAAAGAGAAATGAGCAATGGAACCATGAAAAGACATGGATGGATCTTAATTACATAAGGCTCAGTGAAAGTCTGAAAAGGCTACACCCTGTATGATTCAATTATGTGGCATTCTGGAAAGGCAAACCTGTAGCAATGATGAGAAAGTTGGTGGTTGCCCAGGGGATTGAGTAGCAGGGGGGTGGGGATCAAGGTCGTCAAAAAAATAGGGAAAGTCTGAGAAACTGTCACAGCCAAGAGGAGCCTAAGGAGATGTATCAACTAAAGGCAATAAGGCATCTTGGATGGGACCTTGGAATAGAAAAAGGATGTTAGGTAAAAACTAAGGAAATCTGAATAAACTATGGACTTTAGTTAATAATAACATATCAATATTAGTTCATTAATTGTAACAGGTGCCTTATACCAATATCAGATGTTAATAATAGGGGAAATTTATATGGGATATTTGGGAACTCTCTGCATAAAGACCCACTGTGTGTATTTGAATATATATCTGAATATATATTTGAATACATAATATTTGAACATGTACATTCATATATATTTGAATATATCTGTGTGTATATCTATCCACCTATGTCTCAAAGCACCCAAATAATAACATGTCCTGAAGATGCTGCAGAAGATACAGAGAGTAAAGTTGACTGATGGTTATGGAGAGAACCAAATAGGACTTGTTAGGATGGACCAACAGTCCGGAATGGAACTCCACACAATACCAACCTCCTGAAGAACAGCAGAAGGTAAATGAAATGAATGTAAAATTTTGCTAAAGTATTTCTTTTGTTAGGGGGAAGGTAGAAATATTAATAACATAGAAATTAATCTTGTAAACAAACATAAGTATGGATCTTACATCTAGGGCAATCAAAATCAATGTGAAGAGCAAATCTTTAAAAGAAATTTCATCGATCCAGTGGATTTTGGAAAAACAGTAATTAAGAAGTAAACAAGCTGTGCAGTGAGTGTTTAAAAACTAAAAACGAATGATAGAAATGAACCACATTATAACAATATGTACAATTAATGCAAATTAGCTAAATTCCTCAGTTAAAATATAGGAACTCTAATACTAGATTAAGAAGAAAATAAAAATTGTTGGAGATGATGTGGAGCAAAGGGAAGCCTCATACACCGGTGGTGGGAATGCAAACTGGCACAGCCACTGTGGAAAACAGTATGGAGATTTCTCAAAAAATTAAGAATAGGAATACCATATGACCCAGCTATCCCACTGCTCAGTATTTATCTGAACAACTTTAAATCAACAATTCAAAGAAACTTATGCACCCCTATGTTTATTGTAGTATTATTCACAACAGCCAAGACATGACAGCAATCCAACTACCCATCAAGTGATGAACGGATAAAGAAGACATGGGATATGTATACAATGGAATACTACTCAGCCATAAAAAGACAAAATCATCCCATTTGCAACAACATGGATGGAACTTATGGGTGGTAAGCCAGACAGAGAAAGGCAAACACCACATGATTTCACTCATATGTGGAAGATAAATGAACATATGAACAAAGAGAACAGATGAGTGGTTACCAGAGGGCAAGGGAATAGGTGCAGGGCAAAAGGGGTAAAGGGGCACATATGTACCCTAATTACAAATTCTAAAATCTAAAAATCTGTGCAGCATTTTCAGCTGTTTAATGGAGCTGAAGAGAAAAATTCAAGGCCCGTCAAGAAGTGATGTGGCCAGGCCAGGAGCAGGGTGAGGCGAGTAAGGAGTCCAGGGTGTAAATGTAAAGAGGTACTCACTGTCAGCACGGCCTGATCCTGGTACCACCCAGGCTTTAGTTGAGACCCTGAGGACCTGCAGCCTAGGAATCAGGGTGAACAAGAAGTAAACCATCACTTAGGGCCACTGGAGACCAGTTCTAAATGACCTCAACACCAAATGGGATTAAGGAGGGCTTCCTCTTGCCTAGCAGGTTGCCAATAGCAAACTAAACCATCTTGGGGGAAGAGAATGCCATCAAGAACATTAAATTCTCTCTGTGGCTTTTCATACACAATGTGCAACATTCAATGAAAAGTAACCTGGCACATGAGAAAACATGGCTTAAAAAAGGCTGGGCGGGGGGGGGGGGGGGGGGAAGACACGTAGACAGACTTAAAGGAGATCCAAACAGTAGAATTATCAGACATGGACTTTAAAATAACTGTTAAATACTTAACCTGGTCAAGGAATTAAATGAGAGGATGAAGGTTACGTTAAAAACTGGAAAATATCCTTAAAAGACTAAAATGAAACTTCTAGAATTGATACACACACATTCTATGGATGCATCTAGCAGATTAAACACCACAGGAGAAAAAAATTAGTGTATTGAGAAATAGAGCAGAAGAAAATATTCAGGCAGAAAAACTCAAAAACAAAATGATGGCGATACAATCGGAATAAGAGACTTATGGAGCATGATTAAGAGGACGGATACTTTTGTAGTTCAAGTCCCAGCAGGAAAATGGTGGGAGAATGGGACAAAAGTAATTCTTAAGAGCTTAATAGTGAATACATTATCGATAGATAGATAGATGCATGGATAGATAGATAGATAGATGATAGAAGCATGCATAGATAGGTAGATAGATAGATAGATAGATAGATAGATAGATAGATAGATAGATAG
>NC_060283.1:31313164-31383503 GCF_021613505.1 Equus quagga | reverse complement strand
TAGATAGATAGATAGATAGATAGATAGATAGATAGATAGATAGATAGATTTGTATCTATATCCATATCTATATCTATATCTCTTTGTCTCCAGGCATAGATTCTCGAAGTGCTATGAAACCTGAGGATAAATATTGAACAGTCATGAATACACACACACACAGAGACACACACATATACACACACTTATGTATAGAGAAAAACTATTGAAATTTAAAGATAAAGTTGAAAAGCTTAAAATTACCTAGAAGAAAAAACATAAGCATCTTACCTTCAAAGGAACATGGATTAAAAAGAGCAAGTTTTAAATGAAACAATGGAAGTTAGAAGACAATGGAATGTCTTCAAAATACTAAAAGAAAATGACTGCTAACCAAGAATTTTATACAAGAATTTTCCAAGTGAAAATGCACTTGGAAGGGAAAATAAAATAACAACATCTTTGAAGAAACAAAAAACTGCGATAAATACTAAATAATACGGAAGGTGTTTTCTTCAGACAGAAAGAAATGTTTCCAAAAGGCAATACAGAGATTCAGAAATGAATGAAGAGCCATGGAAAGAATAAATAGGTGAGTTCTTCTCGATAAATATTGATAGTATAAATGTGTTTTAATATTTTTGTTTGTTTGTTTAAAGACTGGCACCTGGGCTAACAACAGTTGCCAATCTTTTCTTTCTTTTTTTTTAAGGATTGGCACCTGGGCTAACAACTGATGCCAATCTTTTTTTTTTTTTCTGCTTTATCTCCCCAACGCACCCCCGCCCCCCGTACACAGTTGTATATCTTAGTTGCAGGTCCTTCTAGTTGTGGGATGTGGGCCGCCACCTCAACTTAGCCTGACGAGCAGTGCCATGTCCGCGCCCAGGATCCGAACCCTGGGCCACCGCAGCAGAGCGTGCAAACTTAACCACTTGGCCATGGAGCCGGCCCATAAATTTGTTTTAATATTAATGCATGATAAACTACAGCAAACAAAAAGGAAGGATGGTGTAAGCATGTATCTCAAGGATTTAGAAAGACAAGAACAATCAATTCTCCCTCCCTCTCCCCAGAAAAATGAACAGAAGGAAGAGAACAAAAAGATGGGAATGGAAATTAATGAAGCACAGAATGTATATTATTAAAGAGAATGAACAGAGCCAAGAGATGTTTCCTGGATAAGACTAATGAGACCAATGTACTTCTGGTGGGTATGAGCAAGTAATAAAGAGAAATGACACATGTACTCAATGACAGAAGTGAAATGGGAAGTTGTCGATGTCCTCCAGTCATTAACAGACTGTCCCATCCAAGAGCTTGAAGATGGTGGGGGAGGCAGGCAGGAAAACAAAACAAATCTTCCTTAAACACTCACCTGTGAAGTTGCACCAGGACCAGGTGATTTCACTGGTGGAGTCTATCAAAGATTTAAGGAAGAAGTGGTGTCCCTGACCCAAAAGAGAAAAGAAAGCCCCCTCCATAGAAAGCATACAATACGGGATGCATTCTCTCCCCATTATCAGGTTTGTGAAAACTTGAAACCCGAACCTGAAAAGATGATTACCAGATGCTGAAAAGAAAAATTACCCAAGAGAAACGCTCCCACAAACAACACTGATGAAAGACCTTAATCTGAAGATCCAGAAAGCCCTGTGAATTCAAAATAGAATGAGTAAAAAGTAGTTTTTCACCTAGGAATATTGCAATTCACACTGAAGACAAAGACGAAAATACTCAGGCAAGGAGAGAAAGGCATTTTACCCTCGAAGGACAATTATTTCTCAGTGGAAATAAAGGATGACAGAACACCAGAAATGTATCTTCAAAGTGCTGAAAGTAACTGACAATAACCTTCAAGATAGAAGGTGAAATCAACACACGGCTAGAAGGGAAACAAAGCCCATGGAGCTGGAGATGCAGAGAGAGATGCGGGGAGACATGAGGAGCTTCCGAGAGGGGCACCTGCGCTGGGTTTCAGCTCTCGCTGCCCACTGGGATGGGCATCTTTGTCAATGCACACATCACCTGTTTTGACCTCAGTCGCCTTAAAGGTGAAATGAGGGTTTGGACAAGTTCTCTCACGTCACCTCCTTTCCTCCCCAGGAATTCTGTACCTACCGCCAGCTTTGTGTCAGGTGCTGTCCTAGGTGCTGAGACGAGGGGTGCGAATCATAGACGTGCGGCTTCTCCATCAATAAACACACCTACCAACTCCTGATTGATAAGATGTCTCACGGCTTTTCCCAATACTTCTGAAAGAAAAGAGGGAGTTATTTCTCTGACTCAGAGGATGACTTCAAAGGATGCTGATTTATTTAGCGCAGTGGTTCCAGCAACGCCTGCACTTTGGCGTCACCCTGGGAGCTGCAGAAATACTGATTCCCGAGTTCTCCCCAGAGACTGATTTAATTAATCCGGGTTGCAGTCTGAGCATAACTGTTGTTTTTTAAATCTCCCGAGATGACTCTAATGCACAGTCAAGGTGAAAACTATTGGTTTAGTGGGGGGGGAAAAAACAAAAAAAGGACAAAAGAATCGTTAGAATACTTCCAGTAACCTTTAAAAATACGAATTAAAACAGTAGATGCTCTTGTCTGTTACCTGCTCGCCCTCCTCTGGATGGAGATGCATACATTCAATTCCTTCTCCCAAATGTTTGAATGTTAGTCTAGAACATAAGGTGTTCTTAACATCTCCTTGGATGTTTTCACACCACCACTACTGTGCCTGCCCCAGGTCCCTGTGACCCCTTCTGCTCTGTGCCCGGCCATCCTTGAACACAGCAGTGGTCCAGAGCCGTCTCCAGCGATATGCAGAGTCCCCGCAGTGAGATTTCATACGATGATCAGACCTTTTGGGATGGTCTGCCTCATTGAACATTACACCACTCCCATCCTCACACATGCATCCTAATAAAGGGAGATAAACCGGGTCATTGAAAGTGCAGAAAGAAGCAAGGATGCACATGAGACCTGCTCAGTGCATGTGTGTTCCCTTCTAGGGAGTCCACTCATCTCAGGGGCCACACAAGTGACCACCTTGGGAAACACAACAAAAAACTGGGAAGAAAGTTAATCAGGTTAGATTTTCCAGACTTCGTGTAGGGTGTCTGGTTGTCTTTCTGAGCCATGGAGCAGAAAGAACTCTGTTCCAGGAGGAGGCTTAGCTTCCAGGATGACCAGCAGTCCAGGGGTGCAGGCACAGGGATGGATCCAACAGGAATGCAAGCCAACGAGGGAGATACGACTCTGCAGGGTTACAAAAGCCAACCAGGTGGAAGCCTGGTTTAAGACCAGCCTTGTGCTTTGAGGCTGAGCTCCTGACAACGTCACTGGAAGATGCTTCACCAGCACAAGTTGTACTTTCTGTGGGTCAGAGAGGAATGAAGTTGTGAAGGACAAGGGAGGAGGAGGGAACTGTGTGAGCAGGCAGCACTTGGGGTCACCTGAGGCTGTCAGCCTATGTGCTGTCTTCCCATGGGGATCCCCAAGACCAGCTAATGGGCTTCAGTGGCTGTCTCCCCAGCTCCTCTGGGACATGCATCTCCTGAAACATGATTAACATATCAATTAACATCGCATGTTTATTGTTAATGACACATTATTAATATTTACATATTGTTTAATTATTACTCTTATTGAATATTATCAGTTCATCAAGTTTCATGCTGGGTTGAGATTAAAGTCACATCAAACGCACAATGACAGAGCAGGATAGAAATGCATTTTATTTTTTCATTTCAAACACATTTTGTGTAATGAGCTTGAAGGAGCCTGAAGTTCTGCCCAACAGTGCATCTACACAGCACGAGAAAAAGAGATGAAGATTACCTTCAAATTAACTGTTCTAAAAACACTATCATCACTGAATTTGTTCTCAGAGTGGAAGAAAAAATTAGAAGCTACCATCATCTGATAACATAGAAGAGCATTTTTTTGTCAGTATCATTAAATGTTAACTAGAAAATATGGACTCTTAATACCAAAATTGTAAAAGCCTTTAATTACACTAAATATTCATATGCTAAATACTTCATCATTGGGGAAATATCACTAATATATGGTTTTAAATGTTTTATCTAACAACCCACGTAGATGGGTTAAACATTCATGAGTTTTAAAAAAATAAATTAAAAAGTGGTAATTCAACAGAAAACAGGAATTTTGTGATCATATAAGCAGAGAGATGCCTGTCACTCCCATGGTTGCACCAGGGAATGAAGCCTGCAGGTATCTTGGCAACACGGCCGGCTGTGGATGTGATGATGGAGGGTCTGGGGGCAGCCACCCGTCTGTTGTGTGAGGACGTGCTGGGACCTTCATCAGCGGGTCAGCGAGCATCTGCTGGGACTGCCAAAGGCTTGTCATATTTGCCCTTTGGATGTGGCCTGGGGACCATAGAGGGGAAAGAAATAGTGGAGGAGGAGAGGAATGCAGTGCCTGCTTCCATAGGTCTAACTCTCCATTTCAAGTGCACCTTCTTCCAAATCAGAGCTCTCGGTGCCCTCTGTGCAGCCAGAGGAAGAAACGTGCTTGGCTCTGCCTTAAGATCTGGACCCACAGTTCCTGACGTTCTCCACTGAGGTCACGTGCTCGCCTCTCCTCCCTGGAGCTGCTGGTCCATCCTGCCCACCTTAATGGGGACAAGGCATGAAGGTGGGCTCAGAGGTGCCATGGTTCCCCCTAGAACCCCCATGACCTCCTGGAAGGCTGGGAGCCCTGAAGATAGAGCATTCACCTTGGAGGACTCTCAGAGAGTTGCAGAATGAGGAGGAAAAAGAAATTCCTGGGAGCCTTTCCTGGAGGAGCGGGACCTCTGGGCAGGATGTCGGCCAGACGCCAAGGAGCAGCATGTGCCTGTCAGTGAGAGAGGAGAAGACCCGAAGCAGAGGAAGGGCCAGCCCAGCACATCCCAGGTGGGGCTCGGCCTTCTCGGCAGCCTGAGGATGCAGGGCACCTTGTGTCCTCCAGGCCTTGTCCACCAAGGCCGTGCTCTTTGTGCACTGAGATGCCCGAGGCTAATTGTGCAGTGTAGACAGCACACAAGGGGAGGGAGTGCCCGTCAGGAAGACGTGTGGGCAGGTTACTGTGCACTTTGTTAAGGAAGTGCACATTTGAGTGGGGTTTAGACTGGCAAGTTCCATAATGACGTTGTCCTTCTGATAGGCGCTCATTCCTGTGTCAGTGAGACTGAGGACGTATTCTCACTGGGGATTCAGAAGGCCTTGGGTCTCTCCACATGGAACATCGTTGAGATTTTGTGGTGGGGTGAGTGGTTCTGTCTCTGAGCAAAGGACAGAGAGCTGACTAAACACCTCAGTTATTCTGTAAATCAGGACAGATACCTGTGGGAAGAGAGTATGAAGATCAAAAGGAGCAACGACTTGAGAGGGGAGCCTGGCTGGGCTGAGTGAAGAGGCCTGAGTGGCTGGACAAGAGTCAGCAAGGGCAACAGCATCAGAGAAACAGCAGAGAAAATCATAGAGGGGACTGTAGCTGAAGCTCAGTCTGCGCAGTGGCCTTTAGGAATGGCTCGATCAAGATTCTGACACACTTCTCTGTAGTTCTCTGAGCTCTTCTGTCCTTTACCTTTGGCTGGCTTTTCTTGGGATCATGAGATGTGTGAAAATGGCAACAGGGAAACTGCTTCCAAACAGGATGGCAGAGGCTTCCTTCTCCCTCCCCTAAATTTGGTTGGAGCAGTCCCAGAGGCCATTCCTGGGTGAAATCTGCCTAGGAGGATTGGATTTGCCCTTCCTAGGGGGCCCAGCCTTGAGCTGGGAACAGCCACCACGTCTGCTGGGGAGATCTTGGAATCAAAGCTTTGGGGCAATGTCCCTGTGCACATCCTGGCAAAGGTCGTGGCACCTCTGGGTGGGATTAAAGTTCCAGGTGGGCCTTGGGGCAGTGCATTCTCCCCTCCACTGGGACCCCAGCCTCAAGTGGCTCCTGAAGTGCCCCTGAGCTTGGCTCCTGGGAGTCTGATCCCCATGACCCTCTCCCTTTTGAGGTCTCATCACCAGTTCTCACTGTGGATTGATCTCCGCTCAGGCCCTCACAATCCTCCTCTGTGATTAGGTTCAGGGATCAAAGGTCACCAAATCAGCTAAAAATGCCCCGTCCATCCATCAAGTCACCTCAGAACATCTGGGAACACACCCAATTCTGTATTTCAGGATCTCCAGTCGGCCTGTAAACCTGGAGCCATAGTAAGCGGGAGAAGATCCATGTTCCTCTCGTTTTCCTCTCCCGTCAGTGGTCAGAGCGGAGGTTCCTTGGGGTCCATGCTGTGCCTGGTGCCCACCAGTCTCTGAGTCAGAGGCTCCCAGATGGAGCCCCAGCCCCAGCAGAAGCATCCCCAGGGGCTTGTTAAAATGCACATTCCTGGGCTCCACCCCAGCCCTCTCGGAGAGGAAACCCTGCGGCAGGTGGAGGGCCCCCGAGTTCTGGCTGAGACCACAACTGCAGCGTCAAAGTGTGTTAGAAAAGATAAACAGCAGCTGGCAGATCCTGCGAACCACAAACCCAGAGCTGAGATCTAGTTGGATGTCAGCATGTACAATCTTTGCTTGTTTGCCAGAAATTGTTACCAATATCTGGAGAGAAAATAAATAAAAAGCGAACAGGGCCCACGTGGAGATATTCGACCTCCTGGGACGTCTGACCAAGACAATTCTGCAAATTTGCTGTAGAAATAAGGTAAGGGAACAGGGGAAGGAGTGCATCTGAGGAACCCACCGCTGGAGGAGCACGGCTCATAGACTGTGTAGGAAGATCTGGTTGAATAATAACCTGTCTGAGCTGTCAGTGCATTAACAGCTGAGTGAGGGAGATGGTCTTGTTCTTGCAGGTAAACGTCAGCAGCATTTACCTTTTATGCTTCTCAGTAAATATTCAACACTTATTTCTATTAATTTGTAGAAGCCTCAAATTCTAGCATCTTGAAATTGGGGATTTAACTTCCTTACATTGATGGAAGAATAGCGTTTTCTCTGCTGTCTATGCAACAGGCAGTAAAGTTAAAGTAGTCACAGCATGTGGACCAAGGAAAAGAAACCCTTGGACCCGTGGACACACCAAATGAGGAGAAGTGAAACAGCTCAGGCTCCTGACAGAGGCTTTCATGTCGTGCACCACCCCCAGGAATCCTCAGGAGGGGAGACCGCCACCCTGCCTTCCCACATCTCTGGCTGCCACTCCTGTTGCTGCTCGAACTATGGAAACACGGCCGGGGCTCGGTCAGCACTGAGCAGGGGACTCTGATGTGGAAAGACCTGCAAATGTAGAAAAGTCGGATGACATGATAACCCCGCTGAAAAGTTCACTCAGGGCAGGTCTTGAAAGCGAGAACAGGAGTCCCCAGTGACGGGAGTGATGGGCCCACAGGGCACAGGACACCGTCTCAGCTCCAAAGACCAGGGCTGGAGCTGGGCCCCCAGAGCTGTGTCCCAGACCAGATCTGAGAGGGAATCTGAAGCCTACTCCAGGCAAAAAGCAGAGCTGCCGCCTGCTCGACATGCTGGGAGGGCAACGAGCCAGAGTCCGCCCCCTCACCCCAGGTCTGCATCGGCTCAGCCTGGGACTGCCGGGCCCCACAGAGCCCAGGTGAGAGCAGCGGCCGTGTGTGGGATGTGCTCCTCATAAAAACCCACTGAAGACGGCTCACAGTCACCCCGTGACACCGGGCTTCTCCAACAGGAGGAAGATGCCTTTCTTTACTCTTCCCATTTGTGCGAATATTCCAGCAAGGGTGGCTGATGAGCCCACAACCCTAACGGGATGGCGGCTGTTGTCCTGAGGGGCCACAGAGCCTGTGGCTGTGTTAGGACCGCAGGTACCGTACCTCATAGAAGAGAAAACCTCCTTCAGGAGTTATATTCACCTTGCTGGTAATTCAGACCCTGACACACAATGATTTCACTAGTTATGAGGCAGCTGCGTGATTATTCTAAGCATCTCAGTTCAAGAAGTGTGCTGATCTGCTCTGTGGACAGCCTGGGCGAGATGTGCAGCCCTCAGCATCTGAAGCTCTTTCCTTCCAAACCCTCCCCCTCCTGAAGCTCTGGGCCTTGGGGTCCCTGATCTCAGATTGTCCTGATGATGGAGCTGCCCCGCCTACCCCATCCCCTGCCCTGGTTACCAGTTAAACACCCAGGCGTGTCCTCACCTGACAGAGAGCAGGAGGCTCATCCCTGGTGATGGAAACAGCGAGGGGCTCTGCAATGAAACTGGGGCTCAGCGAAAGCTGCTCTCTAAACACTGAGGTCCAGCTCTCTCCTGCTCCGCAGACACCGGCAATCCCCTCGACCCTCCAGCCGGGAAGTGGGGAGATGTCCCTGTCTTCTCTGCATCTGCCAAGGCTGAGGACAGAAGCCCTGGTTCCCACCCCGATGGCTCAGACACACAGCCACAGCCCCTGAGCCCATGCGGGCGCCAGCATCCCAGCTCCCGCACCAGCCAGGAGCAGCATCCAGGACCACAGGACCCTGAGGGAGCCTGTGACGTGAAAGGCAGAGACTAAAGCGAGGGAGGAACGAAACACCCAAGCACACAGTAAGACCAGACACGCGGCACACAGATTCACAGCAAAACAGCTTGGGGAAAAGAAGATATGGATTCCACGGAGCTAAAGCCAGAAAAATAAATGTCCAGAGGACAAAAAACAGCTCCTATGAATTAAAGATATCATGACAGAAAAATAAACTTCAGAGTAAGCTTGAAAACTACAGTGGAGGATCGGTCCCAGAAAATAGAAAAAAAACAAAGAAGAAAAAATGTGGGAAAAGGACAGGAAAATTTAGAGGTTCAGTTCAGGACATCAAATACTCAAATATTAGGAATGGCAAGAGAGAGAAGAGGAAAAATAGAGGAGAGAAAATCACCAAAGATATAATTCAAGGTTTCCAGAGGTGGATTGAACCGTGTGTGTTGAACGCCATGTGGGAGGACAGCGGCTGCCCCACGACGAGCAGGGAGCTGGAGGGGCGGGTCTCCACGAAGGTGAAACCCAGGGCGTGTCTGGTGGCTCGAGAGGAGGACTACACTAGATGGAGAAGGCTGAGGGCACGTTACTGATGTGTCCACAGAAAACCACACACACTTTTTTTAAAGGAAGTTATTACTTCAGGGGATAGAAATGTCACATCCATGAAGGAAAATGCCATCACTCTGCTTAGCCGTATGTGACAACATGGTCTATGCATTTAGTTGTATGTGACAACGTAATCCCCGTGTTCAGCTGTCTGTAACAATGTAATCCCCATATTTAGCCGTATGTATCACCATGATCACTGTGCTTAGCCATGTGTGACGATGTAATCCCTGTGTTTAGCCATACGTTACTATGTGATCACTGTACTTAACTGTATGCAACAATGTAAACTTTGAATACAGAACAGACCGAAGGTGGTGCTGTGGCCACATCCGGAGAACGGAAGCTCCTGAGCCCTGGGTGCAGAGGAACCCCAAATCCTCAGCTCCCGTGGTGGAGCAGGTGACATCCCAAACTGGAAGACAACACTAAAGTGCGTCCATATAAACGTTATTGGTGAATGTGGATGCAAACATCATAAGCACCCACGACCCGCGTTGAGCATGGTTGTCCCTGGAAAGCAGGACATGGGTGTGAGCTCAGCGTTGACGAGCCTTTTAGAACCGTTTCCCTGAAAAACCTAACTACAAATGAAAATACAGCAATATGAGGTACTTGCACGCCTCTTGCAGCAGGGTCCCACTGGCGGCCTCACCCCCAAACCTACAGCCACCAGGCAGGGACCCCTGTGTCGGGGCAGCTGGAGGGCAGGGGGACAGAGAGCAGCTCTGTGTCCATCTATTGCCCATAAAGACGAGCCGGGCCAGAGCGATCACTGGCTTACACTGAAGTCTGACTGGAATTCGAGGATCGAGTCTTCCTCCAGGAGCAGAAAACATGGTGTGAACGGGCCAGTCACAGGTGCGGTCCCACCTGGGTCAGTCTTTGTCACAGGAAGACTGAAAACATCTTTGTAAGAAATAAATCTTTTTCTCTAAACTTCATACAAAAGAAACACACACACACGCATGTGCACACATGCACGATTGGGGGAAAATATAAAGACATAAATCAAATAAAGTGCAGTTTCTGCTGCAGAAAACACCATTAATCCCATGAAGTCGATCTCCATGGCCATCACTAAAATCTCATCCCAAATGTGTCTCTAAATATTCCCTAACTTAAAAAAAAATTCCCCTTCCTCGGGTCACTCTCAAATATTGCCCTCTCACTCTATCCCTCATAGTCAAGTTCTCAAAATAGTAAAGCAAGTTCAAAGGAGAGAGAGAGAGAGACAGAGACCCAGCGAATCGGGATCCCGCTGCAGGGGCGAGGTAGTGCGCTCTCCTCCTCATGAGGTCCTTGCTCAGAGCAGAGCCAGTCTCAGGGGAGAGCAGAGGACAAGTCGTCCTCTCCATCGGGGGCAACTGTGACACCCCTGCCCTCACTGCGGGGGGACTGGAGGTCTATTTGCTGGAAAACTGAAGCTGAGAGAGTGTGTAGCCCCCGAAGGGCAATTTCCCTGGAGATGGGAGACGTCACAGCACACACACTCTCCTGTTCTTGTTCTCTGCCGTGGAGACTGTCCTGGTTGAGGTCCCACACCCCCAGGGAGCCTGGATAGAGGCATGGCACAGGCTGCGAGCCCCAGGCCCACGTGGGCTGATGGGCACATGGAGGGAGTTCGCACAGGCCACCCGTCAGTGGCCAGTGGACGTGGGCACCTGAGCGCTCTTCCCCCAGCCTCCCGAGTGCCTGATCCTGGGGTGAAATCAGAACTCTCTAGATACATTAGCGCTGTTGGCCTCTGTGCTGCAGCCACTGTCTTGTTCCCAACCAGGAAAGGAAGCTCCTTCATGACACCAAGTCCTCAAGTCCTTGTCCCCAAGGCTGGGTCGTGGGGAAGGTCACTGCGACCCTTGCTGACCAGGGAGGAGGGGCCTCAAAGCCGGAGACACTGAAGTCTGCACAGAGCATGGGAGGAGGAGAGAAATCAAGAATGCATGCTCGTCCTTGGTGGGGCTGTTGTCAGTCTGTCAGGTTCCCGGGATCATTCTGAAGTGGACTTACAGCTCACTAATGTGCTCAGTTTTTAATACGTCTGTGTCTGTGTTTCCTGTGTGTGAGGGTGTTTCCTCAAAGGGCATGTCTTCCTTCCTCTCTCCCTCTCTTCCTTCATTCTCCTTCTTCCTTCTGCTCATTTCTACCTTTTTCTTCAAAACATCCCTTCTGTCCAGCTGAGGCCAGGTACCCGCCCGTGGGAGGCTCTCTGGCCAAGTCCCTCAGGGACACTGATGACCAAGGGCCCCACCGGGCCTGACTCAGAATCTCCAACAGAGGCCGATTCTGCGTTTCCACAGCTCGTGAGGTGATTCCATGGGAGAACAAGACGGGAAAACACGTCTGCGAGCACAGATAATACCACAGAGAGGAATGTCATTATGGCCTCTCTGCCCAGTTCACCCTGTTAACTTTTGCCGTAACCATTTGGGGTACACTCTGCTCTTCAACTGCAGACCTTCCAAAGGTCTCATGGATCTGTCACTGAACGCCCAGTGTTAAATTTACTGTATGTTTGTCATTTAAACTGGTCATCAATGTTAATTTTTTAAATGCCACACCATCCCTTTTTTGTTCCTGAGATAACCTATCCTGTTTTGCCCATCTTAAACTTCATGTCCACTATCTGGGGAGTCTGCCTTCTTGCAACGTGGGCGGCACAGACTCTCCCACCACCTGCAGGACTCTCCCATGAGGTGCACGGGGCAAACAGGACCAGCCCGAACTCGAACAGCAGGCAGCACTTGCTCAAGCTCCACCAGCAGCCCTGTGGGACCCCTGATGCCCCCTGTGTCTGTCCCACCCCTTTCGTGGTCTCACCCCGAATTTGCCTCCTTCCCTGAGTGCACCGAGCCTGCTCCTCCTCGGGGCCTTTGCACACACTGTGCCCACTGCCTGGAATGCTTTTCCCTCCCAGCCTGGATCGTCTCTCTCCTCTGTGTTTCAGCTCACATCTCACCTCCCGGTGGTCCTGCCCTGACCAGCCGGAAGTGGATGCGCTCAGCACTCTCTGCTCCCCTTTTGTGTCCATCTCTGCACTTCTGTTTCCACGTTGGATTATAAACTGAGTGTGAACGTTAAGCCTTCAGCCCTGAAATCCATTGACAAATGGAAATGTACTCCTTTCTGCCACAGAAAGATGAATTTCTTAATCATTTACCGTATTGACCATCAAGAATGTGAATGCTTCCAAAGGAAAAACCCCATTTCTGAGCATCACCCATGCTGCGTGTGTTCAGGGATTCATCTCAGAATGTAACTGACTCTGTAGGTGAGCATTTACATAAACATGTTCCGTAAGAGGAGTTTGTGCTCAAAGTGGCCCATCAGGACTGTGTTTGCTGTGAGGACCACAAAGAGTGCTGACAGTGCTGTGCAAACTGCCCCTGCCATTAGGAGCGGGAGGGGGAAGCGTGTCTTGCTCGTGATGGAAAGGTAGCAATTATGCGATGACATCAGTTCTGCAATTAGAGTTTTGTCTTCCGTGATCTGCAGGTGGTCTTCTAAAACTAGGCCTGGCATTGTGACTACGGGCAGTCTCGGGCTGCTCCCACCATCCATTAGATGTGGGTCCTGGGATGGACTCAGAAGGTGCTGGTGTGGCTGTGAGTGGTCTCCAGGCTCACTGTGGTCCAGCTGGTCCAAAGTGGCTGTGGAGGCCATTCCAATAGCCCTGAGAACACCTGGAAGCCCCCCACTCCTCGTTTCCGGGCACAGAGACATCTGATCTGGGCAGTCCCAGGTCTTCCACCTCCTCTAGTCTGAGGAGCAGACAATGTGCAGGACAGTGCCAGGAATGTCTGCTGCTCAACAACACTCTCAATTAAAGCATGCAGCCCCCCACATTTCCAGGCACGGGGGGCCAAGAAAGACAGGAAGCACCCATGCTGGGCCCACTGTGCACGGCTGAAATTCTGTCTGCCTTGCAGACCGGGAGGGGCTCTGCAAATCTCCGCACCCCACACCCCAGAGACCCTTGCTTGGAAGCTCTGTCAGTAACTGTTGCCTGGCAACAAAGTACCCCATTCTTAAGGATAAAGAACAACCACCTGCTGTGCTGGTGGATTCTGTGGGTCAGGAACTTAGCAGGATTCAGTGAGGATGCCTTTCTGTCCCAGGCCACCTGGGCCGCAGCTGGGGGACATGGGGTTGGAGATGCTTCCACTCACAATCATGATGATGCGGTGGGCCCCTGAGACCTTGGCTGGACTCTTGGTCACAGCTACGTGTGTGTGCAGACACAGCACAGGTGTGATTAAACCTACCACATGCCCCTCCCATGGCCTCTCCGCAGTGCTGTGTCCAAGAGTGGAATGCCAAAGATAGCAAGGAGGAAGTGCCTGGTGTTTGTGTGGCCTGTGAGGGGGGTCACTCTGTGTCACCCACTTGGGTGGGGACATGAGCCCTGCTTCCTGATGGGGGAGGGTCACAGTAACCTTGTAGGTTGAGGATGCAGAACGGGGCACACAGTTGTGGTCACTTATGGAACAGGGGCCTTGGCCAGCAGTACCGTCTTGGGCCTGCCCTGGAGTCTGAGACCCTCCTTGTCCAAGTCAAGTGAGATGTGGTCTCTGGTGTGGCTGATAACGCACTTAGCCTGCACCACTGGCCACACCCCTCCACCTGCAGATGAAGACCTGAGTGAGAGGCCCCTGCCCACTTTGGGGAGGGGACATCAGACTCCAGGCAACCTCTCTGGAGGCCCCTGCACACCCACTGTCCACCATGTGCTGCTGGCCAGAGAGGCCCAGAGAGAAAGGCTCCTGCAGCCCTGCCCATCCACAAGAAGGACTTGGGAGGCAGGGCCAATCCCAGATGGGAGATTCACCCCAAAGCCTTGACCTCAGTGCATTTTCCATTATTCTTCCCTATGAAACAAGAACACAGTAAACCAAGGCAGTTTCCCCAGGCCAGCCTGCTTCCATCTGCTCCTCCATCCTCGCTGAGCCAAATTCAGGACCCTGGAGAGGGTCCTCGAGGAACCTGCACCCAGCAGACCCACTGACCTCCTCGGCCAGGACAGAGTGGGGAGCACTCGACCTGTCTGGGGTCCCCAACATCCTCCCTGGGACGGGATTCTCTCCACATCAGGGAAGGGAGCAGCTCTTCGGGGCCTGCCTGGGGGCAAACACCGAGGTGGGGTTCACGCAGGAAAGAGCCTTAGTCTTCACCAGAAGTTCCTTTTATTTTTCTTCTTTTTAAAGATTGGTACCTGAGCTAACAGCTGTTGCCAATCTTTTTTTTTCTTCTTCTTCTTCTCCCCCAAGCTCCCCAGGACATAGTTGTATATTCTAGTTGTAGGTCCTTCTGGCTCTGCTATGTGGGACGCCACCTCAGCATGGCCTGATGAGTGGTGCTGTGTCCACACCTGGGATCACAAAGGGCGAAACCCTGGATGCTGAAGAGGAGCACACAAACGTAACCACTCGGCCACAGGGCTGGCCTCCAGAAGTTACTTTTAAATTTGACGAGACTGGAGAAAACTGAATAAATGATCATGACGAAATTTTAAATTTTGAGATAAACCTATTTCCTTTTCTTCACATACCCTCTTTTCCGCTTCCTCACCAAACATGCATCCTCATCAATTTGATATCTAAGGACCAGACACCTTCAGTGCATTGATATACTTACGTGTTCCTATAGCAACATGGATCATTCTTTGATACTTCACAAGAAGAAATTATCTTCTCATGCTATCTTGCCAAATTCTTTTAATCTTAAGCTATTTTAATAGTTGACACTCTCAGATTTTCTATGAAAGAAAGTAGAATTCTGTGAGTAATTACTAATTTGTTTCTTTCCAATTTTTTCTTAACATATTTTACTCTGAAGACAGCTGACACGTTATTTTAATGAGAATCCATGCACTAATCACCAGCAGGTTTCTGAAAGATATGCTATTTATACTATTCTGATAACCAGAGAAAGCTGTTGAATCTTAGTAAATATTTTTTCTGTATCATTTGAGACTATCTTATAATGTTTGCTTTTAATTTTTAATGTAATAAATTGTTAATTTTCGAATGCCGGGTCACTTTGTGTTCTTAGAACAGATATTATTCTTTATTACTAATACTAGTATTATTCTTTAATAATAAGGATTAATAATAATAATCTTAAAATTAATTATTTGAATTCACCATTGTAATTTTGTGTTTGTACTCAAGCATTAATGGACCTATTGTTTTCTTTTCTTATGTTATTTTTATCTGGATTTGTTATTAATATAAGTAACCCTCAAAGCAATTTTAGCTATTTTTCATATTTCTTACATATCTCCAAAGTGATCTTGGCCTCACTCATTTTTAAATAATGAAGCTTGACTACCCTTTACATTTCTTGTGTAGTTTTTAGATCTGTTTAGATTATCTACTTGAGACAATTTTCGTGATTTATATTTTTGTAGGAAATCAATTGCCTCAATATTTTAATCTATTTAGTAATGCACATGTTAACATAGTGTGCATGTATAGATAGATAGATAATTTCACACATACATGTATTGTCTCTGTGTATAAACTGTGCCTCTATCTGCAGTCATGATTTTTTTCCTTTTTTCCCCAGTTTTAATGCTTATTTGTATTCTCTCCCTTTTCCTTGTATCAGAGTTGAAAACATTTCATTATATTTTTGAGTGTTTTGAGGAATTACCTATTGATTTTATTGATCAATTCTTACTTTGATTTCCCTTGATTTTTCTTTCACTCATTTCTCTTTCAGTTCTTATTCAGGTGTTTGTTATAGAATCCTTAATTTAAAGAGCATTTCATTTATTTATTTTCTAGTAAATGCATCAGATGTTATACATTTTCCTCAAACTATTTCTGATTATTTCTGGCAGAAATAATTTCAAATTACTTTTTCATAAAACATTATTCCTCTTGTTGATTACTTTTGGGACCACCCAGTTCACAAACTGAAATCCAGGGTGTTTATCCCCATTTCGATGGAGAGCTCACCCAGGTCCTTGGGTTCCAGTCCCCCACAGAGCCCCTCCCGCCTTCGCCTACCCCACAGGTCGTCTGCGTCTCCCACCGCCAACCTCCCGGTGATCAGCGTCAGCGGCGCCTTCGTGACGCCCGGGCATCGTTTCTGCATCAGGACCTGAAACAGCTGCCAGCGCAACTCTCCGCACCTGCGGAGTCAAGGCTGCTTTTCCGGGTCTTTTGCTGCTGTGTTTTCCTTGTTTTATTGGTTTGGGATTTTGTCTGCTTCCTGACTCCCGCACCCTGTGTGAGCTTCTTCAGTCTCAGCACCATTGTGCTGTAGAGTTTTAACTTGTGACAATCCGGCTAACGTGAAATGCTTTCTCTGTTAGTTTTAACCAGTGTTCCTTTCAGAATGAAATTGCACGTTTTCGTAACTTTCATACTTTAAAAACCATTTGTGCACCCTTTTCTTACAATCTGTTCATTTATTTGCTCATTTTCTATCATGGTTTTGGTCTGTTTTGTAGATGTTTAAGGGACAGTTAAATATTAGGAAATTAGACCCTTGCCTGAGATATAACTTGCAACATTCATTTTCTGTTTGTTGTGGTCGTTTGATTCTTATGTGTTTTCTGCTGTGCTGTTGGTGTTTCTTTCTCATTCAGATAGAGTTGGTTTTATGATTCTTTTTAAAAAGCATCTCTGGATTTTGAATTATGCTTTGAGAGACTTTTCCTGAGACCTCCTCCTCCCTCCCTTCCCAGCAGGGCCCACAGGGAGCAGGGCATTAGCTTCCCTCCCTTTTCAGATAACTTTTATGCCGGGCTCACCTGCTTCCCCCACACAGCGTCACCCCAGGACTGTGGTTCTGAAAACAAATGTGTGATGTTTACCCTCCTGCTCACATCTCATGGTGATTTAAAACACTGCTCCTAATTGGAGCAGACGCTGCTCTAAGCAGCAGTAAAATCAATGTGATACTGTTAACTCTGATTATCACCCCCACGCTCACGGTGATTTAAGAGTTTCGAGACGGCACTGCTGCAGAATGTTAACTGCAGGAGAGGCACTCCAGCAGTTTTCTGTGCTGGCCGTAGGGTCTCTCTGCGGCCCTGGGAGACTGCACAACAAACACCTGTTCTTGTGCCCCTTGATGGTGAACTCAATGCCAGAGCTGTTCCCAGGAGTTGTAAGGGATGCTGTACACGCACAGCCTGCTCACTTGGAGCATTGGCAAAGATTCTCCCCCAATGCCACAGCCTGCGAGGTGGAGCTGGCAGACCCCCAGCTCTGTCTAGAACTTTCTCAGCATTGGGTTTGAGATGCACACGGCCAACAGCACACACAGGGCTCCGAGCACGACAGGCCTGCATGGAGCCCACTAACTTCCTTAACTGGTGTTCAGCTTAAGTCTGGTTTGTATGATGTCACATATGGACAACCAGCTGTGAGTGGGTAATCAATATAACTCAGGAGGCCAGAGGATGTTATACAGGAACTAAGACAATGACCAGAGCAAATATGAAGTCTCAGATCATGTGCTTATGTGTACAGATGGAACGGTGAGATGCAGCCATGGTTCTGATTACCTCAAAGCTCAGTCCTCGAGAAGCTGAGGGGCGTGACGTTGCTCTAAACCTGGTGCGTTGGTGGTGTGATGCATGATGGTTCCCCAAGACGTCCGCCCCACGATTTGCCCTTCTCAGAACTCTATAGTGTCTGCTTATCCAGCAACAAGGAAAAGAAACAAGACCCTCCTACCCGTCCAGAAGCGCCGAGTGGAGACGTGACAGCAGCAAGAAGAATCTTGGTGAAGCAAACAAAGCTGAGTTCACAGAGATGGTAGACGATGGTCTGAAGAAGTCTGTGTTACTCTATAGTACATCGATCAATGAAATCTCAAGGCTGGAAACAGGATATTTAATTCCTTTGAAATGGCTTTATCTCATCATCTTTCTTTTTTGCACCATCTTTATTGAAATGTAATTGACAAAAATTGTATGTATTTAAGGTGCACAACTTGATGTTTTGATACACCACACATTATGAAATAATGTGAAAAATGTCAAGTATACAATACAGTATTGCTATCTACAGTCACATTGCCATACACTGGACTCCAGAAATTACTCACCTTCACAGCTGAAACTTTGTACCCCTTGACTAACATCTCTCCATTTCCCCCATTCCCAGCCCCTGGCAACCACCATTCTATTCTCTGCTTCTATGAGTTTGACTATTTTAGATTCCACACATAGGTGAGATTATGCAGCATTTGTCTTCCTGTGTCTGGCCTATGTCCTTTAGCGTAACGTCCTCCAGGTTCATCCATGTTGTCACAAATGGCAGAATTTCCTTCTTTTTTAAGGCTATCATTCTGCTGTATGTATGAACCTCATTTTTTAGATGTAGGTGAGGTATTCACTCACTGATGGACATTTTGGTTGGTTCCACATCTCGGTTATTGTGAATAATGCTGCAATGAACATGGGAGTACAGATATCTCTTCATGATACTGGTTCCACTTCTTCTGGATATATAATATATACCCAGAAGTAGGATTTCTGGATCATATGGTAGTCCTATTTTTAATTTATTGAGGAACCTCCATACTGTTTTCCATAGTGGCTGCACCAGTTTACATTCCCATTAACTGCTCTTCACAACCTCATCAACACTGTTGTCTCTTGTCTTTTTGGTAATAGCCATCCTAACAGGTGTGAGGTGATATCTCATGGTTTTGGTTTGCATTTCCCTGATGATTAGTGACGTTGAGCATCTTTTCATATACCTTTTGGCCATTTGTGTGTCTTCTTTGGAGAAATGTCTATTCAGGTCTTCGGCCCCTTTTTAATCAAGCTTCTTGGGTTTTTGCTATGGTGCTATATGAGTTCCTTATATGGACCCCTTATATTAACTCCTTATCAGATAAATGCTTTGCAAATGTTTTCTCCCATTCTGTAGACTGTATATTTATTCTGTTGATTGCTTCCTTTGCTGTGCAGAAGATTTTTAGTTTGACGTAGGCCCACTTGCTTTTTTTTTTTTTTCGCTTTTGTTGCCAGTGTTTTTGGTGCCTTATCAAAAAAAAAAGGCAAAAGAAAGGAAAATGATTTCCCAGACCAATGTCAAGAAGCTTTTTCCCTAAGTTTTCTTCTAGTGGTTTTATGGTTTCACGTCTTAGACTTAAGTCTTTGATCATTTTGAGTTGAATTTTGTGTATGATGTGAGATAAGGGTGCAACTTCGTTCTTATGCATGTGGAGATACAATCTTCCCAACACATTTATTGATAAACTGTCCTTTCCCCCTTGTGTGTTCTTGGTACCCTCGTGAAAGCTCAATTGACAATACATGTGTGGCTGTATTTCTGGGCTCTCTGTTCTGTTCTGTTGGTCTACATGTATGTTTTTATGCCAACACCATATTTTTTGGACTACTATGACTTTGTAATATAGCTTGAAATCAAAAAGTGTGATGTCTCCAGCTTTGTTCTTCTTGCTTAACATTGCTTTGGTTATTCAGGGTCTTTTGTAGTTCCACGTACATTTTAGGATTGTTTTTCCATTTCTTTCTTTTTTTTTTGAGGAAGATCAGCCCTGAGCCAACATCTGCTGCCAATCCTCCTCGTTTTGCTGAGGAAGACTGGCCCTGAGCTAACATCTGTGCCCATCCTCCTCTACTTTATATGTGGGATGCCCACCACAGCATGGTGTGCCAAGTGGTGTCATGTATGCACCTGGGATCCAAACCAGAGAACCCCGGGCCGCCAAAGTGGAACGTGCACACTTAACCGCTGCGCCACCAGGCCAGCCCCTGTTTTTCTATTTCTATATAGAATGTCTTTGAAATCTAGCAGGGTTTCATTGAATCTATAGATGACTTTGGGAGGTATGGACATTGTAACAATATTAATTCTTCCAATCCATGAACTCAGATTTCTTTTCATATTTCTGTGTCTTCTTTAATTTCCTTCATGGCTGTTTTACAATTTTCAGTGTACAGGTCTTTCACCTTTTTTGGTTAAGTTTATTCCTAAGAATTTGATCCTTTTTTTTTTTTTTTTTTTTTGCTATAGTTAATGTTTTTATTTTAAATTTCCTTTTTGGATAGTCCAATGTTTGTGTATAGAAATGTGACTGATTTTCAGATGTTGATTTTGGACACTGAAACTCATTAGTTCTAAGGACTTTTGTTGAGTCTTTAGGGTTTTCTACATGCACAGTTATGTATGTAAAAACGTCTACAAATTGATGATTTTACTTCTTCATTTCCTCTTTGGATACCTTTTATTTCTTTTTCTTGCCTAATTGCTCTGGCTAGGGGTTCCAGTCTTACGCTGAATAGAAATGGTGAGAGTGGGCTTCCTTGCCTTATACTGGATCTTAAAAGGAAAGCATTCAGGTTTTTCCCCATCAACTGCAGTGTTAGCTGTGGGTGTTTTATAAAAGGCATGGAAGTGTAGAGTGGAGAGAGATATCCCGTGTGAGGTGGAGGCACTGGGTCTGGGGAGCGAACCAGCATGCAGTGCGCTCATCTTCTTTCTAAAACATCTAAACTTAACCTTACATTGTGATTGAATCAACAAAACAGATTAACATAATGAAATGCCTCTTCAAATAGATAGTATCTTAATTATCCTGGAAGGTGGAAGTAACAAACAAAAAGAGGGAACCTGTCAATGACTCCATTTGTGACCTATTCCTTGAATTAGACATTTGTTTTTCTACTAGGCATATTTTCTCTTCTTTCTGAAATTGAAATAAGTAGAGACAGTAACCATGGAACCTTACATCAGACTTAAAAACTCCCATGCCCAAGGGGCTGGCCCCGTGGCGGAGTGGTTAAGTTCGCGCACTCCGCTGCAGGTGGCCCAGTGTCTCGTCGGTTCAAGTCCTGGGCGCGGACATGGCACTGCTCGTCAGACCACGCTGAGGCAGCGTCCCACATGCCACAACTAGAGGAACCCACAACGAAGAATACACAACTATGTACCAGGGGGTTTTGGGGAGAAAAAGGAAAAAATAAAATCTTTAAAAAAAAAGAACAAAAAAACTCCCATGCCCACGACTAACTGGCATTTTCTAAAATGTGTGCAAATGGTTGGGCGTTGCTATCACTTCCCCTGCATCCCCCCAGGCCCTGTCACTCTTCTGGGAGGTCCCCGTGTGCATGTGTGTGTGTGCACATGTGTGCTCAGGTGGGCCCACGTGTGCATGTGATGGAGTCATGCTTCATGCTCATTTTCCTAACTTCCTGTGAACACTGTCTCTCTATCTCCCCAGAGAGAGAGCAAAGGGAGCATGCTGCCAGCCTTCACAATGTCATTTGTCCTCAACTCCGTGGCTCCACATGTGTGACCAGGGTGCCACCTACCCTATGTCAGGGGATCCTCATGGGGAGGAAGGATTCATGTGTGAGGCCCAGGAAGCCTGAGCTCACATAGCTGAACGCTGGCAAAGCTGGAAGTCATGTCCACAGCTGCCTGAGGCCGAGCCCACAGTCTACTCCATGCCACTGAATCTTACCCGGCATTGACTAGGTGTGCAATCCATGTGCTTTCACAAGGCCTGGCGCTGAGCAGATTCTCTCTCTGTCCCAAACCCTCAATCCCTCTGCAACCCTCAGGGAGGAGGAGGGGAGCTGAAGATTGGTCCAGTTTAAGGACACATTGTTGGGAGTGGAGCGTTCAGAGTGAAAGAGTTAAGGTGCAGAATCCAAGTGAAGGAGACACTTTAGAGTGCGAGGAGAAAAAGGAGGCTGGGGAGTGGGTGGGGGGGCAAGGGGCAGAGAGGGAGGCAGGCACTCCACCAGAGGCCCAGAGTCATGATAAAATTCCACCCTGGCTGCAATGGGGAGTCAGTAGGTGGTGGTGGGATCCAGTGAAGACTTAGAAAGAGTCTTGAGAAAGTGGGCAGTAAGGGAGCAGGAGAAGTGGCCCAGAACAGGCTCGGGTGGCCCAGATGCGAGCAGAGGACCCACTCGGCCTTCTGCAGCAGCCTTTCCTACAAGCACCAGCACAGCTTCTTGTCAGCTGGGATGAAGGCAAGGCCATCCCAACAACGCCAACACTGAATGTTGGGGGTGCCCTCTAGGGACGGGGTACAACAAGAGTTGTCTTCCTTTGGACTCTCATTTACCCAGGAAAGAGTTGGAGGGAATACAAAATCAAGGCAATTTCAGCTGACACATTTGCAGCTCATTACGGTAACCTGCCATTTCTGCCCTGCTCTGATTACAGAGAACTACAAGAAAATGACAGACTGTTACTGGAAACAAGAGTTTTCATTGCAAACCAAAACCAGTGATCTATGCTTCATTACCACCAAATCTTTAGTAGGGAAGAGAGACATAGCATGAGCATGGAATCAGGGAAAATGCTTACTTCACCAGAGGCTATTTTTATGACTAGATTATGGAGGAATCTGGGCCATGTAACCAGCCTTATCTCGAAACACGCACAGGGACAATCAGAATTCAGCCTGCTGCCTTCGCTTCTGTTCACTGTGATCATGTCAGCAACGACCTCTCTGTAAATGAGCCCACTGAGAAAATGTTTCATCTTTGGCTTTTCCCACTTGCCTTGGATTTACATCTGTAAACCAGAGGGCCAGACAGAAACCCCGACTTGACACCCATCCTTGCCACACATGGCAGGACTCTGGGGAGTAATGACCGTTGTTAGAGGAAGCACACCTGCATCCTCACCTGCATGAGAGTGACACAGGTACCTGTGATGTCTGTCCCAGCTCAAAGTGTCTCTCTGTCCTCTCCAAAGTAGAGGGCATCTGTGGTGGACCCGTGTGCATGGTGCATTGTAAGATTTTAGCCAGTCGAAGTCTGGCCTCTGGATCAGTGCAGCTCAGCGAGGGGAGAAAGGATGTGTATGTGTCTTTTGGCCAATATTCCCCACAAGTGACATTCTTCAGAGCCCAGAAGCAGCATGTCTCATGTCACTTGCTATTTTCCACTAGACTACAAATGGTGTCATTTTTCCGTGGCAGAAGAGAACACAATTTTAAATCTCCTGAGCACTGCTGTCTAAAACCCCAGCCAAGCTTTGTGAAAGGAAGCCTAGAAAATAAGTGTCACAATGTCACACTTCTTGGCAAGACGTCTCCCAATAGAAATCAGTAAGTTTTCTTTTCAATAAAGCAGCAATACTTTCAAAAGAAAAAAATCCCCTCAAAAATACAATGAATAGTGTTCAGTTGGATCTCATCAGAACTGAAGGAACCACGGTAAGTATGTATAGCAAATGCAACTCTTGTGCAATGAATATTCTCCTCAAAGCCAGCGTATAATCAACCAGTTAAGTAGTCTTTGGCAAAATTGTCTCCTCAGTCATCAGGATAATTAGGTGGGGAACTGTATTGCTCAGGGTTCTCCAGAGAAACAGAACCCATAGGACATACAGAGAAACATGCAAGAGGAGATTTATTACAGGAATTGGCTCAAATGATTGTGGAGGTGAGAAGTCCCATGACCTGCCACATGCAAGCTGGAGACCCAGGAGAGCCGGTGGTGTAATTCAGTCTGAGTCCAAAGGCCAGATAACCCGGAACACCGGTGTCTGAAGGCAGGAGGAGATGGATGTCCCAGCTCAAGCAAAGAGAGCAAATTCACCCCCCTCCTCATTTTTGTTGTATTCAGGCCCTCTGTGATTGGATGACACCCACCCACATTGGCGAGGGCCGTCTTCTTAGTCTACAGATTCAAATGTTTCTCCTTGCTGGAAACACCCCCACAGACACACCCAGAAATACTGATTCACCTGCTACCTGGGCATCGCTTACCCCGGTCAGTTTGGCACATAAAATTAACATCACACGAACAGAGCCCTTTGTACTCATACCATGAAATGCAGTTTTGAAAATGACTGACCCTACATCTACGGCTACCCTGTGATCTTTACATCTTCAGAACAAGGGGGCTCTGTACAGAGAGTACACACGCCGAGTGGTGAAATAGAAGCATTTACATAACAAGCACAGTTGCTGACTCACTTACATGTTTCACTCCATTTCTCCTCTCTCTTATACACCTTTGTGGCAAAACAGCTATGGAAGTGCTGCTGTCCCGGTCAGTAGTCAGTGAAGAGCTCCAAACCGGAATATGAATCCCCCCCAGATACATGGCAACGTGGAAAAAGCAGGAAGCCACAGCTCCCCTTGTTCCTGGTGACATACTTGGAACAATGTCTCTTGCACCACACGCTAAGAAAGAGCGAAGGAGTCAGACCTCCTGAAGTGGCAGGTGATGGGAAACACGTCTCGAGGGCAGGGCTGGATTTACTGTGCTCCCGGATTTTGTTTCAGGTCTTCTGGATGCTGGTGCTCCTGCTCCTCCATTTTGCACTTGCTCCACCACAGAATGACGGCAACACCAGAATGTAGTCGCATGCTGCAGAGAAAATAAGGCAGTAGCAGCACGGTACAGCTCATTAGCCACTCGGGATTTCGAGTACACCAGCACGTTGACAGTGTGTGATGAAAGACACTTCAAAGAACTCCCACAAATCAAATTGTCATGGGATCCCATTTCAGCAGCCCTTACAGCTTATTAATC
This sequence comes from Equus quagga, assembly GCF_021613505.1. Classification (NCBI taxonomy): domain Eukaryota; kingdom Metazoa; phylum Chordata; class Mammalia; order Perissodactyla; family Equidae; genus Equus; species Equus quagga. The sequence continues at coordinate 31,358,932 of NC_060283.1, read as the reverse complement.
AGCTTCCCAATTTGATTTTCTTCAGTAGCAATCAACCAACCAACCATTATCCCCAAATATACGTGAATCATTTCCCCAGGCTATTTATGTTTCAGACATATATTAATATATTATAAAGTGTAACTCTAAATACCAACATTGCATGTAACAACCTACCAGAAGTTACACAGCACGAGTGTTTTCCTTAACATAACAATGTTGATCATCAGTCTGCTTCCTTCTATAGAAAGGAAAATGGCAGCGCGTAGTGCTTCTAGAACTGCTACTTTGTGCTATGAATTCTGCATGTGTAATACTATTTGTTTTAAAGCAACATAAGAAAATATATTCAAACATGACTTTAATTAGCTTAAGCACTTATCTGTATTCACCAATTCACGTTCATGGGAAGTTTGGTCACTGTCCCAAAAGACTGACGTTTATGACCCTTTGATTCTTATACAGCGCAAACACACCTCTGCTTGTGATTCTGCGGGCAGACACCCAGTAGTGTCCTGGGCAAGGACAGAGCAGCTGGAACATAGAAACAGCACAAACAAGTCTTTCAAGGGGGTGATATCCACTGCCTTCACCCAACAAATACTTACTGTGCACTCACTGAATGCCAGGAATGTTCTAGACTTTTCATGTTGTATTAGTCTGCTAGGACTGAATAATGAGGCACCACAGACCGGCAGCTTAAACAACAGAAATTTATTTTTCACAGTTCTGGATGTCCAACATCGGGGTGCTGGCTCGGGCTGCTCCCTGATGAGATCTATCTTCCTGGCTGGCAGATCACCACCTTCTTGCCATGTCTGCACATGGCCTCTCCTCTGTGGGTGCACAGAGAGAGCAATATCTAGCTTCTCTTCCTCTTCTTCTTTTTTTCTTTTTAAGGAAGATTAACCCTGAGCTGACATCTGCTGCCAATCCTCCTCTTTTTGCTGAGGAAGACTGGCCCTGAGCTAACATCCGTGCCCATCTTCCTCTATTTTATGTGGGACGCCGTCCACAGCATGGCTTGCCAAGCAGTGCATAGGTCCAGACCCAGGATCCAAACTGGTGAAACCCTGGGCCGCCAAATAACATGCGGTTAACCACTCCACCGCAAGGCCAGCCCCCCTTCCTCTTCTTACAAGAACACCAGTCCCATCGGATCGGGGCCCCTTGATGACGTCGTCTAAACCTAACTACCTCCCCAAAGACCCCAACTCCAAATACAGCTACATCAAGTGTTAGGGCTTCAACATAAGAGTGCTGGTGGCACAATTCCGTCCATAAGAGGGTGGACCTTAGAATAAAGGAAAAAGGGGCTCCTGTCCTTATGGAGCTTGTGTTTAGGTGGTGTAGCGGGGGACTATATGTGGGAGAGATTTATGCTGAACAAGAGAACTAAATAAATTACACAGGTAAGTGTATCAGGCCAATGCAGTCCAATTCATCAATTTTTCTGCTTATGGATTGTGCTTTTGATGTCAAGTCTGAGAACTCGTCGCCCAGCCTTGTGTCCCAAAGCCTTTCTTCTACATTTTCCCTAAAAGCTTTATAGTTTTACACCTTACACTTAAGTCTGTCATCCATTTTAAGTCAATTTGTGTCTGAGGTGTGGGATTGTTTCCCCTGTTTTGTTTTGGTTTTGATTTCTGACTGGGGCTGTCCTATTGCTCCAGTACCATTGCGTTCAAAGGCGTCTTTCCTCCACTGAACTGATTTTGCACATTTGTCAACAATCACTTGGGCATATGCGTGTGGATCCAGTTCTGGGTTCTCTGTTCTGTCCCATCGATCTGTGAGTCTGTCTCAGCCTGTACCACTCTGACTTGGTTAATGTTACACACACAAGATGTGCACGCTCAGAGCAGTGATGGCAGCCACGTGGAGGCCACACAGGTGAATTACACAGCATAGTGATGGCAGTCACGGTGGTGACCGTGCGGGTGATCCATGGCTTGTAGCAATGGTATCCGCGGGTGATCCACACATACTGATGACGGCATCTGTTCGGTTTATTTTCATTATCTTAAAGTGTTTTTTGAAAGCATGAAGGAATAAATCTATTCAGCCCTCTTTGCTCTGTGTTCTCTAAGGCCAAATGAAATTTAATTTAAAAACTAATAGAATTTTATAAATTAAGCACAGGTCTGGGTCTACTCTCAAAATTTTAGTTTCATTGAAGTAAGGCAAAAAATGTATAGGTGATGACTATTCGCAAAATGGTAAAGTGGCCTGTGGGATTCCCCTCCTCCTGAGTGGCGCAGAATCCGTCATGGCAGAACCACTTCATGGCCGATTCAACACCTGAATCCACCAGCCCTGGGGTGACAGTCACCCCATCATACGCTATGGTGAGGCTTTATACAGACGTAATTCTGCATGGCATTTACATTTTTATTAGGTGTACAGAAAATATATTACTTAATTATTGAACAAATGCAGGTTTATTTGTGTGCACACTCTTCTTCCATCTGTTCTAATTGCTTCCTTCTTGGCTTGATGAGCCCCCAGAATATAAATGTCACAGACTGGCGAATGCCGTGAGTTCTACTGAACTCATGAGAAAATACCCTGGGCCACTTATAACAGCAATCGCACCCCTTAAACCAGGAGGTCCCACCGATCCAGGACTCAAAGGTGATCATGTGCCACAGGTTATTTGTCATCCGCACAGGTTTCTGACTGTGGCTCTGAGGTTTCTCCTTGGGAGCCTCTCCTGGTGGGTCACACACCCCAGCTCTGTGATGCTGAGCGGCCCTCACCTGAGCTCGGTCTCCTCCTGGCATCAGACAGAGCAGACTTCGCGACCCCCCAGGGCACACGGTGCTCTGATCTCTCCAGAGACACTTACAGTTCCTTCCCTATCAACACATTGTTTGTTTATCAAACTAATGTAAAATTTATGAAGCTTTATTTAATGCTTACAATTTATCCAGGCAAAAGATTACAATATCTCTTACGGTGAGCTAAGATTTAAAAACAGTAATTATGTAATTGATTCAGACTATATATATTCATACTATACAAATGGATGTATACAGCTGATTCTCCTTATTCGTGGTAGTTTTGTTCTAGAAAACTCTACTATGCTTGAATTAGCAAATACCAAATAATTTCTCCTAGAGAAAATATATATATATATATATTTACACTTATATGTATTATATAATGTATATGTAATCTTACATAGACAAACCCTAAAAACAACTCATCCTGGCAGATTTCGTTTTCTTACTTCACAAAAAGAGAAAACAGTGTTCAGAAGTGTCAGAGGACTTGTCTAATGCGGCTCCAATGGTGCCAGAGCTGGGACTCAAGCCCCGTGCAGCTGACCCAGAGCCAGGGCTGCCTGTGCCACACTGCACCAGCCCTCCTTTCCCGGCATCTCTGACCTTCTCTGGAGCATCCCTGTCACCTCTGGACCACCGTCTGTCATCTCTGGGCCATCTTCTGTCATCTCTGGTTCATCCTCTGTCATCTCTGGAACATCCTCTGTTGTCTCTGGATGTCCTCTGTCACCTCTGGACCATCCTCTGTCATCTCTGGATCATCCTCTGTCATCTCTGGATCATCCTCTGTCATCTCTGGATCATCCTCTGTTCTCTCTGGATCATCCTCTGTTCTCTCTGGACCATCCTCTGTCATCTCTGGACCATTGTCTGTCATCTCTGTAGGAGAGATGAAACAATAAGGTAGAGATGGCCGTCCTCTAGCTCAGCTGAGAAGCCGCGCATGTCCTCAAATTACCACGAAAGAGCTGCAAGTGTTGATTTGGGGGTTACAAATAAATTTTAGCCAGTAGGTGGATTTGCAAATATAGAATCTGCAAATAATGAGGATCAAGTGTTTACATGGTATGTTCATGATGCAGAATGTGTGCGGAAGAAATGATTATTCATTTACTTTGATAATTCCATTCCTCAGTAAAGCTATTTTGAATAAGAAAGAAGAAATTAAAACATAATGGAAGACAGAAGTATTCAACCAAAATAAAATTGTCTTTGCAATCACGGTCTTTAAGAAGACCACAATGTTGGTTATTCACTCTTTTCTTAATGAAATATAATTCAGTATTGTAATGGAATACACTGACAGATGAAAAGATACATAAAATAAAATGTGGGTGCTATGGTAGAGTTGGCCAGCACCTGCTTCTTTGTAATCCTAGAGTTGGAGGCTTGTCAAGTTAGTTCAGTGACTGGAGCTAATTTAAACGTAGTCTCGAAGTTTTCCTTCTTGGTGTTGATCCACCTGTTGAAGAGCAAACACGCACACCAGGAGAAATGCACAGTTCCTCCGAAGCACCTGCACTGTCCGCACTGAAGAAGACAGCGCATTTCCCAAATAACGACAATGAACGAAATCTGCTTAGGCAGCACGTATTTCATATGAAACGTCTTCATTCTTTTCAAAACTGTGGCTATCACACGTGCATGTGAATTTATCGATTGCGGCTCCTCCAAACTGAATGTGCAAAATATTCTCTTGTGAGTCTCTACTGTTCTTTCAATTGTTCACCTACGAGTTCAGCTCCCTCAGCTGTTTTCAGACTTGAACCCATACTGTAAACTTTAATAATATTATAGTACACGAGAACCAAAAAGGAGGCTGCTAAAAAACCTGCAGCTTTCCTCCCTCTGCTCCAACCCCTCCTTCTAAAACAGCCACTATCTTGTAGAAATCATCGGTTGATGTTTCATGAGAAAACGATCAGCCTAAAGGGAAGCAAAATTACTTTAACCGTATTTTTGAGATCTATTTTGGCAAATTATTGAAAGACCTAAAACGAAAGTAAAATCATTTGCTCAAAATTTCTAACTTACTCATAAATTTATGAGAGGAGAATTCTGGAAATTTTAATAGAAGTGATGTTTCAACATGTTGAGCTATACTTGAAAATAATTTTAAAACCATCTTATCCAATATCCTACTTAAAAAGATAAGTTTTTAAAGGATTGGCGTGAGAAACTCTTAATCTTTTAAGAAGAGGAGTTTTGTAGGTGTGCAATGTTCTTTTCATTCCCACTTCACAGGGGAGGAAACTAAAACTTAGAGAGGTTAAGGATGTGGTTCAAGACGACACAGCAAAAGGCCATGAAGCCGGGGTTTGCTAAAGTCAGGTTGAGGTGGGCACATGCGCTCACCGCCATGGAAAGCTTTCCTGACTGGACAGCACGAGGCCATTGTGCGGACGCAGGACTGGGCCATGACTCACTGCCCTGCAATCACCTGGAGAAAGGACGATCCAAACATGCTTTGGGAACAATTAGCAATTAATTTAGAAAAAATCAATAAATTTTTATGTCTCTTTCATACCATCTAAAGAGTAAATATCAAGATGGACAAATTAACTAAATAGAAAATAAGAACTATAAAGATATTTAGAAAATACAGAAATATATAGTAAGGTTTTCCTAAGCACAGTATCTTGATCAGAAAACATAAAGAAAAAATCCCATTGAATAAAAAAGTTAAATTCTTTTATGACAAAAGATACCACAAAATATCTAAAGATGAGTGATAGATTAGGATAATAGTTTTACAAAATATTTTAAATATAAAATATTAATATACACTTCAGGTACAATTCAGAGGGGGAAGAGTGTTACTCTCATCTTTACTGGATAAAAAAGCTAGAAAAACTTCAAATTAATGACTCTGGATCCCCATCACAGAATTGAGTTTGTGGACCAAACAATTAACTGAAAATTTGAGAGAGGCAGGTGCCCACAGTGAGAAACAAGGTCCTCGGCAGCTGTTGCTATAGCCCACTGTTGTTCTTTTACTTATTGTTGTCATTCGTTGCTGTGCCCTTGAGCAAAGTCCTTGAAAGACAGCACCTAGAGGGCAAGAGACAGACGCATCTGACTCTGCATGGACGCAAACTCCCCACAGGCAGGGATGGCCCAGCTGCTTCCAGAGAGCACCTGCCAGAAACACAAGCGTTTGCTGAACGGACAGATCAGGAGGCTGGGAGTGCTGGGTCCTCATATCTGCTCCCCATCAGCCCCAGAGGACACCGGAGAGGAATTTCATCACCAGATTCCGACTTCCTCTCGTAAAGTGGGCGCCCTTGCTGTGTCTCTAGCAGGGAGCTCTGTCATTGCCAACAGCTGGCGCCCGGGCTCTGATGGGACCCAGCATTTCCACAAGAGAATCTCCCAAACCCTCATTTCCTCTCCTGGGAAATAGCGGCTTCCACAGAGCAACCCCTGTAACTGCAACGTGGTTCAGCGCGTCTATAACAATAAGCGTGGGGCCTCAGGAACAGGGGATCTGTACCAAACAGAATCAAACTGGGAAAATCACTAAAGAAAAGAGTAAGTCAAATTAGAGACTCGAGGATTATGATGTCATCAGCAGAGAAATGTCTGACATTTCCTCAGAGCCACGGCGTCTGAAACGGACTAGATCTTGGAAATTTTAGTAGCAGGGAAAAACAATTTATGCAAACAAACAAAAAGCTTTTTGCCAAATTGAAAGTGGTTTTAATCATTTCTACAACATCCTATAAAATGGCACAAATGCTTTGCCTTGTAGAAAAAAACTTAACTAAAAGAAATGACTAATTGCACTTAAAACATTTTCAGCTTCTCCAGGATGCATAGACACAGGTGTGAGTCATAGGTTTTGACTATAAGAAATAAATAGCAATTTTTAAAGAATACAGGTGCATTCAATTTTTGGAACTTGAATATGCCATAGTAGGTCATGTTGCATTTTTTGAGGGCTAAAAGTTGCTGCTACATAAAAAAGTCTGAGTTAAAATGTCACGCTAAGGAAATGAATGATACTAATATTTTAAGAAACTCAGCATGTGAAGGGGATTGACTGAGCTGTGTGCTCAGAACAGAATCGTCCTGTGGAAGTGGAGGGATGGGGAGGCCTCCACTGCTGTTGCCATGGAGACGGGAATGCAAGTCAGAGAGAGGAAGGCTTGGACATGGATGGCTGTGCTTAGAGCGATGATGGTTTAGGTAAGGAAGACCAGCCCGTCCTCCTGAGGAATAACAGGAAATCTGGGCAAAGTGTAGGACACCGTCTTCCTAAAGGCCTAAGAAGATAACGAGGCTGTGATCAGTTGAGGGTCATGATTTGGGAGAGACAGGGAACTGAGAGAGGTAAGGACACTTGAGCTGCTTCAGGCCATGAACAGCGATTTGGGAATGCCAGGAGCTGGAGACAACCCCTGGAATCTCTGTCTGCCAGTTAGTGAGAGTGAAGCCCCACTCTGGGCCAAGATCAAGAATTAGCCTGTTGGTTGTGTGGAAATCAAGCAATGCTTCAGATCATCTTGATTTCTAAAATCAGATTAAGAGTGGGGTTCCCAGATTCCCCAGCCACCAGCCAAAATTCTGTATTCTCCCTTAAGGAAGATAACATTATCACAGACCTCAAATTATTTCTACAAGCGTCTCCATAAAATGTCTATTACTCTGTTAGTGGGAACAAAAGATAGTAAGGACTATAGTAATAAAGTATGGGTAGAAATGAAGAGAATAAAATAGACAATAGGCAAGACTAGGTAAGGTGTTATTAACCATGACCTATAAAGTAGGATGCTTAATAAGCAGTGAATTGAAAAAGAAAAATATCAGAAATAAACCAGAGAGACTAAAGAATATAGAATACAAAGAGACAGAGAATAAAGTTGGGTCTAACACATGTGCAACTGGAGCCCCAATAAGATGAGAATTGTGGAAGCAACATTTGAAAAGATAAAACTGAGAGACATCAAGCCACAAACATGAGAAAACCTGCGAGTTCCGCAAAATTTTTTGAAATACACGTGGTCATATCAAAGTAAAATTTCTGGAAATCAAAGAAAATGTCAAAAATTGAACAGTTGCTAGAAGGAAAAAATGATTACCTAAAAGGAGTAACAAGATTAATTTTTCAATAGAATATAGTTCTGGGGAAGCTTGTTCCACAAAATCACAGACTGCGGCGCATGCTGCTGCTGTGAAGCACATTGCTGAGAATGAACCCTGGCTCCCGAGGAAACACATCCTCAGCCCAGGCCCGAGGACCCTCGCAGCTGCGCCCGGGACCACCCGGTCAAGTCAGCGCTGCTGTCCCTAATTCCCCCCTGCCGAGTCCTAACCAGCCCCTTCCTTTTCTCTCTCGTGTTTTTGGTAAGAAACTGCACTTCTGCCTGCATTTATTACTTGACTGAGCAAGAATTAAATCCAGCCTTGTTTTTCATATTTGAGTGATTTGTGATTTCTCTAACTTTCTAAAAATGGATTAAAGTAATCAAAATAATTGTATTTAAATAATGCCTTCAGAGTGTACACACTGTGTTTTGGGTTAATGTCTGTGACCCCCACTTGTCATGTCAACTGACATGCACAGTGAGTAGAAACATTTGCGTGGTCGATATCTGAGATGCTCTGCAGGCCAAAACGAGACCAGAAGAGCATATTTTTCTATTCATTTTGTATGTCAATTTTATATGGTATTTTGTTTTAACCTTACAGGGAGAAATTTATTTCCAGTGCCACTCAGCAAGCTGTCGTGACTTTGCCCCAGTTTTGCACATTGGAATAAAAACTGTATAATTCAATGCACATCAGCTGTGCTGGTTACATCAGTTCACAAGCACCAGGACCCACCCCCCGCTCCCCGTTCTTCAGCTCCACCAAGTGAAACAGAATGGACCAGAGGACCGAGAGCTCGGAGGGGCAGGAAGAGGGAGGGACCTGGGGAGGGGAGGCCCATGCAGGCTGGACAGGAGCCCGGTCACGGGGACAGGTGCATGTGGGATGCATGCATGTGCAAGCAGGAGACAGTGTTTGTTACCCTGGACTGACCTCACAGCCAGGCCATGGGGCCACATGGAAGCTGAGTGGGAATTTACTCCTCAATGGCCACTTGACCCTTGAGCCCCGGTCTCTGCTACAGAATTCACGATGGGCCACATTCGAACTGCCCGTGAGCATGCATTCAGGTTTTATCTCTTCTCCGGCACATAATGGCCACCTGATTTTCCCCAAATCCAAAATGTAGAAACATCTTCCCTGGTCAATTTTTAATAATTTTCTACGCTCTTCAAAACTCTAAGCATACAATTCTCTGGGGCTATTTGAGTTTCCATATTTCAGGTAAATGGTAAAATTGCCTTGCTAAAGAAAAATATGAGTTGAATAATCAAGATTTCTGTTTAGTTTGACAGGCAAAAAAAAAATCTACTTTTGGATATAAAAATCCCTCATTCCTACTTTGTGTAATGTGGTCACCTGCTCTGGTGCCCTTGCACAATCTAACCTTTTGAACTCAGATTTATATATCTATGTTTTAGGTCAATAACTAATTAAAATAAAGATAAAACTCAAGTAGATGACTCATCCAAAAATTTTAAAGTTACTTTAAAAATTTGTTCATTTTACTCTATTAGTAATATTGGTTTTTTAAAAATAGGTCTACAGAAAAATATAATGGACAATACAAACATTTAACCTAATAAATAAAAAGTACAATGCTCTTTTGCTGGAATGGACCCCACACACATGCACCATAAATACGCCTTAGCGCCCGATCCTGCAGACGTAACTGGCAAACAGCTCCTGAGCAGCCACTCCCAAGGTGGTCCTGAGGGTCAGATGGAGGGGGACACTGAGATGCACGTGCAGCCACAGTGAGACCTGGGGGCTGTTGTGGTGTGGTTGCCCTCCCACATCCTTGTGAGGCTGATTCTGGGTAAAGATAGACCATTTTATACATGGGAAGAGAGAGAGAGAGCACATAATAAACACAAGACGGAAGTCAGTCATCTCCACGTAAAAAAGCTAAATATAGGAATACAGCTGTAGAGGCGATTGTGTGTGCGCGTTTGTGCGCATGTGTGCTGGTGGCATGGGTGTGTGTGCATGGGTGCATGTGTGCACTGTGTAACTGTGCAGGGTCAGCATATAAAAACTGGGGCACTGCCACACAAATTGTCTCGACTGAATAAGTTTTCAAGAAAACCCAATTTAGAAAGGTTGCTCTGGGCATTTAGTGTAAATGGAGTTCCAGATGACAGGTTTTCTGAATGCTTTAGAAGTCTGCTTGTGTTTCAAAATACCATATAAAAATGACATACAAAGTGACATTTCAGTGTCACCGCAGTGAGTCATCAATATGTGACGTAAATTCTGTTTTCTCATTTGATTAAACTAAAAATATACGGGTGATGTTCCACCCATGTGGGTCATTGGACAAGATTTTACCCTGAGTAAACCAAGTCAGGAAAGTGTCCTTGTCCTGCGGAGCCCTCCGCACCCCTGCCACTGCATTGCAGCCACTTTGAGAAGCGCCCACTAGGGAAGGGAAACAACGCAGTGCGGTGTCCTGACAGTGTTAACAATCTCGCGGTCAGTCTCCTATTCTAATGAATGTCCAACAAACACAGTGGAGAGTCCCCAGCAGTTCTGTTTGCTTGCTTGCTTTCCTCTTTTCTCTCAAAAGCAAGAGTCAGCACTGTTAGGATTTGCAACTCAGGGGTTAACCTTGAAAGCCCAGCTTCTCGGCTCACCTGTGCAGGTAGCGCCTGGCTCCGCACTGAAAGGAGGTGCTGGAGCCGCACCTGAGCGCTGACCCACCTGGGAGTCTCCCTGACGAGGAACTGGGTCTGATTTCCTCCCCTGGGCAGTGGGACCCCAACACAGTGACCCTCGGAGCTCATGAAAAGGTTTAATTACCACTTCTTAAGTCTGCTGGGGATGTGTCGCTCACCCTCTCCAGGTGAGTTGGTAGGCCTGGGTTCAGGCTTTTACAAACTCAGGGAGCCAGTGTCCACCACGCACGGCCCGGGGGCAGGCTCCGGGTCCCCACACTGGGTTGGTAAGCTGGCTCTGCCGCTGACCAGCTGCATGGCCACAAGTTCTCTGTGGCTCAGCTTCCTCACACCCAAGGCTGCCCTGCATCCATGGGGAGACTGGCACAGGTCTGGGCTGTGGGGGATGTGTGGACACTCAAGAAACAAGGATGCTTTAGGATGTAAGCCTGTAGGCACCGTCAGTGCCGTGGACTCCAAGCTCTTGGAGCCACTCACCCAGCAGAGAATATTGTTGAGATCCCATATGCGTGTGTTTATGTATTCATAGATTATCTATATCCCTCTATATTTAATAATGTACTATTAAATATCTATATATTAATAGATTAACTTTTTCTGTAGCTTGTATAAAAGATTACAAACATTAAACAAAGGGTCAGCCTGGAGGTGTAGTGGTTAAGTTCCCGCACTCCGCTTCAGCAGGCCAGGGTTCCCGGGTTCAGATCCCAGGTGTGGGCCTATGTACCACTCATCAAGCAGTGCTATGGTGGCATCCCACGTACAAAGCAGAGGAAGATTGGCACAGGTGTTAGCTCAGGGCCAATCTTCCTCACCAAAGCAACAACAAAACATTAAACAAGTGAGGTGAAGATGACATAAGCTGAAGCTGAATGCCTCGCTCACTATCATCAGCTGTTATCTCCAGGCCCAGCGCACACTTGTGGTCAGGACTGAAAAGACATTTAAATACTGTCACATGACTCCATTCCCTTGTTTCATGTGAAGTAGGCTCTGCTTAGCCTGCGCTGTGCTTGACAAGGAGGCCTTTTGCAGACAGGTGAGTGTCAGCCCTCCCATTGCTAGTATCCCACTTGTCCTTGTATTATCAGGGACAACACTACCCACAGTCATTGAATGGGGACCATAGACTGAAACATGTGGAACTCAGGAAGTGAAAGGGCTGAGTGGGGCCCTTGAGCTCACGCTCCCTTCTGGTCCCACAGGAGGGAAGAGCTGGCATGAAGGAGCAGGCCTGGTGTCCACCCAGCAAGGAAGTGAGTCAGGCACAAGCTTCCATCTTGTTTTGAGATGTCCTGTCTCTTCCCAAACCCACCTCCTGGATGTCACTGGAGAGCAGAGGGCTGCCTGGAGGAACCATCCCACTTTTGGGTTTCCAGCACCTGTAAACAAACAAGAATGTTTGTCACTGTCTGTCCACCTGGCAGGCATATGTAAAAAATGCAGAAGCAGAAAATCCATCACCATTGACAATGGCAGCTATTTATATACAAAAAGTCCATTCTAACAAGACAATGAAGAAAGTCGTGCTGTTGGGGTAATCACCCTGAAGAAGCCACAGCAGCTAACCTTGCACACGGTCCACGCACCACCTCTCAGAACCACCCAAGGGGCGGTAGGCTCAGCTGCGTGTTGCACAAAAGGGCACTTGAGCTCCAGGGTGCGGATCTCGCTCCCTGCCAGCCAAACCCTACCTTTCTGGAGCTGGACCCTGAAGCTCACAGGCCTGGCCCAAAGACCGGCTCTTCCTGCCCCCTAGTCCCATCATCATCCCTTGTGACTGAGAAAGGTGAGTCTCCTGCACTCAGGGCACGATTCCATCCCCCACAAGGAGCCCAGAGTCCTGGACCTTCACTATGTCCTGGTGTGGGGGTCTCCAGACACAGTTGCATCATTTGGGAAGCGACGTCATTCCAAGGATGTGATGGAACACTGGTAGGAAGCTTTACAAAAAGCGCAAATGTATCATTTTGGATGTGGAAATGCTGCCACTCGTAGGATTGAGAATTACTCCACCTTCTCCACGGGCTGCATGATCCACGGGGCCCTTTGCTTTCAGTTCAAGTCACGGTGATGCTGCATCACGATGTCTGCGTGGTGCTGGGCCCCGGCCCCTGTGATTGCCCCCAAAGGCCTCCTGCTGGCCTCCCCCCGATCCTGGCTACACTCAGGCCCCCAGAGGGTCCTCAGATGGTTCACATGCTGTCCCAGCTCCAGTCCTGGTCCCTCTTTGTCCCTTCACCCTGAGCCCTCTTCTCCCCTCACTGGAGAAAGTAGCCCAGGTCTCCAAAACTGGCACCTGCCTTGTTCTCCCTGAAACTCTGCCTTCTTCTTTCTCCTTGAACACGGCTCTGGGCTGGACACTGCTACCTGCCTGGTCACCCACCCCCTTCCTGACCCCAGTCACCCCCTGCCACCACCACAAAGCTCCACCCTGTGGACACCCTGCACCTGCACACAACTTCACCTTCTGTTGCCATTACTACAGTGGGCACGTGTCTTCAGCTGCATGAGGGCTCCAAAGCTGGCTCATGCCTCCAATGAGGAGAGGGCATCATCAGACCTGGCCAGTCTGGCCTGCTGCCATGGTCCACACACTCAATTCCAAGAGGGATCCTCCCCTCTAGGAAACAGCCATCACAACCCTGGTCTTCATCCTGCCTGGGAGACTGATCACATGCCCATTTCATCACTCTGGGTAGGGCCTCTCTGCTACTGAGGTCTCCCACCAAGGGCACTGCTGACACCCAGAACGCCAGGAGCCCCTTACAGCTCCTGCAGCAGGCAGGAGGCAGGCTCTGGATGAACACTTATCAGCACATCACAGCTCTGCACGGAGCATGGTCCATGGGGAAGGGATGTGGTGTTTGTGTACATGCGAGAGAGGGTTGGGAAGATTCTGTGTTCTAGGGAAAGGTTTGGGTGGAGGTTTTCTGTGGCTGTGGATTCTCACTCTGCAGTGAGTTCTGGGCCTCAGAGGAGGAATGGTCACCCAACTACCCCATGGCCGTCACCCTCTCGAGGCTGCAGCAAGGGCTCCAGTAACATCTCTTAGGCTGGCCGAGGCCACCACACCAAGGGGCTGCTGGATTTGCTCCCTGCAGCAGGTGCTCCTGTGACACCAGGACTTGTGTTTTCATTAGGTCTGTGACAGTTGTAAAGACCTCAGGCTTCAAGAGATCCTCCTGAGCCATGGGGTTATTGTTGTGGGGCCATCTCATCAGTTATACATGCTCCTCTTGAAAAGTAATGAGGCCTTTCCCATTACCCAGTCAATCTCTGTCTTTTGGCTGGACTATTTAATCCACTTACATTTAATGTAATTGAGATGGTTGAATTTACATCTGCCATTTTTTATTTATTCTCCATCATTTTAGCTCCTTTGTTTCTTATTTTCTTCTTCATTTGTTTACAGGAATCTTTAGTGTATCATTTTAATTCTTCTGTTCATTTTTTAACTATGTTTTTAAGTTTATTTTAGCGGTTGCTCTAGAGAGTGTATTATTCCCCTTTAACTCATCACAATCTACTTCAGGTGAATACTCACTTAATGGGGGTAAACGCCGCAACTTCATTCCAATAGAGCTCCTGAGGTGTCTTTTCCGTTAGTCTCCTGGCACAATATCCAATAACGGTTCATGCACCCTAAGTAGCGTCCACTACAGTGAGGAGAGCATCCGGTTGGATGAGAACAGCGCCCAGCTGCCACAGGGGTGGGGGACATCAGCCAGTATCTGCGGAAGCACCTGGACTCTTCAGAGTTGTGCTCCTTCAAATGTTTTTTTTACATTAGTGTCTGTGACTGGTGTTTGTATACCAAGAAAGGCTGTTAGGACATCGCACCAGTTTGTACGTGAATACACTGACTCTGAGCTGGAAGTTTTCTAAACTCCAACACCAGCCATAACAGGAAATCAAATGCAGGCAAACGTCGTCACTCGTATCATGTGCACTCGTGTAAAACTGACGGCAGTGTGGTCACTCATGAGATTGTTAGCGGTGTATTGGGAGGCTAAGTTATATTAAGCCAAACCCGCAGCAAAGCAAGTTCTGCAGAGTGGCAGTGAATCAGCAGGTAAAGGAGGTTGGACGTGGCAAGATCCCCGTAGAAGCCTCGTATTTCCAATCAGAACAGAGAGAGCAGGTGGGCCCCACCTGGGTGACACCAGAACCATCTGAAGACACTTCCCTGACGGCCCACAGGAAAAAGCAGGTCACGCGGAAAGCTCCCGGGGGCCAGGAGCCCGTCTCAGAAGCAGCCCCTCCTGGTGGTGGAAGGGCTGCTTGGTCACCAGCATGCACATAGCAGGACGAGGGGAAAATAACCTCAAGTCTTGTTAACAACTTATTTCCTGAATCGCCCGGGACCCTTAACTCACAGAAAATTTCCTCTTTGGAAATTTTAATGGATCTCTGTGCCTTTCATTGCCAAAAAATTTCCCCAGAAGAAAAACACAATCACTTTATTCCTGAGAGTTAATTTACAACGAGGCCCTGCGCTTTGTCGGGCGGTTTGCAGTCTTTAGAATCCAGCGAATTACAGAAAGGAATGTTCCTCCTCATTAAAAGTGTCACTCTGGCAGGAATTTGCGGCTCTGGAAAGAAATCACTTTTTAAATTTAAATCTAAACGTGATGAAAACAGGGCTGCAGACGCTCCCGCTGTGGCAGGAACAGCTACAGCCACGGCGGCTGCATTTCTCTTAACCGAGCTGTGAGGTTACATCCTTTCCCACGGGGCCCCAGCACAGCAGAGTATTCCTGTAATGATTAAAACTACTGTTAGAAATGCTACGTGTTGGTGGAGAACCAGAGAGCCCAGAGCTCCCCGCCCGAGGAGAGGGCGCCCTTTACAGCACCTTGATCTCTCCATAAACGTCTCTAAACAACGAAAAAATGCCTGAGAGGTTTTGATTCATTTTGGGAATGTAAGTGTTCTGACAGCATTTAAGTCTGTCAAATTTGAGATGGGTGACGCCTTTTCCACTTTACTTTTACTTGAAGTAATTGGTGGGCAGACTCCATGCTACGGATTCTGGATCAGAGGCATGTTCTGATCAAGGATTGTGGACCTGCAGCTTCCTCTCAGTGTTGGCCTCCCTCAGCCTGTCTGGGAGGGAGAGGAAAATCCTACAGGAAGTCACGCTATGTAATTAGCTTAAAAGGATTTTTTAGAAGGTCTGTCATTGTAACAGTGTTTTAACAGCAAGCTCATTGGGAGCTGCCTCTTTTTAATGTGTGGAGTGTCCTGGCGGTCACGGCTGGACTTGGGGTGGACTGATGGCCCTGGAGAAGCACAGTGGCCTTTCCATGGGTTTGGAGTGACCTCAGGAACTCAGGATGTCACTCGGGCACGTGAAGCCTCAATGGGTGTGACACGGCTAAGCCAAGAGCGTGCTAAGTGACTCCCCTCAAGATGTATCCAGTCCACAGCCTTGACCCAGCCTTGAAGTGGGTGGTGACTCTGAGGTCAGAGTTCTCTGGGGAGAGCTCCAGGGGGGACACAGCCTGCTGAGAAAGCACTGGGGGCAAGCGGGCTTTCCTCTCCCAGAGGCTGAGGGTGAAGACTGCAGGCAGCTGCTCTCCTGGGCCCAGGGGCAGTGCCGGAGGGTCCCCTGAGACAGTCCATCCTGGGGGCAGCACTGGTGGACGGATGTCCTCACATTTGGGGGCTAGGGACACCGTGGCAGCATACTCACTATTGGATGCCCAAATACAAATTGTCAGGGCAGATAATCCCCGGGTTTCTGCAGCACGGTGACCCACTAACCGGCTGTGCACAGGGCTCAAAGGAAAACAGCAAGCAGTAACCAGAAGAACAGCAGCCCGTGTGCAACTAAAGAAATAATGTTGAAGAGAAAGATGTGCTTTCTTTGGAAAAAGGAGCTATAACTCCCTCATGCACATGCATGCGCGCACACACACACACACACATTTCAGATTCTCTGGCATTATATGACCTTAAAACTTAAATCACTAGAGTAATTCAAGGACAAGTTGACTTCTAAGTAGCTGTTTAGAGTTCTGGATGACCAAAGAGAAGAAATACAGAGCAAAGACGCAGACGCAGAAATGATGATGGTCGAGGGCGCCTCGCAGGGTCACAGAGGATGGGGAGGGGCAGGCGGGCTCCTGAGTGGAAGGACGACCTCGGCGTCTTCAGCGTGAAAGGACCAGAAAGGCAGAAGCTTAGATTCTTACTAAAGAAATTCCTGACCTACAGGAATAAATAAAAATGCTTTGAAATCTTCCAGACACAAAGACAAGTTACTTACTTTCCTTTTCAAGGAGAATACCCTTCAGGAATCGTACGGGCAGATAATACAGAATTTGTTTGTGAAGTGAAAGTGGCGTATTTCCAGACATGACAGACTTCAGAGGACGAGGTCTGTCAAGGTCTGTGATAGGAGGAAGCCACTCTGGGGGGCTGTAGACAGCGGTGCTTAAACCAGCACCCATCAGGCTCACCGGGAGGGTCGGCTGAGGCAGTGGGAGCTGGGCCCTGAGTGTCTGGTTTAGCAGGTGTCGGGTAGGGAACGTGCATGCCCAAGTCCCCGGTGATGCTGAGGCAGCTGCTCCAGGCTCCACACTTTGAGAACCTTTGAGAGCTGCTCTGAGCAAATGACAGGTGTCCCGACAGGGCCCAGACAGGGAACGGGTACAAAATCACCCACCATAGACTATTCAAAGCAAAAGGACACGGCACCACGAAAGTGGGAAACAGTCAGATCCACAGAGGGACCAGTTTATGTTTCCAGCTGCATTCCCAGTTTCCAGCACTTTTATCGAAAAGACTTTTCTCCCCCGCTCTGCAGGGCCATTTCAGACACAAGTTGTGTCCGTGAACCAGTGGGTCTTGCGCCGAGCTGAGTCTGTCTTCCTCTCCCCGCACTGACATCCCCTGGCCTGACTATTACGGCTTTAAAACAGGTCTCACTCTTGGTGGAGCACAGCCTTCCACCATGTTCTTCTTGGACATTCATTTCCATGTGCATTTTGGAACCAGCCTGTCTAATCCTAAAGAAAAAGAAAAGAAAAAACCCTGAAATCGCATTGAAATTACAGAGCACTATGGGAAGAAAAGAAATAAATTTTCATAGTTTTTCCATAGACTTCCTAAGTATTTTTAATATATATATTTCTAAATACTGCACATCTATTCATAACGTTATAAACTCTATATCTTAAATTTTTCTGTATTACTTTTTGTAAATATCTTGAATTGCAATTAATTTTAATATATAGATATTGTATCCAAAAACTTGATGAGCACACTTATTAAATCTATTAACTTTTTCACCTGGAATATATATGCATTATTATATAAATGCATTAATTTTTACAACCAGGTAGACCTTTCTACCATTGATGGACGTTGAGGCTGTTTATAATTTGGGGCGATTATAATAGTATTGCCAACAATCCTCACGCGCGTCTCCGAGCCGTGTGCGCCTTCCTCCAGGATTATTCCCATGACAGGACTCCCTGGCCGTGGTGCACTGACCCTCCTTGACCCGCTTCTCATGTGGTGTAATGGGTCAGCCTCCACAGCAAGGTCTGAGGACCCCTTTTACAGGTCTCCTTGGTGACATTTGGGATTGGCAGACTTTTAGTTTTTGTATCCCTGTGGGTTTCCTGTAGTAGTCCACTGCAGCTTTAATTTGACATAGACTGATCAACAATGGGGACGTGAAGAGTCTCCACCGAGATGTTTGTGTGTCATTTGGGTTTCTTATTTCCTGAATTCTGTGTCAAGACTCTCATCCACTTTATTTCTAGAGATGTTTGGATACATGTCTCTTATTTATTAGCCTTATTTTTTTTATATATTGTGGATTCATGTTCATTTTTGCTTCTATAGATCACATATCATTTGCCAAACTGGCTTGTCTTTTTTTCCCTAAGGTGTTCTTTAGATAAACAGAACTACTTACTTTTATATAGTCAGTTATCTTTTCTTTTATGCTTAACGTATTTTGTCTCTCTTTAAGCTTTTTTTGCCCACCCCGAAGTTATGAGGATATTGTCTCATAAACTGTTCTCAGTGTCGGAGCTCTTCCTTCCGGATTTAGAGCCACAGTCCACTTGGGATTTGTCTTCTCTTGTGGGGCAGTTTCATTTTTCCCATATGGGTGTCCACATGACGGAGGATTATGTGCTGCAATGTGCATCCTTGCCCCACTCACGCCCCCTCTGTCCCACATCGAGGGTCCACATATGTGTGGGTTTCTCTCTGGACCCTCTTTTTTATCCACTTTCGAGTCAATCTCTATATCAGTTACACTAGAACTTTGTACCAACTCTATGGCGTCTAGAGTTGCCATTTGCTTTTCCTTGAGACTGATTATTCTAGGTCCTTTGTATTTCCGTATAATTGTTAGAACCAGTTTTTCAAGTTAAATTCACACACAATCCCGTGTACACAGGTGGGTTGAGGTTTTGTCTGAGAGCACAACTGGATCTGTCAATTACTTTTGGGAGAATGGACATCTTTACAAGGTTGAGACTCCTAATCCATGAGCAGCTTCACCTTCTCCTGTGGGTGGGCCCCAGGCCATCTATGGAAAGCTCTGAGGGGATGAACCTTCTGGAAACCTGGGTTATCTGGGGTCACCATCTCCTGTGGGGAGGGTCTGTGTCCAGGGAGCCTGAATAAGCACGTCTATATCAGTTATGACTTTGACTACATATAATAGAAAACCCAACACAACTTGACTGAAACAAATGCTAAAATCCATCAGTTTGTGTAACTGAAAAGTCCAGGCATGTTGGCTTCAGGTACAGTATGATCCAGGACTTGCAGTGTCATCAGGACTCACTTCTTTCCAACACCAGACTCAGCCTCCCCTGGGGTGGACCCTCCCAGCAGCCTCAGGCTCACATCCTGCAGCGTTGAGACCAGAACAAGAGAGAAAACCTCATCAAGGGATGCCAGGAAAGTGGGCGGCTCCTTGTGGTAATGATAGGTTCTTACCTATTCCTAGAACTATCACCAAGCCTGAGTTACGACCCAAGGAGGTAGCCCTTCCACCGACCACCCAGAGGACAAGCATGGACAGGCAGTTCCCCTAGAGAATACTCAGGACTCTGTAGCCAGGAGAAGTAGGTGACACACGGGTTGCACAGCCCGAGGACGACCTCGATGCAGTCATCACGCACCTTGGGCCCCACTGTCGCCTCTGGGTGCACAGCAATGCAAGGATTTTAGGGAGAAAGGTTGAGGTGGCATACGTGTTACATCCTCCTGGTAAAACAGAGGTGTCTTTCTTTGTGTTTCCTCCTGGGAGGTGAAAGCTTTCCAGACTTAATCTGTCCATGTCAACAATAACACATCAGTTAGGATATTCAGCTACTTATTTACTTTGCATGTTTACACACATCCTCAGCTTCAACAAAACAGATATCATCTTTATTTAGTTATCCTTTCCAGTAAGGGCCATCGGAGGCTTAATTAACGATGGGAGGGAGGGCGCTTCAAATTTAGTTGATTAAATTTTCTCAGTGAACTCACAGTAAATTGCATCAAGATTTCAATATTAAATCCCTTGAGCAATTTATTAATTGAGAAAGATGATTCTACCCTAGAAACGTTATCATAAATATAGTTGAGTTGGGAATTTGATAAACATGCTGCCTCTGCTGGCAAAGCGCAGGAGTAGACAGCTGTTGAAACACATCAGCATCTGCACAGTCCGGCCCAGCGCCCGGAGAATCAGGCGGACTCCCGTTCTCCAGGAGTCCTCGCCCACCCACGGCCATTTCAGTCCTGGAGCCGAGAGACCACAACTGTCCGCTCCCTCTGCTGCTTCCCAGTACTCCTTTCAAACTAAAAGTCACTGTCATTTCCCTTTTATCCCTTGCCTTTGTAGCATTCCTGTAGACCTAAGATGGGAAGATGAGATGGGCATGGTTCTCTTTCATGACTCAGTATCAGCTTTCCAGTATGCTCTGGCTCTCCTCCTCATCTTGTCCACATGGTATGTTTGCTGCGGGGTCAATCCTACATGGCCTGGAATTGGGCTGAGCTCTTTTGCTGACTTCTCTGCACAGCACTGAGCCCAGGCAGTTCTTGCGTGGTTTTACCAGCTAGTCAGCGTTGTGTGTCCAAAGTGGTGAGGTCTACCGTTTGCACCTGGTCTGGGGAGACTGTGGAAGCGTTCTGATGTTGGGACCATACCTAAGTGACCAGCAAGGTGGCCGAAGCCCATTTGGGCTCCCTGATCCTGAGATGTTTGTGCACAAGATGGAGGTTCCTGATTCGGGAGGGAGAGCTCATCCCTTATAGCTTGCAGAGGGAGGACAATGGGACCTTGGGCTCAACCTCTGCACCTTTCTGAGGCAGCTGGGACATGAATCCTTGGCTGATCCACAACCTAACCTGATGTACGTCCTACCCTGATGCACATGCGTACCTGATGTATATTCTTACCTGACGCACAGTTTTAGCTAATCCACATCATCACTCGATGCACATCCTAACCTGATGCACATGCTTACCTGATCTACAACCTTACCTGATGCACATGCTTACCTGATCTACAGCCTTACCTGATGCACATCCTTTCCTGATCTACAACCTTACCTGATGCACATGCTTACCTGATCTATAACCTAACCTGATGCACATCCTAACCTGATCCACATCCTTACCTGCTCCACATTCTAAACTCATCCACAAGTTTCCCTATCCACATCCCTTCCTGAACCACATCCTTACCAGACGCACATCTTTATCTGATGTGTCTTCTTACCTGATGCACATCTTTGCCTGATCCACATCCTTACCTCATCCATAACCTAACCTGATGCACAGCCTAACCTGACATATATCCTTAACTCAGTGCTGTTGCTGTGTTCTCTCCTTTTCCTGAAATAAACCATAGGTTTGTCATAATGACTTCATGTCCTATGAGTCTTCTTTAGCAATCAAATCCTTCCTAAACGCCACCATTAGTTCAGTACAAAAGTAGAAAAAGGTCCTCATTTTATGTAATGGCATTTCTGAGCTAAGTCACAGCAATAATATATTTTTTTGATATTTGTGGTGTTTTGTTTTATTTGGGGGTATGGACCACTACTTCATAGTGATAAATTCAACAAATATCTATTTAAACAATTGATTTATTTTCAAATTTGATCATTTCTGATTTATTACTATTGTAGCATTGTGATGAAAGCTCTAAAAATGAGATGACCCCGAGGTTTGAATGTAACCAACATTATGCTTTCAGTCAAGAGGTTGCCCTAATGTACCTTCCTACACTGCCACTGAGTTCTGTTCTCTTTCATGGGTTTCTATTCTGTGGACGTCACCTCTGGGTCATTCATGTTAACTAGCAGGAGACCTGGATCTCAGGCCCAAGAGGATAGCCCCAGGGTTGGCCCAACTTGAATCCCAGAGCTTTGCTCAGATGCTGGCTCAAAAGAGCTTCTTTTGCCCAAAGTGGAGAGAGACTGACGGGCCCTGTCATCCAGCTTCCCCGTCCTGCTCTGCCAGCCACTCCTGAGGATGGACAAGGTCACACTTCCTAGCTTTTTGAGTGACCATCTACACTGAGACCTCATCTGTCACCAGACTTGAAGTACCAGCTTCCACCTCACTTGTCCTCTGGACCAGAGTCAAGCAGGGATGGCATGACAATGTCCTTCCTTCGTTCACACCCCCTTAAACAAGGTCATGACATCCTCATCTGTATCCTTAACAGGCCTTCCCAGGTTTCATTGATGGATGCAGCACTCTTCGGTCCACAGAGAGTGTGGACAGGGGTCATGGTCACAGCACTTGCCCATCAGGATGGCACTGACCCCGTTCTAGGGGCTGTGATCATGCTGGCTGTGGAGCTGCAGTGGGGGTGGACTCAGGGTCCTGGGGTGAGATGGTGACCAGGAGTGGGGTCTGGAGCTTGATCCAGGGGTTGGACACCAGATGCACTGAGTACATGTCCCAAGGTATAATGACCATAGGCCAGGTCGGTGGGAACCCCAGAGACTGGTCCTGCATCTCATCCCTCCTCCTTCCTGGGTGCACATTTGCCTCCAGGGGAGATCTCTGAATCTTCATGAAAAAGTACCACGTGTTCCCCACACTTACATCCACCCGTGTGGCCCACAGCATAGGTGGTCAATAAATGTTTGTGGAATAAGTGAGTTTAAAGAGTAAAGCAACCTTGATGATACTTAAAAGTATGCACTTTCTGCAATCTACCTTGAACATCTTGAAGACAGATAACTGATCCATGCCTGGGATTTAGAGGATGCCAAGGATGATTTACAGAGGAGTAGCACTGCCATATTTGAAATGGGCAATCTAGAATATGTGTCAGGACAGGAAAGAGAAGGCCCAAACAGCACTAGATGTGAGAGGAGTATAATAAAGTGCCCTCCTGTTTCAGCCATAGACTCGACCCCTGGAGCCCAGATTGGGCAGAGAAAGGACAGGGGGCAAGAGAGTGGAGACCACCCAGCACACACGCCACGTCCTCAGTCAGCAAGTGCATCCCTATTTTTTTATTTCATGGGAACCCAATGGCTTCTCTAAGGGCTTTGTACTCAGTAAGTAAAACCATTGCAGATGTGGCCAGGTAGTGTTGAGATGCTTGCCCTCCAGTTGAAGGAACCCATTTAGGATGCATTTCTGCACAGAGAACAACACAGAGCTCAGGTCATCAGTTTGGAAAGGCAATGGAGTGAAAAGAAATACATCATGTTGTGACAGCCAGCATCTGAGGAGAAACATCAGCATGTGGTGAAGATGAATCATCAGTAATAAAAGCAAGAAAACAGCTTCAAAGAAAGGAGAGTGCCTTACTTTACTTCAATGCTTTATCCAGATATCCTAGAGAGAGTGAAGACTGTTTCTTGGGAAGCCCATTGATGATAATATAAAAAAGGAATAGAGGATAATGGCTTTCATCTGACTTGATTAGGAAAGTAGCCTGACAAGATCTGTTTCCAGGAAGAGGCCTTGTAACAGAATGTGTGCCTATTAAGGTTGCTTTGGTAGATGCCTTCGCGGATTTGAACATCAATGTATTTGTCAAAAAAGGTCCATGTTCTCCCTTTATATATGGAAATATTTTCACCTACTCAGATTTGCCTGTTTTTGTGTTTCTCTTCCTTTACAATCTTAGCCATTTTGGTGTAAAATAGCAAAGATTAAGTGGTCAATGAAAGTAAGCATTAAACATGGCTGCCACACTTAATTTTCCACCTTAGCTGATATATGTAAAATCAGGACATGATTGTGATCCACTTACCTACAGAAGGGGCTGCTTTTGAAAGTCTTCTCTATCCTGCTTCTGCCCATCGTGGGGAGGTAACTCTGGACCCCCCTCTGATCCTTACAGGGGAGCGTGCAAACACCACCAGAAGATGGAATCCATGAACATCTCTACACAGGTCTAACCAGGCCGTTGTCTGCTTCCTAACAAATAAGACATATTAATATTCAGTATTCATTTAATTTGGATTCACAGGCAAAGATCCTTTATTTCTACGAAAGTCCTGTATGTAAATACAGCCTTTGAGTGAATTTTGTAATCATTCTCACCAACCTGAAGAAAAGCTATAGCATTTATTGGAGCTTTTCCTGGTAGAGGAAAAGGAGGGCACTCCAGGTGGGGGTCAGGCTTTACCTTAAGGTGAAGGGACAAGGCCATGAGCCCTGGGATGTGCCACAGAGCAAGAGTGGACAGCCTGGAATCAGCACCACGGCCAGCGCCTGGAACAAAGTGGGCCAAGGACCTCAGAGGGCAGCAGAGCCACAGGGGCCCCGTGACCACCTCGCCTCTCTCACTCACTCCGGGATGGTGTTGTCCTTCATCCACTCAGGCTCAGAGGCCTGGTGGACAGCATTTGCAGAAGGATTATGGTGGACTATGAGACTGACTATGAGAATATTTGACGAGAACCTCTGAGCCTGAGTGGGATCCCTCAGCCCAGGTCTGGGGCCCCAGAGTGGCTGTGTCGGGGAGGCTGACACACAAACCCCATGGTCCAGCACCCACCCTTCCAAGGAGAGTGATATACAGCATCTGCAGCCCCCGGGGTAACAAGGCAGAGAGCCCAGGAGTGCAACTCAGCTGGGACCTCTGGGGATTCCCAGGATTTGGATGTCACAGTGGGAAATGAGCCTAATTACACCTGCACAACTACTGGTAAAATATGACCTTCACGTGGGAGTTCTCTAAGTGAGCAGGTGGAGTCTGTGTGCACTGAGGTTGGATATTTAAAGTGCGGTACTTGACACACCACTCAGAGATGCTATGTGGGATGCTCATTGCATGTCTGCTTATCTCAGAGACAGAGCTATGCTGCTAAGCTGGCCAGTGAGTGCAAGAGTCAGGCTTTCTTCATTTGTAAGTTCCCCAAAAGACTACACATCTGTTTCTTTCCAAATTTCTTCAAAGGAAGGTCTGGGAGAAACTGTCCAAAAATATAATCACCTAATAGGAATAAAATAACAGCATTCACATAGTCACTTATGACAAATAGCTACTACATTATAAAACCTCTTTTAAAAATAAGTGGAGAGTTTGTAGCCAAGATTGCATCTGGTTGTATTTTTCTAAAAGCATGGATTTTCTATTTATTGCTCTTGGAAAAAAATAATAAAATTTGGATACAGTAGTTGCGTTTATCTATCTTTAAAGAAATTCCGTTTAGCATAAAGGAGAAATTCTGCAGATCGAGCTGCACAGCCTCCTAACCTTCACATCACCATGCAGTCAAAGCTCAGTTCCCAACAGCCCGGGAGCAGAGCACTTCTTTAGTAAGTAAAGTTTGGAGCGAGGTAGAACTCCCTAGCCAGCTGTTGCCTCGTGTATTGAAGAACAGCAGGTTGAGATAGTGGAGTATTTTAATGTGAGTTCCAAGATTAACCTTTTGGGGGCATACCCACAGGCACAGATACTGGGTGGAAATGAGAGTCCAATGTGCCTTCTGTAAACTTGGAAGGGAAACATCACCTCTCACATGCGCTGTGACCACAAATGTGGGGATAAAATTGGCCAAACACCTGTCAAAGATTCACTGTGTGTTTGAAACCCTGGAGACTTGATACCAGAAATGTGGTCACCACAGATGAAAAGCCGCGTTAACCCAGGGCACTCTTCTTAGAGAGTTATTAATAATTAGAGGGATAATGGAAAATGTTTTCAATTACCAACTTCCAAAAGGCATGGTTGACGGTCTTTGGAGGAACACTCCCATTTTAAGAGTCTGTGTTTGTAATTATAGAGTGTTAAGTTCTACTTTATCAGGGTATTATTTTCTCTTCATCCACATAGGGTAAATTAATTTAGCAGGGGTTTGCTGATTAAAATATCTCTGTCTTCAAATTTTAGACAGAATTTATGAAAGATACATTGATACTAGGAATATCTACAATAAGCTAACCTAGAGAATGTATTAAGAAACTATTTGTTGCCCTTCTTATGACATCAAAATCAAGATTGTAATAAAGAAATTAGAAAAATATTAGCAGAGAAAAGGAGCTGGAATATTAATATAAATCCATCCCAATGAAAATTTAATAGTGATGGTCTATGAATTAAATAAACAATTCTCAATTGGAATTTGATTTTTTAATCCATTTTCAATAGAACCAGTAGTACTTACATTACCCAGTTTTGAGCCCACTATAGAGCTGGGGTAATCAAGACAGTTGGTATTGGCAGAAAGATGAACACATAGAAAAATGAAGCAAAATACTGACCCCAGCAATAGACCCACAGACACACAGTCACAGTTGTGACAAAGATACAAAGCAATTCAACTGAGAAGGAAGAATCTTTTCAATGAATAGTGGTGGAAATTTTGGACAATCATATGCAAAAAAAAATTTAACTTCAACACATAAACCCCACCTTATGTGAGATTAACTCCAAGTGCATAATAGAACGAAATGGCAAATGCAAAATGATCAAATTTGGAAAAAAGAGAAAAATTTATGTGGTCATGGGTTTGGCAATGAGTTTTTATATTTACTGCCAAACGTATGAGCCATAAAAACAAAATTTATAAATTGTGCTTTGTCAAATTTAAAAACTTTTATTGACAAAATTCACTCTTAAGAAAAGTGAAGACTATCCAGAGACTGAGAAAATATTTTCAAACCACATTTCTAACAAGTGACTTGTATCCAATATTTTTAAATTGTCTCTAAAATTGATAATATGAATGCATATGAAACACAAAAACATTGATATGAAATATAAAGACATTGAAAACATTCCACCAACAAAAGTGGGCAAAATGTTTGGACAGACACTTTACACAAGAGGCTGTGTAGATGGCAAATGAGCACATTAGAGGACACTTAGCCTCATCAGTCATGTGTGACATACAAACTAAAAGTGTGATGAGAGGCCACACCTATTAGAATGATTAAAATTTCTCTTAAGGTGAAAATACCAAGTGCTAGTGATGATGTGGAACAACTATATCTTTCGTACATTGCTGGGGGAAAGGAAAATGGAATATCCACCATACAAAACAGGTTAATAGATTCTTACCAACTAAATACATTCTCACCATATAATCCACGATACCACTCCCAGGTATTTACTCAAATGAAGGCTTATATTCACACAAAATCCTTGGAATCAATGCTAATAGTAGTTTTACTCCTAATTGCCAAAAAGTATAAACAATCTAGATATCCTTGAATAGGTAAATTAATGAACAAATTGTGGTACATTCATACAACAGAGCAGTACTTATCAATAAAATACTGACCCATGAAACAGTATGGATAGGTCTTAAAGGACATTTTCAGAGCAGAAGAAGCCAGACACCCAGAGGCTACATATTGCACAATTCCATTTATAAGCCATCCTGGAAAGATTTGATTGGATCCTGGAAGGAAAAATTAGTAGAAAACCTTATGAAATGTGAATGAAGTCTGTAGTTGAGTTCACACTAGTGTGCCACTGTTAACCTCTCAGTGCTGGCGAACATTCTGTGGTTGATTAAGAATGATGTGAGCTTTAGGAGAAGCTGGTGAAAGGTATAAGGGAATTCCCTGTGCCGTCTTTGCAATTTTTCTGTAAATCTAAGATTATTTAAAAATGAAAAGTTAATTAAAAAGTTACTTGACAGCTTAGACCTTGGGTCAGCAAAGTATGCCTGCAAGGCAACCCCAGTCTGCCACCCGCGTTTGTAAATAAAACTTATCAGAATACGTTCATGCCAATGGTTTGATGTACTGTGTACAGCTGCTTTCCTGCTGCATCTGCAGTCTTGAGGTCTCGCAGCAGAAACCAGAGGATCCACAAAGCCTAAAATAGTTCACATCTAGCCAGTTAATGAAAATGTTTGTCTACTTCTGCTTTAGGCAAAAATTAATAATAATGTATTGTGGTGTTTGTAACACATGTAAAAGATATAGCAACAATACTATGAAGGACCAGAGGAGGACAAATCTAAGTGTGTTGTTGGAGGTTCTCATATTCTATGGGGAGTAATATTATTTTATTTGAAATTAGTGTGAGGAAAGTTAAAGACTCTTATTGGAATCACTAAAAATAAAATGAAGAATTTAACTACAAAGAAAATCCAGAAGATAAAATGAAATTTAAGAATATAACCAATTCATCCTAGAGAAAGTAAAACATAGGAGGATAAAGAAACCAAAAAAAGATGGTACAGCTAGAAAAAATCCAAGTTGGTAGACTTGATGCTGCTATATAAATAAAATTTAAATGTAAATGGATTAAACATAATTAAAAGGCAGTAATTGGTTAACCAGTTAAAAATATTCTTTTAACCAGTTAAGCATACCTAACTATGTTTTCTTACAAGAAAAATACTTTTAAAAATAAGGAACAAATAGGTTGAAAGTTGCTAAAGAGTAGATCTTGAGTTCTCATCACAAGAAAAACTTTGTAACCATGTGAGGTGACAGATGTTAACTAAACTTATAGCTGTAATCTTTTTGCAATATATTCATATATCAAATCATTATGTTGTACACCTTAAACTTATACAATGTTATATGTCAATTATATTTTTGATAAAACTGGTTAAAAATAAAATAGTGACATTAAAAAAAAGATGGTAAAAAGATGAAAAAGCTTATATCATGCTGGCACTAATCATAAGAAAGCAGAGTGTCTATTTTAGCATCAGGAAAAAATATCAAATCAAGAATATTACTAGACACAAATAGGACTTTTCAAAATGATAAAAGGCCGAGATGACACAATAATCCTAAAAATATGTGTATCTGAAAAAAATTCCAAAATTCATAAAGCAAAAATTGACAGAATTAAAGGAAGAGACAGAAACATAATTATGGTTGAGATTTTCACATCTTCTCTCCTTAATTGAAATAACAAGTAGACAAAACAATCAATATCGTATAGGTCACTAATTGAAATTTATAGATCACTACATCCATCAGTTGATGGAGACAGTCTTTTCAGGTGTACAAAATTGTATGCTGAGCAAAAAATAAGTCATCACAAATTTAAAACACGTGAAACATCTATTCAACATACTACCGAAGTCCTAGCCAGAGAAATCAAGCAAGAAAAAGAAAGAAAATGCATCCAAATGGAAAATGAAGAAGTAAAATGGTCTCTATTTGCAGATGGCACAATATTATATATAGAAATCCTTTAAGACTCCACCAAATAACTGTTAGAACTAATAAACAAATTCAGTAATGTTTCAGGATATAAAATCAATATACTACCAAAAAACAGCTGTTTCTGTGTACTAATAATGAACTATCAGAAAGAGAAATTAAGAAAAAAATCCCATTTACAATTGCGTCAAAAAGAATAAAATACTTAAGGAATAAGTTTAACCAAGGAGGTGAAAGATCTGTACGCTGTAAAATATAAGACATTGAAGAAAGAGAATGAAGAAGACAAAATACATGGAAAGATATTCTATGCTCATTGATTGGAAGAATTAATATGGTTAAAATGTCCATACTACCCAAAGCAATCTACAGATTCAATGTAATCCATGTCAAACTTCCAATGACATTTTTCACAGAAATAGAAAAACAACCCTAAAATTTTTATGGAACCACAAAAGACTCTGGGTAGCTAAAGCAATCTCAAGAAAGAAAAACAAAGCTAGAGGCATCACATTTCCTGATTTCAAACTATATTACAGAGCAATAGTCATCAAAACACTATGGTATTGTCATAAAAACAAACACATCGATCAATGGAACAGAGAGAGAGCTCAGAAATAAACTCATGCATATATGGGTTTATATATCAATTAATTTATGTCGCTTAATTTACGACAAAGGAGGCAAGAGTATACAATGGAGAAAGGATAGTCTCTACAATAAATGGTGTTGGGAAAACCGGACAGCCTCATGCAAAAGAAAGAAACTGGAACACTATCGTACACCATACACAAAATTCAACTCAAAATGGATTAAAGACTTGAAGACAAGGCCTGAAACCATAAAACTCCTAGAGGAAAACATAGGGGTAAGCTTCTTGACACAGGTCTTGGCAATGATCTTTTTGGATTTGACACCAAAAACAAAGGCAACAAAAGCAAAAATAAAGAAGTGGGGCTACATCAAACTAAAAGCTTCTGCACAGCAAGGGAAACCATCAACAAAGTGAAAAGGAAACCTATGGAATAGGAGAAAATATTTGAAAATCATGTATCTGATAAAGGGTTAATATCCAAAATATATAAAAAACTCATACAATTCAGCAGCAAAAAACAATCTGATCAAAAAATAGGCAGTGGCCCCGAATAGGCATTTTTCTGAAGAAGACATACAAATGGCCAATAGGTCCATGAAAAGGTACTCAACATCACTAATCATCAGGGAAATTCAAATCAATACTGCAATGAGGTATGACCTCACAGCTGTTAGGATGGCTATCATCCAAAATCAAACATTGGTAATACTACTCAGCCATAAAAAAAGACAAAATTGGCCCATTCATAACAACGTGGATGGACCTCGAGGGTATTATGTTAAGCGAAATAAGCCAGTCAGAGAAAGACGAACTCTATATGACTCCACTCATAGGTGGAAGTTAGTATATTGATAAGGAGATCTGATCGGTGGTTACCAGGGAAAAGGGGGGGTGGGGGGAGGGCACAGAGGGGGAAGTGGTGTACCCACAACATGACTAACAAAAATGTACAACTGAAATCTCACAAGGTTGTAATCTATCATAACATTAATAAAAAAAAATATAAGAATAAAAAAAAAAATCAAACATTGGCGAGGATGTTGAGAAAAGGAAACCATTGAGCCCTGTCGGTGGGAATGAAAATTGGTTCAGTCATTATGGAAAAACAGTATGGTGCCTCCTGAAAAAGTTAAAAATAGAACTACAATATGGTCCAGCAATTCCACTTTTGAGTATAGAACCAAAGGAAACTAAATTAAGATCTCAAAGAGCTATCTGAACTGCCATGTCCATTGCAGCATTATTCACGATAACCAAGACACACAAACAACTAAAGTGTCCATCTACAGATAAATAGATAAAGAAGATGTGGTATATACACATAACGGAATACTATTCAGCCCTGAGAAAGGAGGAAATCCTGCCATTGCAACAACATGGACAGACCCTGGGGGCACTATTCTAAGTGAAATAGAGAAAGAAAAAAACTGCATGGTATCACTTATATGTGAAATATAAAAAGAATAAAATAAAAAATTCAAACTCATAGAAACAGGAAGTAGAAAAGTAGTTGCCGGGGCCAGGGGATGGGGAAACGGGAAGAAGCTGGTAAAAGGGCACAAACTTTCAGGTCTAAGATGCGTAAGATCTGAGGATCTAATGTACTACACGGTGACTATAGTTAATATATTGTGTTAAATAATTGAAGTTTGCTAACAGTGTGCAACTTAAATGCTCTCACACACAAAACATATGTGATGTGATGGATGAGTTAATTAACTAGATGGGGAGAAAGAAGTGAAACTGTATCACTACTTCTCTGGATAAAAAGGAAAAAATAATAACATAAAACAATGTGACAAACAGATAAATGGAACAGAGCAGAGAGTCCAGAAATAGACACTCATAAATATAGTCAACTGATCTTTGACAAAGGAGCAAAGGCAACACAATGAAGAAAAGAGTCTTTTCAATCAAGGTGCTGTAACAATTGAACATCCACAGGCAAAAAAAAAAAAAAAAAGAGAATCCAGACACAGACCTTACACCCTGCACAAAAATTAACTCAAAACGAAGCAGAGACCTAAATATAAGATGCAAAACTGTAAAACTCCAAGGAGATGACAGGAGAAAATCTAGATGACCTGAGGTATGGCGATGCTTTAGATACAGAGTCAAAGGCATGATCTACGACAGAAAAAAATGATCAGCTGGACTTGATTAAAATTAAAAACTTCTGGAGCTGGCCCGGTGCCGTAGAGGCTCAGTTCACATGTTCCTCTTCAGCGGCCCGTGGTTCAGATCCTGGGCACAGACCTGCATACAGCTTGTCAAGCCATGCTGTGGTTCTGTCCCACATATAAAACAGAGGAAGGCTGGCATAGATGTTAGCCCAGGGCCAATCTTCCTCACACACACACAAAAAATCGAAAACTTCTGCTCTTCAAAATACACTGTCAAGAGATGAGAAGACAAGTCACAGATTAGGACAAAATATTTACAAAACATATATAAAAGACTATTATCCAAAATATATAAACAACTCATAAATCTCAAAACTAAGAAAACCAACAACCCAATTAAAAAACAGTCAGAAAATATTAACAGACACCTCATCAAAGAAGATAAAAAGCTAGAAAATAAGCATTTGGGAAGATGCTCCACATCATATACCATCAGGGAAATGCAAATTAAAACAACAATGAGATCCCACTGCACACCTATTGGAACAGCCAAAATCCAGAACACTGACAACCCCAGATGCTGGCGAGAATGTGGAGTAAAGGAGCTCTCCCGCATTGCTGGTGGAAGAGAGTTGGCTGTTTCTTAGAGAACTAAGCATACTCCTACCATACGATTAAGCAATTGTACTCCCTGGCATTTATCCCCAAATTGTGGAAAAGTTTTATGCACACAAAATCCTGCAGACAGAAGTTTGTAGCAGCTGTATTCATAGTCACCAAAACTAGAAGCAACCAAGATGTCCTTCACTAGGTGAAGGATCATTAAAGGGTGGAACATCCAAGTAACAGAATATTATTCATTGATAAATAATATTCATTGATAAAAGAAATTAGCTACCAATCCATAAAAATACATGGAGGAACCTTAAATTCATATTATTAAGTGAAAGTAACCAATCTGAAAAGCCTACATATTGTGTGATGCCAACTATATAACATTCTGGAAAAGGCAAAAACCACAGAGAGAGTGAAAGGATCATGGGTTGCCAAGGGTTGGGAGGAAGGAGGGATGAACAGGCGGAGCATGGAGGACTTTTAGGGCAGTGAAAATACTTTGTATGGTGGATACATGTCGTTTTGCATTTGTCCCAACCCGTGGAAGGGACAACACCCAGAGTGAACCCTAGTGTGAAGCATGGACTCTGGGGGATGGTGATGTGTCAGTGTGGGTTTTAACAAATGTGCCCTCCGGTGCGGGACGTTGATAACGGGGCAGGAGGTGACTATGCGGGAGCAGGGGGTGTATGGGAACTCTGTACTTTTGCCCAATTTGGCATAAACCTCCCCAGGAAGGACGGTTTTCTGCCCAACAATAAACTGCAGACTGGAAACGCTGAAACAATTCCTCACAGCGCCTTCCGGGATTGCCACTGCTATAACGGAACATCCTCTAAATTAAAACCTTCACTGACGTGACTTCTACAAAGGAGGAGGAAACCCCACGTATGGACCTTCAGTCTCGGAAGAGGCTGGACCCACGGGGGCAGGGCCGGGTGCCAGCTCCATGCCTGCCCCTTAGCCTTCACCCGGAACAAAAGAATTGCTCTTGCCCCAAACCTTAACTTTACACAGAACGCTGCCAGCCATGGAGCCACCAGTCATGGCCACGTGACAGTTTACCTGCAAGGAAGTCCCCACAGAACCCACTTGTTCCTGGATGGCCAGTCACAGATGCCCACCACCCCTAATGTGGGACAGCCAGCCTCTTCAGAATGTCCCCAACTGCTTGCTGTGCCCTCAAAGCCAACCAAACATGGCCAAATGCACCCGAAGACCCGTTAGAAAGTCTCCTGCTTGCAAGGCCCCACCTGCTTTATGCCGAGGGCTCGCCCCTCAGAGACCCACTTGGGGTCTTCTTAGTCTATGAAACTGGTGCTCCTCCTGACACGTTGACACCTGTGCCTGCCTGAGCTCTGAAACCCCGTGGCTGTCCTCCTGGGTGGGTGTAAGAGGCGCCCTGGGACTCTGACACCTTTGCCCTCTGACCCCTGCGGCCCCTGTCACATGCTCCTGCCACCTCACACATCCCAGGGGGATCCCAGGAGCTGTCGGCTCCTAAAAGATAGAGGCTCTGCACCTTGAAGGACCCCTCCCGGGTCCCGAGATTGATGCCTTTGACACCAGAGATGCTCAGAGTGCAGGAGGACGGCACATGGCTCTAATCCAGCATGTCTGAGTCAGACCAAGGCGGGCCCGGCTCCCTCAGCCTCTGGCACAGGCTTGGCAAAGCCTCGTGAAGACCCAGGATCAGACGGAAAGGATGCACCAGAACTTCCAAACCACCAAGCCCGGGTCCCAGAGGGACATCCTGGCTCCCTGCATGAGTCTGCACAGAAAACGTAAGCTGTGTACCAAACACAAACTGGAAACACTTCTACTGGAGGCCCCAGCTTTATTGTGACGGAAGCATTTTAAAGATACTACTGCCTGTGACAGCTCCGGCACAGGAATCATTTGTGCTCAAACAGGAGCAGCGAGCTTTTAAAACCCAGCATGCTCCGAAACCTCCAGAACCATTTATCAGCAACTGTGAAAATGGCTCCCTAAAAATCTTACTTTTGAAAATGAGAAAAAAGGGTGAAAATATGCTGGCATGCTTATTATCTAGTAATTTTAAACTATGAATCGATACATGCTTGGATGTTCTTGAATTCACGTTACTGATGGTGACTGTTTCTGGGAACAGTGCTCCAGTCGTTCTGCAGAGGGACGTTTTCCCAGGAGCCCAGGACGTGCATGTGGAGGAGAGCTGTTCCCTCGGGCTGGCCTGGCCTTAAAGCCACGTGCACTGTGGGTCAGTTCTGCGTTCTGTCCACAACCCCTCTCCTCTCCCTGCCTCGCTGGCTCCACTTGCATGGCTGAGCTTCGGGACAGGAGGAGGCCCCTCTGTTCCGCGTCAGCCTGTCTGTAGGGATCGCACAGCCTGGACGTTGGAGACAAGCTCGTCTCCCAGGAGAGTGGACGGATGTCTCGACTGTTATAGAAGAAGGGCACGTCTGCATGTTTGCTCCCCGGCTTTGCTCCCAGATCACAGAATGTCCCGAGACCGATGGCCGAATCGCGACAGTGGGGCCGTCAGCTACGGTGCGATGCAGGGGAATCACGCTATCAGGGATGCTGAAGGTTAAGATGAGCTGCTTGTTCCCACTGGGGTGGCACCAAAGTCTCACCACGGAGTAGGTTCCTGTCTTAAAAACTTCTGTCAATAAGAATTTTTAAAAGATATTTAAATAGTTTGGAACAGAACTCAAGAGAGAATAAGACCATAATTAGAAAGAAAAATGGATCATTGCCACAAGAAAAAGAAAAGTTAATTCAAATGGTGCATTTTGATTTGATTATCCAAGAAGAGTAATGAACTGGAGTCGTGGAAATAATCAGTGTTAATAGACTTTTCATTTTTCATTATCAACAGGAGAAAAACAATTTCTCTCCGTCTATGAATAGGACACTGTTGGCATAACCTGTGTGACTACAAGGAAGCTTTAACTTTGAAAAACTTTCACTGCAGGAATCTGACGCAAAAGAAAGGAAAAGAAAATGAAGAAAGGCCGTATGTTGTGAGAGAAGACAAAAGGTGGCGCTCTCCACAACAGCACTGGATAAAGCCAGTCAGCTGGCACAGCGGCCACCCCGTTATCAGGCGGATTTGGGGTGAAACCCAGTGACGTGCGGAGCTGAGCCCCTTCCCTGAGGACCACTTCCCATCCTCCTGGAGTGCACATGTGTGGAGGGTGCAGCTGCCTGGTGTGTGGACGAGGCGTTTCCTTCTGTCCTGGAGCTCTTAGTGGTTCCCACAATGTGCATCCCCTTCTGGTTTAATGCTGACTCCACAAGAAAACTGTTTCTTTCCCTTCCCCCTTTGTGGAGAGCATTTCTGGATTGGGAAAAGATCTCATTTTTAACTGTTTTTCCCCAACACAGAACATGGGTGAGGTGAGGAAGAAGGGAGGAAAGACACTTGCTTTATTTTAAACCTGTATTGATTTCCCTTCTCCAGATTAACAGAACGTCCACACGCCACCGCTTACAGAATTGACGAGGCGCAGACCACATGCAACACTGAAGATAGTGTGGCTTCCTAGCCTTTTAAGTTAGAATTTATTTAAGACAACCAGGGTCTCTGAGAGGAACCTCTGATGAGGCCTCCGCTTTCAGCTTGTGTTGGTTCCAGTAGGTTCCAAAGGCTCTATGACCTGTGAACCTCCTGTTCCCAGAGGCCCCACCAGGGCCTGGGCCAGGACTCAGAAGACCCAAAGGTCCTCGCTGAGGTTGGATTGACCCTGCGCGCAGCCTCAGTCCGGGTTCTCCAGGCTGGAGGAAAGCTGTGGCCCCACGACAGTTTCAAACCACTGGGGTCACCCATCACTGCACGTGGGGGCAAGTGGCTTCACATTTTGTGAATTGCCCCCCGAAGCACAAAGGCCCACATGGTGCCCCTCTGGTGCCGGGAACGTGGGAGGCAGGGGCTTCCCAGGCAGTGGGAGGAGGGCCTGTGAACGTCGAGGGGAAGCCAGACAGCGCTAAGCAGGTTGTGCATTTTCCTGGAGTCAGTCTCCTGATGAGTCACCGAGGATGCTCAGAGAAAAATCAGCAGCCGTCCAGCTTCTAGTCCAGTGGCTCCTTCCTAACGTCGCTGCTACCACCTGCTGGTGCTGAAGAAACCCGTCTGAGCAGGTGTGGAGCGTGTCCTGAGGAGAAAAGAATTTGTTGTGCCATGATTCCAGTTCCGAGCTGCAAGAATATTTCAAATGGGGGTGGGCAGAGAAGAGGAAGAAGGGCAGGAACGGGCGTGTGTCCATTTCTCTCCCGTCCCCTCATGCTTCTGGCGCAGACTTGTCAAACTCCACTCTGACCCGGACAAAGTGCTCCTGAGAGTCCACTGGAAGGAGGTGCTGAGGAAACAGCACCAGGACTGCAGCACAGCCCTCCCTTGACCCCAAACCGGAGGAATCTGACAAAGCTGATGTTGTTCTAAGGAAACCAGAAGCAAAGCATTGCGGAATCTGTTACTGCGATCAAAGGTTTAACAGCCAGTCCAGGACTTCAAAGTGAGAACAGTGGTTGGCCCGGGGGCTCATGATGGGAGGGCTCGGAGTGCTGCCTGGCTGGGACCTGGTGCGCTCACTGGAAAAGCTTCATCCAGCTGGACACTCACAGTTTACACCCCTTCATGTATCGTGTTATGCTTCAACAAATCGTTTAGCAAAACACAGACAAACTGGAAAGAAATCAGTGCACTGGAGAAAGTGTTCAGAGTTCACACTTGAACAATGGAAAACACTCCTGATAAAAATAGACCCTACATGGAGAAGGATGATCCAACGACCTGAGAAAACCCAACAAAGGATGTGAACAGGCGACAGAAATGGGACACAGGGGTCGGGAAGTGCAGCTCCAGCGAGATGCAGCTTTTCCTCCCCACCTGGCAAAGCTTCGCAGCGACAATATCCAGGGCTCTCAGAACATGGAGAGCACAGTGTCTGCAACGCTGCGGACCGTGCAGGGTGGCTGTTCTGCAAACCGCTGACTGAGCATGTAGTTGACAGAGCAACACACATTCTGGAGCCTATCACAGGGAATGAAAAGCCCCATGTGTCTGAACACATGTGCTCGATGCTTTCTGCGGGCACGATCTCAGTGCCAGAGCAGCAGTACCCCAAGGACCCCTGCTCCCAGGGGCAGAAGGTCAAACAGGCCATCGAATGTGCTGTTGGATACTCAGCAGCTGCATAAAGGGAAAAGGAGAGAGCCCGACCCTCATCCTCCTTGGTCTCAGCTGACAGCCAAGCTGCTGTCCTCATGTCGGGGGGAGTCCCTCATTTTCTGACCTCACAAGCCCCTGGATGCCTTCACACAGGAAACTGCAGAGACATCGTCCCTTCTGCCTTCTCTGTGGTTCGGTTTCAGCCACTTTATCTTTGTTGGACCCTGTGGTGGGGCCTCGACCACTGCTTCCCCTCATGGGATCCACGGTGAGTGTGGGACCTTGGCGTGAGCCATGAGATTGCCCGGAACTTTCTGGCAAACATCCATGGACTCTCCTTAAATGGAGGACACAGAGCGAAGAGTCTGCATGTCACAGTTAAGATGTCAGTTGTGACATGGCTGCAGTTCTTCAGCTGGAGAATTGACACAATATCAATGAAACTGTGGGCTGTCATTGGCTTTTGTAAATGTGCAAGATGTGAAGACAGCTGGGGCATTACTACCCTGACTTTAAAAATTGGAATTATATGAAAAGCATAACGACTTATTTATGCATAGGCACGCATGAAAGTACATGTAAGTGTGTGGGTACATGTACATATGTGTGTGTGCGTTGCATGCACATATGTGTATATGGGTTTGTATCCATATGTGCATGTGTGCATGCACTTTATTGCATTATCATCTTACATTAGAAACTTGCTGCTTACAACCAGCGTAAAGATCTGCAGCAATGATGTGAGATAGACAATTGCTAAACAGCTGGATTACCATAAAGAATGCGATTCTTCTCATTTCATTCCAGCTCTGAGAAAGGAAACAATTGAAACGAATGAAATTCTCAGCAAGGCTTCCAGCAAAGAGATTAAGCTGCTTTATTAACCAAACCTCGACACCTGAACGGTTTTAGTTTCAATTGAATTTTACGTCTTGTCCCATTTAAATTCCTATTATATAAATCAAATTCTGTTTAAACACCTTGATTTTAACTTGATATGGTAAATGCAATATTTTGATGGTTTGGAATTAGCAACAACCTAAAAATTAGCATGTTTGGTATTGACTCATCACAGTGCAGTGTGTACACTTTGTAGCAATAATATTGTTATAATTTTAATATTTTCATTTACTTTTATTGTTATTATAACACTTCAGCCATTCAGTGGACCCTTGGAGAATGTTATCTCATTAGTACTGGGTAACAATCCTGCCATGAATTTTGACTCTGTTTACACTAAAGGAAGCACCCCCACTGGCAGTTACCACCCTGGGTGATGCAGCCAATTAACCCCAAAGCCAGGTGAGAACCGGGCTCACAGCCCACGAACATCCCATTTTCCAGTGGACCCCACATAACACACCAAGTGAATTCCTCCTTCAGAAACCCCTCAGCCACTCAAGCGTTGCCCACGAGCACGTGAGAAGATGCAGCCTTAATCCTTCAGTCTATCGCTCGTGACTCTACAGGCCTGTTTGGTTAAAGATGCCACACTGGGAGACAGATGGGTGACTATCAACTGGAAAAGATGCACTGTTCAAAGGAGATTATTTTCCCGCACTGTCATCTCTGGTGGTGTGAAATTCCAGGGCTTGTCACGGAGCTCAAGGGAGCTTCCTCCTTTGCTGGTCCTCGTCACAGCCTTTGGCTGCAGATTCACCTCTGCAATGTCAGAGGCCAAGGGTGGGACTGGGGGTCCACAGTGCATCACTGGAAGGAGGTGGAGGAGAAGATGCG
Organism: Equus quagga; assembly: GCF_021613505.1. Classification (NCBI taxonomy): domain Eukaryota; kingdom Metazoa; phylum Chordata; class Mammalia; order Perissodactyla; family Equidae; genus Equus; species Equus quagga. The sequence continues at coordinate 31,319,588 of NC_060283.1, read as the reverse complement.
GGTGCAGCTGGGGCCCCTGCCCTGCAGTTTGAGGCTCCTGGTCACAATGTCCACACCACAATGCCGTGGCCTGGGCTCCTTTTTCTGCCTATTTGAGCTCCAAGTCAGACAAAACAAGGACCAATGTCGCAGACAGTCCCCAGACAAGTGACAGCATCATAAATAATTCTGCTATGATTCCTCTGGAGGGAGAGACCGGGAGCTGGACCACCTCTTCCTTCAGACAGCACCGCTCTGTGCTCAGGAGAAGGTGGGGCAGGGTTGAGGAAGCATGTCATGGAATTTCCTACCACTTTGAAAGCAGCTCTTTCTTGTCTGGGCATTCACTTGACTGCTGTAGACGGGGGACCCTTTCCCAGAACTCCTGTAGAGATGTTTTAGCAAGTCTCTATTTGTTTATTTATTTATTTATTTTTTATTAAGGTTATGAAAGTTAACATTGTGGGGACCTGGAATTGGCCACCCCAAGATATGTCTCTTTGGCATCAGGATTATTTGAGGCTGATTGCTTTTGATAAACTGGGACAGGGAAGGAGGCTCTGAGGAATGGAACTTGCCCTTCCTTAGGACACATTTACATTTGTAAGGTAAATCTCTATCTGTAAAAGGTGCCTCCCTCTCTGTACCAGGAAGAAGAAAGGAGATGACCTTCTCTCTAGAAACTCTTAATCAATACCAAAGGCAAGGACTTAAATCTGCCTTTTATTGTGCTAGTCTGGTAACCTCCTGTAACTGACTTCCCTCCCCCTCCCAACTTTGGCATTTCTTTAAGGATTAAGCATCTTTCCTTAGGCTAGGAACTGATTGCTGCGCTCACCTATGACCACCCAGCTCAAGACAATAGACTTGCCTCCTGCCACGCCCTCTGAGACAGCAGACACTACCTGCTGTGTCCATCAAGCACTGTGAGACAGGGCAATCTTGTGACTATTGTGGGAGGGACATTTCAATCACATGTGAACACCCTGTTTGGGGGTATATAACCACTATGTGCACCCCACTTCTTCAGTGCCCTTTCTTCCTTCGGGAATAAAGGCCCCGGGCCATGGTTCCTCATAAAGCTTTGTTTAATTTTCTCTAGCTATTCTGTCTCATGTGAATTTAATTCGTTTTCGAGCCAGACGAACCCACATTTGGGAAGAGGAAATGTCTTCCTCCCCTACAACATCCTTGTGAAATTACAGTTGTACATCATTATTAGTCATGTTGTAGGTATACCACTTCACCCCTAGTGTGCTCCCCCAGCCCCCTTTCCCCTGGCAACCACCGATCAGTTCTCTTTGTCCATATGTTAACTACCACCTATGAGTGGAGTCATCCAGAGTTTGTCTTTCTCTGTCTGGCTTATTTCACTCAACATAATACTCTCAAGGTCTATCCATGTTGTTGTGAATGGGACGACTTTGTCCTTTTTTACGTCTGAGTAGTATTCCATTGTATATATATACCACATCTTCTTTATCCAATCATCAGTTGCTGGGCACTTAGGTTGGTTCCATGACTTGGCTATTGTGAATAATGCTGCGATGAACATAGGGGTGCATGGAACTTTTGGAATTGCCGATTTCAGGTTCTTAGGGTAGATATCCAGTAGTGAGATGGCTGGGTCATAAGGTATTTCTCTTCTTAACTTTTTGAGGAATCTCCATACTGTTTTCCATAGTGGCTGCACCAGTTTGCATTCCCACCAACAGTGTATGAGGGTTCCCTTTTCTCCACAGCCTCTCCAACATTTGTCACTCTTGGTTTTGGATATTTTTGCCATTCTAACAGGTGTAAGGTGATATCTTAGTATAGTTTTGATTTGCATTTCCCTGATGATTAGTGATGATGAGCATCTTGTCATGTGTCTATTGGCCATCCGTATATCTTCTTCTATTTGTTTATTTTTAATGTTTCCATGGAAGAACCAAGGCCTGGAGCTTCCTGCTTCACCATCTTGCTGATGTGCCTCTCAAAAATGCGTTGATTCCTGGGAATCTCTCCATGATTATTGGGAATCTGTACGTGCATTTTGTTGACACAAATAATCCATAATCAATCTATAAACCAAAATTGTGTGAGTTTATTCTATAAAGCATTCTGAGGACTATAGCCTGGGAGAAACTACTTTCACCAAGGAGGGAAGCACTCTGCAGAAGGGGGCGTACAGAGTGGTTATATATCATCTTGGAACAAAGAGCATCCATCACGTATGACAGGAATATCTCTTTTACTGCTGTCATGAGATGCTTTGCTAGCACAGCAGGTCAGAGGTCACAAGGTGAGCATAGCAGGTCAGTGGTGAGCAGCTCAGTGGTCATGAGGTGAGCACAGCAGGTCAGCCATTAGCCCTTAGTTTCTGGGAAGAGATTCTTATCCTTAAAGAAATGTTGATATGGGGAAAGTTACATCCTCCTCTTTAAGGTCATCATTCTTGTCTTTGGGACAATGTAAATGTTTGCAGTAGATGCACAATGCCTGCTCAACAGGCCATGTCAGGCCTTTCTGTAAAAACAAGGTCAGGCTGAATTAGTGTTAAACCTAATGGCTTCCTCATATGCTCCAATATAGCCTACTGCTTTTCATTTATTTGTCAATTAAGTGCACATATGTGCTTTAATTTATTCAGATTCTGGGTATTTTCCTGTAGATCGGATGTTATTCCACCTTGTTACTGTAAGTGGAAGTCTGAAATATGCCAGTAAGGAGCTGTATTAGCAATCCCAGTACCAGGCTGGTGCAAACTAAGTCCACGCTATGTGTTCTATCATTCCTATGCACTTGAGGACAACCGTTGAGTTATTCTGACTTAGAGATTATTGCTTTCATAAACCTACAGTGCAGGCAAGAGAAGCAGAATCAGCCCTGCCTTTGTTCGAGACTTGCCCTGAGTTAGAGCCTCACAGTCTCACTGCTTGTAGATGTTACGCAAAAACCTCACTGGGGAAATACAGGGCATGCTAAATACCTCCCAGCAACCCAGAGCAGAAATAAACACCAGCAGTTCCTGCTCATCAGCCCTTTCCGCACGTGTGGTCCCAAAGCTAAGTGTTGGGCCTGTCTGTGTTGTCTCATTCGTCAGCTTTGAGTTCTCTGAGGACGGTGGCTAAGGTGTCCTGTGTCCTGTCTGACAAGGGCCCCCTCCGCCTTGTGGGGCTCACGTTCCCAGACATTTCCAGCAGAGCAAGATTGAGTCCTGGGGTTCAGCTCCCCAAGAGCCAACTCAGTCCTATTTGTTTTCATCGTCTGCTGTGTTGTGATGTGGACAGCACGCTAGTATGCCCTACATACCCATGAATTGCACGTGGGAACCCGTGGAGGGCAGAAAAGAGACACCAGGCCCCACCATTCCCACAGCCCAACGTAAACTTTATTTTAAAATCATTTTGGCACTTCTTGGACTCCTGTGCTCAAGAGTAACACAGAATTTTAAATCACCTGGTGTCATACGCCTCCACTGTGAGGCACCCCTGAACCTGAGGTTGTGGTCACAGGTCGCCGTGGCACGGGTCCCATGTACCAGGTGGAGCGCAGAGCCCAGGAGGCACAGCCGTCATCTCAAGGCCAGCCCTGTCAGTGCATCCATGGTACTTTGTCATCAGTGTCTTCAATGAGACAGAAAAAGAAAAGCTGAAACTTTCCCTTCTTCTTGCCAACTCTAAAATGAAGAAATGTCTGGATACACTGGCTCTTCCATTATTGATAGATGTGCACGTGGTGCACACATGAAAGAGCCAGTCCGCTTGACTTTTGGGAGGAGAGAAAAAAATTACCTCTCAAGTCAAAATTCAAAGAGCCAATGATTTTTTTAACTGAGAAGCTCTGAATTTTCATCTTTTAGTCCAAGGTAATGGCACATCTTTCATTAGCCCGAGAAGCAAATGCCTCCATTAGGTAGCAACTCGCCTGGGAATTATTCAGGCATCAATATTAGGATCCCTTTTTAATTCTAAATGTCTTTAAAAACAAAGAAAGCGGTCTTTGTAAAAGAATTGTGACCAGGAAGCATCCACACTCAATTGAGACTGATCATTTACACGATGTTTTCTTTTTTTTTTTAACTCAAAGGCAAGTTCCTACTGCTAGAGTGGACACCAAAGACGATGGGACAGGTTAGCACACCCACGAGGAACACGACAATTCAGCAACAGGCACTTAACTTCTCAGCCTTTTCCTGCAGAAAACACTAAGCGTTTTAAACTGAGCTAAGCTTTACACTGATGTGTCACCACAAAGAGTCCTATGATCCTACTGCTTCTATTTATGCCCACTGCTTCCAGGGTGGAGAGAAAGAAAGATGGAAAGATGGCGCCTCATGGGCTGATCCGTGGATGTGATGGTAAAACTGTGATGGGGAAAGATTTGTCCCTGGTCATTCTCACCCCAACGGACTCCCATTTTATCTCCTTCTCGCCAGCACACTCCCATAGTACCCTCAGGTGCCCTGCTCCCTCCTCCATTGAGGGTGCCTGGCTGGTTCTGCCTTTCTCTGGGAGGTTGTCTGAGACACCACGCCCAGCTCTGTCCTCACTCCCAATGCAATGACAGTTTCTCTGTATCCACAGACCACATGATCATGGTCCCCTTCCCTGGGAATCTTTCCTTCTTCACAACATCTAGCAGAAGGAACATTTCTGTGACCATTCAAAGGATGTCACCTGAAATCACAGATTTTAGGAACATTCAAAACATCATGACAAACATTGAAGTCACACATGTGCTACCAAGAAAGCCCTGGGGTTCTAGCTCCTTGTGCCAGCAGCCACAGCTCCATCTGCCAACAGGTCAGCAGCTCTCCTTTGTCTAAGGAACTGCAGTCACTTTTTTCTCTCTTTTTTTTTGAGGAAGATTAGCCCTGAGCTAACGTCTGCCACCAATCCTCCTCTTTTTGCTGAAGAAGACTGGCCCTGAGCTAACATCCATGCCCATCTTCCTCTACTTTATATGTGGGATGCCTACCACAGCATGGTTTGCCAAGTAGTGCCGTGTCTGCACCTGGGATCCAAACAGGCAAAACGCAGGCCACCGAGAAGCAGAACGTGAGCACTTAACTGCTGCACCGCCAGGCCAGCCCCTGAAGTCACTTTTAATTCTTGCAATACACATTTATTCAATACACATTCTCAAGTTCTGCTGTTGGAAGTTCTATTTTACCTATGATTCATGCAAATAAGTGTCCAAGAAATGTGTGGAATTTAAGAACTTTTGCCTCTGGTTTTGCTAAACAATGATCTTCAGGGGTTGGCTGTGTTCCTCCGAGTCGCAGAACAATGTGAGAAGTGCACAGCTGGGACCAGGAAAATTGGGCTAAATCTTGTCCTGATGTTGAGGGAAGAGGGAAAAGGAAGCACCATGCCGTCTTGCTGATGGATTAGGAGGGAGAAAAGCCAGAAAAGAGAAAAACTATGTCTGAGTTGTAGGGAGGATAAAATGGAAACTAGACTAAAGCTTTAGAAGAGAAAGGAAATTTTTCCTCACAGATATAAACCCTTTATAACTTGTCTTATAATTACGGTATATAATCAGAGCCGTTTTGATGGCTCTTTTCAGTGATGTCGTTACACGCTCTCATATCCCACTCAGATATTTTTATTACACTCTCCTTGTTCTTGTGGACGAGGAATCAGTTTTTAAAAGCCTAATTATAATACCCAAATAAATATATTAGATCTAACAAAACACTTTAAGATTCCTTGGTGGATCATCGATTAATTGTTTTTGTTCATAATGATGAGAAAACATAGGAAAATGCATTCTCATCTGTCAAGAGAAAGTGGAACATTGCATGTTTTCACAGTGCTTTAAAGATGTCAAAATCCCACTAACTCTTGAAGAACTCCACTGACCAGCCACAATGGGCAAAACTCCCTACTACTTATCACTCATCTCTAGAACCTCTGCAAGATGGAAGAAAATGCCACCTTATAAAAGATACATTTTTAATTAGAAAACTTTAATATCATATTTTATTTTGCTGGTACATAAAAAATAAACTTTGAAACACACTTCAAAATAACAATGAATCCAGGAAGAAATATCAATAGAAATATAAAAATATTTTGTACTAAATGAAAGTGAATGCACAGCTTATCAAAATTTGTGAGATGCTGTGAAAGCAGTTCCTAGAGGTAAATTTATAGCACTGAATGCACATATTAGACAAGAAGAAACGTCTAAAATCACTGAGTGAAATTTCCATCTGAAGGGTTTATAGAAACAAGAGCCAATTAAATCTAAAGTAAGCAGGGGCCGGCCCAGTGGCGCAGTGGTTAAGTTCAAATGTTCCACTTCGGTGGCCCGGGGGTTCACTGCTTCGAATCCCAGGTGTGGACGTGACACCGCTTGGCAAGCCATGCTGTGGTAGGCGTCCCACATATAAAGCAGACTACTGTGACACAGTGGACTCACGCCACACAGACTACTGTGACGCAGTGGACTCACG